>NC_066883.1:16040064-16357564 GCF_022985175.1 Labeo rohita
CCTCACGCTCCACATTTGCCGTCCTTTTTCGGAAAAGCCAGCGCTCTGTTGTATTGAGGCGCACAACCAAAGGCACCGCTGGGATTCGAACCCAGGATCTCCTGTTTACTAGACAGGCGCTTTAACCAACTAAGCCACGGCGCCAGGCCGCATGGCAGGCTTCTGGGAGGTCGACTCGGAGGATCTAAGCGTCCAGAGAGAGGACAGGGGTCAGCGGGCCAGACGCTGGACAGCTTTAAAGCGTTTGCCGACAACAAAGTCGGAGCGGTTTGCAAAATTAGCCGCTCGCTGTTTGCTGGCAGCTCTCGGAAAAGCGTGCGCTTGAGGGACACGAGCTCCACTTAAGGCACCGCTGGGATTTAAACCCAGGATCTCTTGTTGACGAGACAGGCGCTTTAACCAACTAAGCCACGGCGCCAACCGGCATGTGCTGGCGCCTGGAGGGCGACTCATACGATCAAAAACGTCCGGAGGCAAGGCCGACGGTCTGTGGGCCAGGCGCTGGTCACCTTAAAAGAGACTGCTTACAACTTCCTGCTGCCTGAGAGCAACACTGAGCAGTATAGTAGTTAACAGAAAGCCAAAAGCCACCACTCTGGTGGGACTCAAACCCACAACCTCTGAATGGCTTTAGGTGCTTTAACCAACTAAGCCATGGCGCCAACTGGCATGTGGGGGCGCCTGGAGGGCAACTCAGATGATCAAAAACGTCCAGAGGGGAGGCCAACGGCAGGTGAGGGGGGGTGCTGGTGCAAGAGAAACCGCCCACTGTTCTCACGCTCTGCATTTGCCGTCATTTTTCGGAAAAGCCCCCGCTCTGCTGTATTGAGGCGCACAACCAAAGGCACCGCTGGGATTCAAACCCAGGATCTCCTGTTTACAAAGCAGGCATTTCAGATGCAACTCAGATGATCAAAAACGTCCAGAGGCGAGGCCAACGGTCTGCGGGCCAGGCGCTGGTCACCTTAAAAGAGATTGCTTACAACTTCCTGCTGCCTGAGGGCAACACTGAGCAGTATAATAATTAACAGAAAGTCAAAAGCCACAGCTTTGGTGGTACGAACTCACAACCTTTGAATGGTTTTATCTGGCCATCTAGAAGTCCATGCGGGCACCTGTTAGAGCCGCGTGATGGCTATTCTTCCGTTTTCGTGGCCGTCCAACGCAAAGAGGACACATGCTCTCTGGGCTGGAAGGATAGGCCCTCACGTCTCTGCACAATAGATGTGTGGTTTGAAAAGCGGAGGGACTGTCAGGGTCCCCTGTCCAAGAAAGAGCCAAAGAGGGAAGCCAGGATTTCAGAGGCACCACTGAGATTCAAACCCAGGGTTTCCAGTTTACAAGGCAGGCGCTTCTACCAGCTAAGCCACGGCACCTGTGGTGCAAAGACTGAAGCTAATGATCAACAGACTTTCTTGCAGGACAATCATCCCAAAGTATACATCCAAATGTACTAATGCTTGGTTCAGAGATCAGCCATAGATTTGTTCTTGAGTGGCTTGTTCAGTCTCCAGCATTAAATTCTCATTGAAAATATTTGGTTGAATATTAAAAAAGCAGTGGCAAAGTGAAAACCAAAGATTATCAGTGATCTGAAAGCTTTTTCAGGTGAGGAATGGGCCAACATTACAGTAGAGAGGTGACAGAAGCTTCTAAGCACTTCCAAGCAGCATTGATTGGTGGTTTTAGAGAATAAAAGATTCTGCAGAAAATGTTACTTTTGGGGGTTGAATAATTTTGAACATAAGCGTTTAGAGCCAGTTTTAATTTTATCATGATTCATCAATGTTACGTTCTCAGAATCACTCCAATGTATATTAATACATTTTCTCTAATAGTTTACTGAACGCTTTGTTGAATTGTTTTCATAAAATGTTGTTCTCCACAGCAAAATGTCTGGCAGTTCAAGGGGATCGACTAATTTTGATTGTAACTGTATGTCAATTTTAGTATTATTTATTATAGTATTTCTTAATATTTTGAATTAGCTTTCATTTTATGTTCAGTTTTCAATTTAAGTATTAATAATTTCATTACATACTTTTTACATTTTTTAAAAAAATTCTATTTAGATTTTATTTCTGTTTAAGTTTAAGACTTATTGCAGTTTAATTTTATTTTAGCTATATTTAATTTACCGAAAACAATATCCAGTATTAGTTAACATTAACAACACTGATCCATCTATAACTGCTTTGCCAGAAGTTGCCAGAAGCAATGTCACTGCCAGACGTTTTCCCACCACTAGAGGGAGACATTAGGCATTTTGAAAGTCCTCTGAAACGCCACTGGGTGTTATTTGTCTTGAAATATATTTTTGTCCCTAACTAGAATGTTCTGCCATGATCAGTGATGGTAAACAGACTCCTCGCTCACCCCATGATTCATCTCTTCTTATTTACCTTCTTAATTCACTCTGTAAATATTATACAACAACACACGCGTGAACTACTCAATCTATACATGTACGAACTGAATCGCGAAGATTTTAAATCTAGAAAAAAACACGTTTTTAATGCCTGATGTTCTCCGCTTCGCCAGCGGGGGCGCTCAAACAGCACACACACCTGAGAGAGCACCCAGGCGGAGTGATGTCACTTCCGTGACAGTAGGGTCAGCGTGACTGATTTATCAACAATAACAAGAGCTACGCGGAACAGTTTGGCGATCAAAGTGCGAGACCTCAAATGACATGACGTGGATAAACTGACGGTTAGG
This sequence comes from Labeo rohita, assembly GCF_022985175.1. Lineage (NCBI taxonomy): Eukaryota > Metazoa > Chordata > Actinopteri > Cypriniformes > Cyprinidae > Labeo > Labeo rohita. The sequence continues at coordinate 16,042,783 of NC_066883.1, forward strand.
AGTTAGTTTGAATTACAGCGTCCTGTCCCGCGTCTCACTGAGGAGCTGCTCATTCAATGTAAGACACTTTATGATGATGGAGGGATGTTTTCGGCTCTAGCTAGCTAAATATTAGCTGAAGTATGGTCATTGTCAGGTGTTGACATACAAAGGTACATTCTCGTTCCTTGTCATTTAACGTTTAGTCGTCTATTTTAATGACTGGTGCTGTCAGCTTTAATATATGTATCGTCGTGCAGTAGCTCAAGAGAAATTCACCTGACACTGATTTCGCACCAGTGTCTGTTATAAATGTTACATTGTCAAATCACAAACGAAGGTCACAACACCTTTATCAGTTTATCATTACGTTAGAGAAAATAGCTCTTTGTTTTAACATACGAATGGCGGATAGACTCTTTTACAGTATGTGTTTGTGGATAGTGTTGGAAAGATGTGCAGTTATTAATATCTAATATTTTATTCTTTAATTTCAGACACATTTGTACTGCTTTTGCTCTACAGCTAATATTTGTACGTGGTTTAATTTGTATGTTTTATTTTTATGTTTCTTAATCTGTATTAAATGTGCAACATGCTGTAAAATGTGACCAAGGACCACAAAACCAGTCATAAGTGTCAACTTTTTGAAATTGAGCTTTATACATCATCTGAAAGCTGAATAAATAAGCTTTCCATCGATGTATGGCTTGTTAGGATAAAACAATATTTGGCCAAGATACAACTATTTCAGTAAATGGAATCTGAGGGTGCAAAAAAATCTAAATATTGAGAAAATCGCCTTTAAAGTTTTCCAAATTAAGTTCTTTGCTATGCATATTACTAATCAAAAATTAAGTTTTGATATATTTACTGTAGGAAATGTACTAAATATCTTCATGGAACATGATCTTTACTTAATTTCCTAAAGATTTTTGGCATAAAAGAAAAATCTATAATTTTGACCCATACAATGTATTTTTGGCTATTGCTACAAATATACCCCAGCGACTTAAGACCGGTTTTGTGGTCCAGGGTCACAAATGTGAAGACATCAGCTCTTGTTCTTGTAAGTTGATACTCAAAATGCAAGACTTTAAAGAAACTGCTTCAGGCAGTTTATTGTCTGGCAACTTTTTGTTTAACAAGTCGGCTATTGTTCTTTATATGCACAGCTGTCTACATGGCGTTGGTCTTTTTTTCATGTGTTTGCCTTAAGAGCCCATAAACCTGCACTGGTATTTCATATGCATATTAAGTGTGTTGGCTTTGTTGAGGCAGATTGGTGTAGTTACAACTGAAGGTGAATTGGTCGCCTGTCCTTCTTGCTGACCTGGTGTCTTCTTTCTGCAGAGTGCTGTTATCTCTGAAGCCTGTTGTGAGGACGCTGAGCAGAGCCCAGTCTCTTTTGCTGGTTTGCGGCTACATTTATGCGTTTGAGCCCTGACACTCGAAAGACAAATAGCTTTTGTAGAAAAAGTAAACATTGTTTTATGGCACAGCTGTGACTGTGGACCTGTGAGGACAAATCGCACAGCAGGTGAGAGCCACTGAAACTCATGCTTCTCGTTGGTTAGTGTAGGAAACACATGTTTAACATGCTTATTCATTAATGGGTTCACTTATTTTTGTTATAAGCCAGTGTTGCTATTCTCAGTAAAGCCGGTGATTTCATGTTAGCAAAGAACATGACTTATTTAGTCAGCAGATGGTTAAATCTAGGCCAGTTCTGTTTAAAAATGGAACTTTTAGGCCAGAGGGCTGCAGCTTCTGACTATATGTTTAACTGAACTGTTTGAGGTTGTCTGACACACGGGTCATGGCATGACAGGTCCACTTAAATATAGGTATTTATAGTGTGTGTGTGTGTGTGTGTGTGTGTGTATATATATATATATATATATATATATATATATATATATATATGTGTGTGTGTGTGTGTGTGACCCTGGACCACAAAACCAGTCATATGGGTCAATTTTTTGAAATTGAGCTTTATACATCAACAAATAAGCTTTGTTTTGCTTGTTTGCTTGTTAGGATAGGACAATATTTGGCCGAGATAAAACTATTTGAATATATGGAGTCTGAGGGTGCAAAAAAATCAAAATATTGAGAAAATCACCTTTAAAGTTGTCCAAATGAAGCTCTTATTAATGGATATCATTAATCATAAATTAAGTTTTGATATATTTACAGTAAGAATTTTACAAAATATCTTCATGATCTGTACTTAATTTTCTAATGATTTTGTGGCATAAAAGAAAAATCAATCATTTTGACCCATGCAATGTATTTTTGGCTATTGCTACAAATATACCCCAGCGACTTAAGACTGGTTTTGTGGTCCAGGGTCACATATGTGGATAGACAGGTAGGTAGATATAACTTAAAAGCTACATGTCATCTCTGACAAGTAAAGTAAATATAGCACTGTTATTCACTGCAGGTGAACCTAACGATTTTGCTGTTAGTCGAGACGCACAGACGGGTAGCCTAATTCTCACACGGTCTCTCTCTCTCCTTTGTCTAATAACTTAATAACTGAATTAATCTGCTATCAATGGCTCAAGCCTTCATTGCTAGGTCTAAAATGATGTTTTGGAATTAGGAATGTTGGTGGTGGATGAGATGTGTAAGAAATTAATCCTACCAACAGGAGCATTTTAAGGACAAAAATCTGACAGATTTCTTGAAATACATAATTCGAACAATGTTGTGAGGTATGGTAAATCCACTTCACATCGTGGCCACCTCACCACCTTGGTGTGCATTATTTTCTAATTATTCAGCAGCCCTTTGTCAGTTATTCCTTATATATACAGTTGAGGTAAAAAAAAAAAAAAAAAAAAAATGTTTACATACATTTACATGGAATCTGCAAAACGTTAATTATTTTACCAATATAGGAGGGGTCGTACAAAATGCATGTTATTTTTTTATTAAGTACTGACCTGAATTAGACGTTTCACATAAAAGACATTTACATAGTCCACAAGCGAAAATAATAGTTACATTTATAAAAATGTTTAATGTTTTTTAATAAATTAACCAAAAGTTTACATACCCTTGATTCTTAATACTGTGTTGTTACCTGAATGATCCACAGCTCTGTTTGTGTGTGTGTGTTTTGTTTAGTGATTGTTGTTCATGAGTCCCTGGTTTGTCCTGAACAGTTAAACTGCCTGCTGTTCTTCAGAAAAATCTTTCAGGTCCCACAAATTGTTTGGTTTTTCTGCATTTTTGTGTATCTGAACCCTTTCAAACAATGACTGTATGATTTTGAGATCCATCTTTTCACACTGAAGACAACTGAGAGACTTGTATGCAACTATTACAGACAGTTAAAACGCTCGCTAATGCTTCAGAAAGAAAAACGATGCATTAAGAGCTGGGAGGGGGAACTTTTTGAATTTGAAGTTCAGCTTAAATTTATGGTAAAAAACTTATTTTGTCATCTGGAAAACATTTAAGTATCTTCTGTAGCTTCTAAAGGGTAGTACTAAATGAAAGAAATAAGAAAAATGTGCTAATTTTCATTCTGATCAAAAGTTTACACCCCTGGCTGTTAATGCATTGTTTTTCCTTCTGGAACCTCAGTGAGCGTGTGAACCGTCTGTAATAGTTGTCCTTGTGAGTGAACAGATGGAAAATCATACAGTCATTGCTGGAAAGGGTTCAATTACATGAAAATGTTGAAAAACCGAAGAAAAAAACCCACAGCTGTGGATTAATTCAGGTAACAACACAGTATTAAGATTCAAGTGTATGTAAACTTTTGAACTGTCATTTTTGTAAATTCAGCTATTATTTTCTCTAGTGGACTGTATGTCTTTTATGTGAAATATCTTATTCAGGTCAGTACTAAATAAAAAATAACATGCATTTTGTTTGACCCCCCTTATTTTGGTAAAATAATCAACATTTTGCACATTCTGCTGTACATGTAAGCATTAAGGTCTTACTTCATTAAATAAATAAAGTGTCAATTTTGCTGAACAACATGGAGCAGTTTTAATGCTACATTATTGAATTTTTTTATTTATTATTTTTTTTAAATGTTGCTAAGGGTGTTGTAGAGAACCGTTGGGAGAAGCAGTCTTAGCGGTGCTTTATTGCGAATAAAACAGATCACACCAAACCCGAATTATGTAAGATGAATAAAAACACTGAAAGTGTTTCAATGTGGTGCAATAAGGAAGTGATTTATAGAGCATGTCAAGGTCAGTAAGCATTTTCAAATATCAGATAATTTGACTATTGCTTGGCAAAATAAGACTAGTTCTGGATCAAATCCACTCCATTGAGCTGCAAGCTGACATGTAGGGCTCCTCAAACACCATTTTGAAATCACCATTTTGGGAAATTGGCCTATGAATGGCTTGGTTATCTCTGCACATTAAACTAGCAACTGTTTAATGTTGAACAATGATGCACTTTGTCTTTATAAACTTTTTGGTAACTCTGTATCTACAGTTGTATAAGGTGCGTGGTGTGGGCCAGTGCAATGGAAGCTTCAGATACAGAAGGCCGCACCTTTATGCAGGCGATCAGTGAGAAGTACAGCCCAGAAAACTTCCCTTGCCGTCGGGGTCCAGGCATGGGGGTGGTTGTGCCTTCTGGACAGCAGGGATCACCTATGAAAGGTAAGTTTTGGGTTAATTTAAAAACAAATCATGTAAGGTTCCTTGGTAATTTAGTGTTTGCTTTGGCAGTTGTATCCTGTTGCTGTGTTTCATAGTTCATTAGTTATGTGGTCACTCTGCCTTCAGACCGTCTGAACCTGCCCAGTGTTCTGGTTTTGAATGGCTCTGGAATCAGTCGTGCAGGAGAAGAGGGAGAAATCGCTGCCTTCTGTGCTCATGTAATCGAACTTGATCTGTCCCAGAACAAGCTCCAAGACTGGCATGAGGTGAGTTAGTCTGAGGATCTGAGGGGTTTCCCCCTACATTTTTTATGATTATACTCATACTCATTTTGTTCCAAATTCACATGCTGTTAATACTTTTTCTGGAACACAAAAGGAGACATTTTTAAAGAATCGCTAAGCAACCTTATGTTGTAAAACAGCAATTCAAAGTGAAGAGGCTGTCAAGCTCCAAATAAAAGCACGGAAAAGGCACCATAAAAGTAGTCCATGTGACTCATGCGCTGTGTAGCTTTGTGTGAGAAACTGACTGAAATTGACTGACTTTATGAACTGTAAATATAGTGTTAATAAATAAACATACGCTACTGTTCAAGGTTTTGGGGTCAGTAAGATTTTTTTTTTTAAAAGACTGTTTTTATTCAGCAAGGACACATTAAATTGACTAGAAGTGACCGTAATTTACATATTAGTATTTGTAGTATTCTGTTTGTATGTATGTATATGTGTGTGTATTATAAAAATATATATATGTAATATGTGTTTTAATCCTTGAATCTGTTGTAGATCACCAAGATTGTTTCTAACATCCCGAACCTGGAGTTCCTGAACCTCAGCTCTAATCAGCTGAGTGATGCAGTCTTGGACCCGGACTGCGCAAAGGCCTTCTCTAGCATCCGCCGCCTCGTTCTTAACAATACCCAGGTGTCCTGGGACACAGTGCACACATTCACACGAGAGATGCCTGAGTGAGTCACAAATTCTTTGATGTTTTTGTAGTTTTGAAGAAATATTGACTGATATTATGTATAACACTTACTGGTGGTGTACACATATGGTATTGATTGCTCTGGCCAGTTTGCGATTTTTAGATGTTACGGTATTGATTTTATATATTTTTTTCACATATGGAATATTTTAATGGCTGTGAAAATGATGGATTTATCATTTCTTTTCATTGTACCATCATGATACTGTGGATTCTCAAGGGATCATCCACTTTACCTTGTTACTTTATTGAACTATAAATGATGTTTGAGAGAATTCACTCACGGCTTTCAGGTTACATTATGGCCGGTGAACAGTGCTTTTCATACTTTAAAGTGAACCATCAGATTTTATGAAGGTGTTTCTGGTATGACAGCTCTTTATTAATATTGATCTGTTTTGCCCAGACTAGAGGAGCTGTTCCTGTGCCTTAATGAGTACACCACTGTGACACCGGCCGCAATGCCCTGCCCCACACTGCGTCTGCTCCACATCACAGATAACAGTCTCCAGGAGTGGAGTGAAGTACGAAAATTCGGCTCCATGTTCCCTGCACTGGACACTCTAATCATGGCCAACAACAACCTGAACTCCATTGAAGACTCTGGAGAAATACTTCAGCGGCTCTTCCCTAACCTTAGAAGCATCAATCTGCACAACTCAGGTATCATTGTATATCACAAAGTCACTAGCAACATGAACAGAGTGGCGAATAGCTGAGCTGGTACAAATGTATCCGCACCTGTGTGATCGCTCACAGAGAGACTTTAAAAAAATCAGAGAAAGCATTTAATTCCTAGAAAGAAATTGGAACCTAGCTTGGTGTCGACGACTCAGAGTTTCTTTATGTGCAAAAAGCATCCAAGACAAGTTTTCCAAAACCATGAAAAGAGTGAATGGAAAGAGTAAAGATATAAGGTAGCAAGTACCAAATACATATGTTTCAAATTATTGTTACACCACACTGCTGCTGCTGTTGTATTGCAGTAAGCAAATTTAAAAGGTATACAATAAATGAAATGCCAAAAGAACATCATAAACCTTTGTTTTTTTTTTGTTTTTTTTCAAAATCATGACACATAAACTACAAAAAGGTGCAATAATTTACCCAGTTTAACAATAATGAAGTAAAGTTTGTGTTACGGAGATGACTAATACTGACAACATTTTTTTTCACATCATGCTAAAGTTTTGAGACTATGAGCCATTCACACTTCCCAAAGATTATAAGACTGATTATGGAAATGGAATGGTTCTTTTGTATTGCAGATATGATACTTTGACTCTAAACTGTTCAAATAATATCCTGACCATTGGTACCCATCTCACACGGATACATTTCTTCATTGCATCGTTGTTGCGTTTAGGGCATACGCGGCGCGTCACATATTCACATTAATCTACACCTCCAGCAGTGCGGGGGTGTCAGAATGTTAGAATACAGTATACCGTTGCTCAGCCTTTTTGATATATTTTTCTTTTGCCCCCAAACGAAGAGCAAAAACAAACTTAGTTTGCTTTAAACAAGTCTAAATAACGTACCTTGTATGAACACTGCCGTTCAAAAGATTGGGATCAGTAAGATTTTAAATGTTTTGTAAAGAAGTTTCTTATGCTCAATATTGTGAAATATTATTACGCTGTAAAATAAAGTTTTTCTATTTTAAAATAGACTAAAATCTAATTTATTCCTGTGATCAAAGCTGAATTTTCAGCATCATTACTCTAGTATTCAGTGTCACATGATCCTTCAGAAGTCATTCTAATATTCTCATTTATTATCAGTAGTGGAAACGGTTGTATTGCTTAATTTTTTATTTTTTTTTGGAACCAATTATGCTTTTTTCAGGATTCTCTGACGAACAGTCCTGAATCACAAAAATGATAAGAAAAAAAGTTTTTATTGGGTTTATGTAACCACACTGAAATAGTAATGATTAGACAATATTAGGGCCCTATGAAATCCGTTTCATTTTTTCATTTTTTCCGTTTTTTTTTTTCAACTCCTTTTTAATGGTAAATTACATTTTATTAATCAAAGAGCATGTCTAATGAATTAAAATCATGAAACTTATACTTCAGATTTCACATCAATTTTCTGCAGGTTTAACAAAAATGACATGTTTAGGGCCCTTAGAAATGTTTTATTTTTTCTCACCGTGTTTTATTGTTATCAGTTTTTTTGTCTTAGCATGTCTAATTATTTAAAAGCATACTTAATTTATTCTTAAAATAGCCTTATGAAAGTTTTTTTTTTTTACCCCCAGAAATTCTGTGTTGTGTATTTAAAATGTTCTGGTTATCAAATGAAGGCATAAAACATTAATTTCATTTATATTTTACTTATTGAAAATTAAGCAAATTTTTTTTTAAGCAAACAAAGGGGAATTTACTATTAAAAATAAAACATGGAAGAAATGTTGTGTGATTATACCCTAAAAATAATGTTTGTTTCATTTTAGTAGTAGTAGTAATAGTAGTAATATATTTCTGGAACAATGTCTTCAAGTTAAACCAGACTTTTATTTTGACAGTTGCCATGTCTACCTTTACATTTCTATGTGTATATGATATGATGCTAGTTTTCCTAAAATGGAACAGTCAAATGCTGAAATCACTGCGAACGTCACGCGCGCTTCAGTGTGTGTAGTAAACAAAACCGCTCGTCTGCTCCATTCATTAAAAAAGAGACACACAGAACATGCAGGATTCACATTTAAATGGTATTTTTGCAGCATAATATTTACAGATACTAGTCCATATTGCAGTTTGATTTAAGTGTAATGACCTACTTTTGATTAATTCAAACTTTGAACAATTCCGTGACATTCCACGTTATTCAGTAAATTCAGTTGTTATGACTGGATTCTGCGATTCCGTCCGTGTTTTCCACATTGCAGAAATCATAGGGCCCTACAATATACACTACCGTTCAAAAGTCTGGGGTCGGTACATTTCTATTCTTTCTTTTTTGAAAGAAATTAATACTTTTATTCAGCAAGGATGTGTTAAATTGATAAAAAGTGATAGCAAAGACTTATATTGTCAGATAAGATTTATATTTTGAATAAATGCTGTTTCTTTTTCTTTTTAACCTTTTATTTATCAAAGAATTCTGAAAAAGGTATCACAGGTTCCACAAAAAATGTTGCCAATTCTAATAATAAATCAGCCTATTTTAATGATTTCTGAAGGATCATGTGACACTTAAGACTGGAGTAATGGCTGATGAAAATTCAGCTTTGTTTCACAGGAATAAATTCTATTTTATTAAAAAGAAACCATTATTTTAAATTGTAATAACATATAACAATATTACGTTTTTTTTTTGTTTTTTTTTTTTATCAAAGAAATGTAGCCTTGATGAGCATAAGAGACTTCAAAAAACATTACATGTCTTACTGATTCCAAACTTTTAAACAGCAGTGTAATTAATTATTACTATTTTAGTACAGTGTGGTTACATAAACCCAATAAAACATTTTTCTTATCATGTTTGTGATTTAGGACTTAATCGATGGGAGGACATTGAAAAGCTAAACTGTCTACCCAAACTGGAAGAAGTAAGGTTGCAAGGCATTCCTCTACTGCAGACTTACACAAGCCCGGAGCGTCGCAGTCTAATGATAGCCCAGTAAGTCCATTGTATCTAACAGGGATGAAAATTTTGTCATCATTTACACTGGTTTGGTGACCAGTGACTTCCACTGGATGGTCAAAATATCTTCGTTTATATTCCACAGAGGAAAGAAAATCATACTGGTTTGAAACAACATAATAACAGAGTAAATAATGACCAAATTTTCATTATTGGGACAACTTTAGCTCACTTTAATCACATTAGAAACTGATAGTAATGTTGTAGAAACGATGTGAGAATCGATTTGCTCCCGCTTGCAGACTGCCATCAGTAAACAGCTTGAATGGGAGTGTCGTGACGGATGGTGAGAGAGAAGATGCTGAGAGATTCTTCATCCGTTATCACTTGGATCATTCAGAGGAAGAGCTGCCTCACAGGTATCTTTTAGGCATGAACACTTTAAGTGTAAAACATTTGGAACCTTAGTGCATAGTTCTTGGACACTGTGTCTACACTGGATGCCAGCAATGCGACGCAACAAAAAACAATAGAACTTATCGAACTTAATTATACAATAAAACAGTTATTCTGTCTACACTTGATGCGATGCAACAAATCCCCAACAGTAAACTGGTTTCCTGTTCTGTTTCTGACATACTTTTGCAGTTGTGCTACTTGACACATGTGGACAAAGAGCAAATGTAGTCACTTTTTTGCACCCAGTGTAGACCGTTTTTAGCCGCTGGCGACAGAATACAATACAACAACGGTCGTATCTGGTGTAGACGCAGTATCAGGCAGCTGTGTGTACTAGGGGTGTAACGGTACACGTATTCGAAAATTTTCGATTCGGTACGCATGTACTGGAAATTCAAACAATGAATGGCGTTTTGAGAGTCTTTGATGTGGCATGACAGATCGCTGTATAAACGCCTCGAAGAGCTGCTTCTGGGATGGTTCAGAAATGTGCTGGTTTAAACACAAGCATTGACTAAAGTGGATGAGATCAGCTCCAGTGGCCACGTCAGAGGCGTTAACGTGCCTCAGACTTGTGCAGTGTAAATGGAGTCCGTTCAAATGCCAGCACGGAGCACAAGTGAACGCAATCATTCCTTCCTCTGTACTACTAGTATTAACACGAATTAAAATGAATCAGCATCTCACGCCTCATGTAATTGCTCAATCAGTGTTTCAACCACGGAAGGACGTCAACAAAACAGCATAGAAATAAAACGTCACGTAGCATTTCAGTTACCTCAGGCAAGTCATCAGTGTCCACAGCTCGTTAGTTCACTAGAGAAATGAAGTCTAGAGAAGAGCATTTAATGAAATATTACACTAAATACTCATTATGTTGAACATATTGTGCTTTACCTGTTAGTCTTAATTATTTAATGTATGTTTAAATTCATCTGTTGTGAAACATGTTATGACAGCCACTGTGTAGCTGAATATATTTTAACCAATAGAATTTTAATAATTTATAAGTTAATTTAAAAACTGCATTATGTGCAAATTACTTGTTTGCATTCAATTTTTTTTTTTTTTTTTTTTTTAAGTTAAGTGTTTTAGTAATTAAATTTAAGTTTCGGTTAAATTGTTAGTTGAAACATAATGTAAAAGCGCTCCCTATAGTTTAAAGCATAAGCTGAAGTAGATCTTTATCACTAAGAAAATTAGTTATAACTGAATGCATTTAAAAAAGAGCAACTTGTTCAGTAAACCACTGTTTATTTAAAAAAAAAAAAAAAAAAAAGTTTAGTTTTTCCCCCTGCTGTACCGAAATCATACTATACCGTGACGTTAACACCGATGTACGTACCGAACCGTAATATTTTTGTACCGTTACACCCCTAGTGTATACATAAAGACAGGTGCCTTTGGGTGTCTCTAAAAGTTTTAAAACTGTGCCTTGAGATCCATATATTTCATTTCATTTCATTATCTTGTGGTCTGTCTAGCTGTTTTTGAACACATTCAACCTAAAGAAGATCTGGAAACATTCTGTACTTATGACCAAATCTTTTTTTTTTTAAATTATCCACATATGTGACCTCGGACCATGAAATAAGTGTCAATTTTTTTGAAATTGAGATTTATACATACTATTTGAAAATCGAATCTGAGGGTGCAAAAAATAAATAAATAAAAATAAAAGGTAAAATTGCCTTTAAAGTTGTCCAAATTAAGTTCTTAGATTCATATTACTAATCAAAAATTACATTTTAATATATTTGTGGTAGAAAATTTACAAAATATCTTCATGGAACATGATTTTTACCTAATATCCTAATTATTTTTTGGCATAAAAGAAAAATTTATGGTTTTGATCCATACAAGTGTTACTTATGACTGGTTTTGTGATCCAGGTTCACATATGACAATTTTTTGAGAAGTATTATTTAGACCTTACTAATATTTATTATCTAACTAATATTTATTATTATATAAAATGTATTGTTTATTAAATAATTATAATAGAATATAATATAAGTATAATTATTCTTTTCATTTTAAATAATTCTAAGCCAGATTTAAACTTTTATTCTTTTAGTCTTTATTTCTTTTAAGCTTAATTTCAGCATTTGATTCTTCAACTTTTAAGTTCACCTGAACTTAGCTTATCTATAGAAGAAGGCATGACATACTAAACCACTTGTGGCAGTGTTGAGAAACCTAGTTAAAAAACAAACGAAAAAACGGTTGCATAATTTATTTAAAATACATGTATTGCATACTAAATATATTTCAAATCCATTAACATATTTATTGACAGATCACTTAAGACTTACTGATATAAAATTATAATTAAACTTTATTTGGAGTATTTCTTTATTACACAATGCACATTTCTTAATTTTATGCCTAAAATGTGTTTCAGTATTATATTAATAAGGATTGCATGATCTTTGTAATATCAGTCTTTAAATGCAAGATATTTAAAGTGTACCTGAAAAATACTTGCAATAGTTTCTTTTTAGCACAGTATCTCAATATATCTTTAGTTGGACCTCGTTACTACTTCCACACAATTAAATTAAAATTAATTTAAAATTAAATGAATTATTTTAAAATTAATGTAATTAAAATTAAATTAAAAACACAAAGTTAGTTGTTGTTGTTTTTTTTAAGCAGACTTTAAAGGAGAAGTCCACTTCCAGAACAATAATTTACAAATAATGTACTCACCCCCTTGTCATCCAAGACAGATATGGTCCCCGATATTGAACTTCCAAAATGCAGTTTAAATGCAGTTTCAAAGGATCCCAAATGAGGCTGTAAATGATCCCAGCCAAGGAAGAAGGGTCTTATCTAGCGATAAGTTTAAAGGCGCACCATATCAGTCCATTATATGGAGAAAAATGCTGAAATGTTTTCCTCAAAAAACATAATTTCTTTGCAACTGAAGAAAGAAAGTCATGAACATCTTGGATGACAAGGGGGTGAGTTCATTATATGTGAATCTATGTTTTGGAAGTGGACTTTTCATTTAAGTATACCAACAGTACAGTTGCAGGGCATTTTTATTAAGTATATAAATGTATTTGTAGTATACTTAGCGCGAAATAAATGTATTTCAAATACATTTTAGTTTATTTTTGTTTATTTTTTTGGGAATGTAATAAAGACCTTTTTTACACTTTAAATTTAGTTTGTGTACATGCCAGAACTAAGTATGCAATTAAACTTGCATGTACCATAAAAGAAAATATGTTTCTAGGTGTGCATGAAACAAATTTTATTAGGTTACGGTTTACAAGTAAATACTACTTTAGTCTTTTAAATTTCACATTTACTTCAATGTGCTACTTGCCATTTCTTTGTAATAATTTGTGAAATTCACTAGCAGTTTCTGAGTGAAAATTGTTCCTCAGCCATTTTTTTTTGTCCAGTGTAGCTAAAAGTGCTTGCTTGTATAGTATTTTGATTCTCTTTAGGTAGGATTTTTGTTTTGACCATGTAGTTGGGGGATGAATATGGTTTAAGTATTTGCATTTTGCTTTGGAGATACCACTGCTTGGTGACCAAATATGGGAAGCTGGCTCCTCTGGCTGAGATTGACCTGAGACCACGTTGCCACGCCAAGGTGGAGGTGCGTTTTGAAGACAAAGTGGAGCAAGTGAACATCCGTTTAGACCAGACCGTCGCAGAGCTGAAGAAGCAGCTGAGGACTGTAGTGCAGCTCCCCACCAGCAACATGCGCCTTTACTACATCGACAAAGGTTCTGCCTTCGGCCCTGACGAGTTGAAATACAGCGCACGGGCCTTGCACTCCTACAGCATTCAAGATGGGGATGAGATCCTGGTAGTTCCCAAAACAAAATAACCATCTTTCTCCAGGATCACTTAAAGCTATGTTTAAACAACCAAATCCACTTTGAACTAGCGTCATCTAAGCTCCACAGAGTGAATGGGACTGTCTTTCAGGGAAAAACTTCTAGGATTTGCTGGGGCTTCAGTTCGGCACATAATGTGTCACGTCACTACACGGTCATAAGAAACACCATGACTCGTGTGCACCTTTGGTTTTGTTGCTGTTATTAAGGGTTTCCTTTTTATCTTCAGAGTTCACGAGCACCCCTGTATTTTCAAACGTCTGTTTCTTCAAGAATAAAGCACAGCGGAGGGCTCTGGCAGCCCAGGATGTGCTTTTTACAGATTTTAAGACAATCACCCATAGCTGAAAGAAAATGTTGCACTGCACTGATGTCTTAAAGAAGAAATTATGGATATCCATTGCCTGCTGATGTGTGTCGTATGCTGTCAGCCAGTAATTACATGCAAAAGACTCTCAGGCCTTATATATTGAATGGGCAGTGCTAGATTCACATGAGGAAAGATTTGCAAAACATCTTATTCACAAATGTTTTTAAATGTCCAGTTCATTTTTATATTCCGACTGAAGAATCCAGAAGGGAATTGCGCATGCATGTGCAATTTTTTTTGTTTCAGTCCTTTTGAATATTTCTATTAGTACTTTCTCTGCTGCTTTGGAAGTGGGCACTCAAACTTGTATACTATCAGTCAAAAGTTTTTGAACAGTGAGATTTGTAATGATTTTTAAAGAATTCTTTTCTGCTCACCAAGCCTGCATTTATTTGATCCAAAATACAGCAAAAGCAGTAGTATTATAAATTATTTTTACTATTTAAAACAACTGTTTTCTATTTGATTTGATTTTTAAAGTGTAATTTATTCCTGTGATCAAAGCTAAATTTTCAGCATCATTACTCCAGTCTTCAGCATCACATGATCCGTTAGAAATCATTCTAATATGCCGATTTGCCGTTCAAGAAACATTTTTATTATTGTTATTATTATCAATATTTAAAACAGTTGAGTACATATTTTTTCAGGATTCTTTGATGAATAGAAAGATCCAAAGATCAGCATTTATCTGAAATAAAACGCTTCTTACATTATACACTATACCATTCAAAAGCCTGGAGTCAGTGTATATATATATATATATATATTTTTTTTTTTTTTTCTTATTAATATTATAGAAAGTAGTACTTTTTATGTATCAAGGATGCTTTAAATTGATCAAAAGTGATGATAAAGACATTTCTAATATTACAAACCAACTCTATTCATCAAAGAACCTGAAAAATTCTGTTCAGCTGTTTTCTACGTAATAATAATAATAAATGTTTTTTGAGCAGCAAATCAGAATATTAGAATGATTTCTGAAGGATCATGTGACTGGAGTAATGATTCAGCTTTATATTTTACATTTTAAAATATATTCAAATTGAAAAGCGTTATTTTAAATAGTAAAAATATTTCAAAATTTTATTGTTTTTGCTGTACTTTAGATCATATAAATTCAGGCTTGGTGAGCAGAAGGGAATTCTGCTCTGAAAAAAAAAATAAAACAATAAAAGTCTTACTGTTCAAAAACTTTTGACTGGTAGTGTATCTCCAATACAAAGCACACGCTGGGAAAAGTGCTTATCCTCATTTCACTTGTATTCATATTATGGAGTGTGTTGATTTGGATATTTTACTCTTGGAATAATGAGATATGACAAAACATAAGTCTGCCAAAGATTATTATTCACAGTATTTACTATTGATTTACTGATTAGTGTTATCTGTTAAAAACAAAACAAATTAGTGGTAAACCAATCATAGTATATGACTATATCAAGCCAGTATAATATAACCAGGAAATTTAATTTAGCTTAATATAGGTTAGTTTGTTTATTCATCAGAGCAGATTGAGCATTAAATCACTTGCTTACTAGTGGATCCTTTGCAGTGAATGGGTGCCGTCAGAATGAGAGTCCAGGCATCTCATAAAAACATCACAGTAATCTACATGTACTCCACACAGCTCCAGTTAACATCTTGTGAAGTGTAAAGCTGCGTGTTTGTAAGAAACAAATTAATCATTAGGACAAAATTTCTTTCTCCAGTGGAAAAAAATCATGTCATCTCTATCAGGAGAGATGTGCATATTTCTCTCCTGATTTAGATTAAATGACTTTTTCAAGGAAACAGTTTTAAACCAATATGTCAGTGGATTTTGATGTGAGAGGAAAACAGGATAGACTTGAGGCGTATGGATCACTTGTAGATTATTGTGATGTTTTTATTAGCTGTTTGGACTCTCATTCTGATGGCACCCATTCTCTACAGAGGATCCATTGGTGAGCAAATGATGTAATGCTAAATTAATTAAATTCTAAAAGTCTTCATTCTTCATAACATCTTTTGTATTCCACAGAAAAAAGAAAAACTTACAGATTTTGACTGACATAAGGGTAAGTAAATGATGTTTTCATTTCTGTGTGAACTACCCTTTTAAAGATACTGCAGCTTGTCTAAAATAAACATGCAATGCAAGACTGTTACCTTACGGTACAGAAAGCAACAAGTTTTTTTTCTACAGGAGTTCTAGGATAAAACCAGCAAATTATTTATTCATACCTGGTACATTGATCAAATCAGTGCATGAACCTCATTTGCTCGCCATACTGAATTCAGCAAAAACCCACCATGTTTAGTAACTGAAACTGGTGAAAATGTAGTTTGTTGCTTTTTTTATTATTATTTCATATATAACATGATAGCATGACTTGAAGGATTGGACTGAATGGAAAAGCACTGAGATCCTTTCGGCGTAACTCACAAATGCTTAGGTTAGTAGTAGATTAGCTTTTCTCTTATGTACTGATATATAAAAGTGTATGAAAAATATGCGAGAATACTGAAGGTTAGATTTCTCATGAAACATTTCAGGTTTCACGTCGGTAAGACGTGATTTAAACCATGCTGTTTGATTTAAGTTGTAAATCAGAATTTGGAATCAGTTTTTTATAACCAAAAAGTAAAATGAGTAGATAGTCAGAGATTTAATGACTTGTATGTGTATAACTTAAATTAAAGTGGGAAGTAAAATGTTAAAATCAGCTCCCATAGTTGTAGAAGTAATTTAAGGTTGTTGTTGGGTTGGGGGAAGAAAGACGATGAGGATTATATAACAAGGTAGCATCTGCTATGCCTTTAACACTCTTTATGCCTTTATCTGCAACCCCTAATCAAACATTAAAGCAGAAATGAAGCGCTGTTTTTTTGTCTCTAGGATTTCCTTTTAGAGTATCAATATTTGATGATCTGTGCCCACACAGGACATGCTATTGATATTAGGGGTTCACTTTTGCATAATTATTTTATGGTTTTTCTATATGTATGCATTATTAATATTCCAATGTTACGACCTTGAAGGTAATGCCACTTAAACTGTGACTGGCGCATATGAAGTGTGAAGATAAAAATTGTAACATTTACTACTGTACCACTGAAGAGAATG
Source organism: Labeo rohita (assembly GCF_022985175.1). NCBI lineage: Eukaryota > Metazoa > Chordata > Actinopteri > Cypriniformes > Cyprinidae > Labeo > Labeo rohita. Next base: position 16,059,796 of record NC_066883.1, read on the forward strand.
TTTACCAAGTGAAATTGACTGAAATTACTTTTGCCATTTAGCACACTTTTCAATCAGTGTGACTCAGTACACTATTGCTGTTATATCCAAATACATTTTACATTTTAATTTTTCTGTCTTTCTTAGCATATTATGTGTTGCATTATCTGTTGTACATTTGCTGTTCTTAATATTCAGTTACAGTTGATTTGTAAAGGGTGTGTAAAAGGCGGTTAAGTGTCGAAGGGATGAGAATTCCAGAGAGTCATTTATCTAATGGATGCATTAGGCCTGTTATTGTAATATGTAACACTTACATACTTCAGTTGAGTTGCACACAGTCACACCATTAATGTGTTACAATTTTCAAATCAGATTTGACTGTTTTATACCATATGATTTGCCAGTATATGTGCACACTAATGTATCTATGTTTGAAAGTTGAATGGAGTGGGACAAAGGAAAAATAAACTTTTACCAACTGTCATTATGGTGTTATTATAGTATTATTTATATAAGATGATTTATTAACATTTATTTTCAGTTTAATTGTAGTTATAGTTTTAGTAACTTCATAATGGGCTCATTGTTTTGTTTTGCTTCAAAGAAAATGTACACTGCTGTTCAAACATTTGGGATCAGTTTTGTTGGAACCTGTGATAGCTTTTTTTCAGGATTCTTTAATAAATAAAAAGTTTAAAAAGATCTGCATTTATTTAAAATCAAAATATTTAATAATTATATAATATAAACTACCATTTAAAAGTTTGTGGTCAGTACATTTTTATTCTTTCTTTTTTTTAAATAATAATAATAATAATAATAACAATACTTTCATTCACCAAGGGTGTGGTTAAAAGAAGATATTAATTTAGAAAAAATAATATAAAATTATTAAAACATTTAAATGAATATAAAGTTGACAAAAAGTAATAGCAAAGACGTCTGAAAATCCTGAAAAAAGAATCACAGGTTCTTAGATTAAAATATTAAAGTGTTTCCAACATTAATAATAAAAGTAATAAATCAAGTAATGGCTAATGAAAACTCTAAATTAAATTATATTTCAAAATATATTAACAGAAAGCCATTATTTTAAACTGTAATAATATTTCACAATATACTGTTTTTATTGTGTTTTTGATCAAGTAAATGCAGCCTTAATGAAAAACAGTAATTAATCTTAGTGATCCCAAACTTTTAAACGGCGGTATTTAGCTTTATTTTTATTTTAAGCAATTTTAGTACTTTAAATAATAAAAAAATAAAAGTTTTTCATGTATAATTATATTTTAACTGTTTATAGTTTTAGTTAACAATATTGTTCTCACAGCCATTTATTTTTCCCAAATGTTTAATGTGATTTTGTTTATAGAGCCACACTATAGCATATGTTTAGAATTAATTGTAAAAAATTAAAAGTTTAAAAAGATCTGCATTTATTTAAAATCTAAATAGTAGTTTATATAACAAAATATTTAAAAGTTTGTGTTCAGTACTTTTTTATTCTTTCTTTTTTTTAAATAATAATAATAATAATAATAATAACAATACTTTTATTCACCAAGGGTGTGGTTAAAAGAAGATATTAATTTAGAAAAATTAATATAAAATTATTAAAACATTTAAATGAATATAAAATTGACAAAAGGTAATAGCAAAGACGTCTGAAAATCCTGAAAAAAGAATCACAGGTTCTTAGATTAAAATATTAAGTAGCACAAGTGTTTCCAACAAGTATTGGCTAATGAAAATTCTAAATTAAATTATATTTTAAAATACATTAACACAGCCATTATGTTAAACTGTAATAATATTTCACAATATACTGTTTTTATTGTTTTTTGATCAAGTAAATGCAGCCTTAATGAAAAACAGTAATTAATCTTAGTGATCCCAAACTTTTGAACAGCGGTATTTAGCTTTATTTTTATTTTAAGCAATTTTAGTACTTTAAATAATAAAAAAATAAAAGTTTTTCATGTATAATTATATTTTAACTGTTTATAGTTTTAGTTAACAATATTGTTCTCACAGCCATTTATTTTTCCCAAATGTTTAATGTGATTTTGTTTACAGAGCCACACTATAGCATATGTTTAGAATTAATTCTATATTAATATATAATATGTGCATTGATATCATTCTGCATAACATTTCCGTTTGTGTTCCACGCGAGAAAGAAAGTCATACAGGTTTGGAACAACACGAAGGTGAGTAAATAATACATCATTTATTCTGAATGAATTATCCCTTTAAAACGCATCAAGCACTGCTAGTAATCTCAAAAATGTTTATTCCCGTCGCCAGGGTGACAGTGTGGGCGGTGGCATTATCCTGACGTTCGAGAGCAGGAATAACCAATCAGATGAAAGAAACGCTCGCCGACGTCACCGTTAAAGTGAGCGACCGTTTGTTTGACTAGAAGTCAAGAGCTTGGAATATCACAAGGACAGAAACAACCAAAATGCTTCGGTTATTATTTATACCGTGTTGAAAAGCACCAGTGAACTGTCGTGTGTCGGCTGCAAGAGTTCAAAGTGGCTTGCGTGGAGGTCTCACGAACGGTCGGTGGGCTCTTCCTTAAAGGAGCGGGCAGGGGAGAGGATGGTCTCGCTCACTCCGGTGAGTAATGCTATGAATGCTCGCACTGCAAATTCTTGCGACGCCGTTCCCACCAATTTACTAGCCAGATTTGGAAGCTTCCAGACGCTTCATTAATTACATAACGAGTTGTCTTGCGTACAAATGTATGAAATGACACTCTTCTGCAGCGGTAAATTGCGAGTTAGGTATTTAATTCTGCAAACCCAGTCCTGCAGATTGAATGTATTCATGTGAATACAAAGTATTTGTATTTTAAGTAAATGTGAAGTATCGTGTACGTCAGTCTGGTGCACTCTGTGTCGTTGTTTAAAGATAATATTAATATAAACTTGATATTTATTCAAAGTGCTTGGGTTATGCTGTGTTTATCTAGTACTTGGTGAAGTTTAGTGATGTAGCGCTGTTACACTGCAGCCATGAGCGCGCACTTGATCACGTGACACGCTGCTGAAATACGGGAGACTGGGCAGTGTGTAACACTTTGTTACCTTTTTTTTTTGGCGCTGTCTTAAAACCTTGTTTTTCCATCATTTGTCTGCTTCTAATTATAATAGTTTATAAATAAATAAAACAAAATGTGTAAGTTAGTGTCATGCGGCGTTGTTACAACTTACCCCGTCGTTAGAATTAGTTGTGACTAACAAAAACTGGGCAGTAAATATTGTCATTTGTCATAATTATGCAATTATAGGTTCTTAATATTTTCCACAGATATGGAGGTTACAACTCATCAATTAATGTTACAACCCCCCCAGTCCCCCTTATTAAATCCACCTCAGACTTGTTCAAAATTAGTCTCAGCAGTATTTTTCTTTCCTTAAAACTTACAGATACCCTGCATAATAAGTAATTTGTTGTTACATAAGCTCAGACCTAAGTATATTTGTTTTAGTAGTATTACAATATGTCATGTGGGTGTGGGTGGTTACTTATGTAATTTACAATCCCCCATAATTATTAAATTATTATACTCTCCTATGATTACTTAACTGTTACCCTCCCATATTTATCCTCACTGGCTTTTACTGACCTTTGCTATGTAGTTACTGTTTCAAGATATTAAAGGGTTAGGTCACCCAAAAATGAAAATTCCCAAATCTGTAAGACCTTTGTTCGTCTTCGAAACACTAATTAATATATTTTTGATGAAATCCAAGAGCTTTCTGACCATGTATAGACCCAGAAAGGTAGTAAGGACATTGTCAAAATAGTCCATGTGACATCAGTGGTTCAACCATAATCTTACAATACTATGAGAATATTTTTTGTGTTCAGAGAAAACAAAAATAAGTGCAGCACATCCGGGTTCTAAGTCAGAACAGAGGCTTCTGCGTCAGCAGCACCACAGACATGCGGCAAAGACTGACACGGAAGAAAATAAATTGTTGAATAAAATCATTGTTTTTATTTTCTTCATTTTATCTTTTTTCATGCAATTACATTTGAAGCACTGATGTCACATTGACTGTTTCAACGATGTCTTTACTACCTCTCTGAGTCATAAAACATTTCGGTTATGTTGTTGTCTATGCAGGGTCAGAAAGCTCTTGGATTTTATGAAAAATATCTTATAGGAGAAGTCCACTTCCAGAACAACATTTTACAAAAAATTTACTCACCCGCTTGTCATCCATGATGTTCATGCCTTTCTGTCTTCAGTCGTAAAGAAGTTATGGTTTTTGAGAAAAGCATTTCAGGATTTTTCTTCATATAATGGACTTGATTGGTGCCCCGATTTTGAACTTCCAAAATGCAGTTTAAATGCAGCTTCAAAGGGCTCTAAATGATCCCAGCCAAGGAAGAAGCGTCTTATCTAGCAAAACGATCTGTAATTTTTTTTCCAAAAAAAAAAAAAAAAAAATTGTATACTTTTTAAGCACAAAATCAAGTGTAGCACAGGCTCTGGGATGCGCGTTCATGATGCTACGAATTAGTGATGGGTCATTCTTGAACAATTTGTTCATATTGAACGAATCTTTAATGTGACTCGGGAAGAACGAGTCGTCTCGTGGAGTGATTCGTTCAGTCGTGCATGTGCAACATCCTATTAGGTTCTGTACTGGAATTAATTCACCTGTTTCGAGTCTTGCACTAATGCACTAATGCAGTAATCAATTCTTTTTCTGGCTCACACTGCATTGGTTGAGCTTATGGGGCTGTCACATGATGAACGAACAACTCAAACCCGAAAACTTGTCAATTAATCTTTTCTGTTTCTTATAGCATTATAGTTTTGTCTTGTTTGTAGTGTGATCAACGTTTGTGTAAGCAGTAGATGTGTTAGGGAAGTAACACGTAACATTTTAATTAGATTTTGCTAAAATGAACGAAATGACTCAAAAAGATTTGTTCATTTTGCTGAACGAGACTCAAAGGTCTGAGTCGGTAAAATGATCCAAACTTCCCATCACTACTACGAATCACATCTAAGTTCATCGTCTGTGTACTCCGACTAAAAAAGGCAGAATATGGAGAAAAACGTATTTTCTTATTTTCTCCTACAACTTTAGAATCGTCAGACATCGTTGTACCTTTTTGTTTGTAAACAGCGTTTGACTTACTTGCACTTTCTTAGTCTTTGCGCATTCGCGTGACCTTTCAACATGATTCAGTAGTACATGAACGGGCATCCCAGAACCTGTGCTACATGAGCTTTTGTGCTTAAAAATTATACAATTTTTTATTTTCTGGAAAAAATGACTGATCATTTCTCTAGATAAGACCCTTCTTCCTCAGCTGGGATCGTTTAGAGCTCTTTGAAGCTGCGTTTTAACTACATTATTGAAGTTCAAAATCGGGCCACCAATCAAGTCCATTATATGAAGAAAAATCCTGAAATGTTTTCCTCAAAAACCATATTTTTTTACAACTGAAGACAGAAAGACATGAACATCTTAGATGACAAGCAGGTGAGTAAATTATTTGTGAACTGTTGTTCTGGAAGTGGACTTCTCCTTTAATTTGTGTTTCGAAAGATGAACGAAAGTCTTATGGGTTTGGAACAACATGAGGGTTAGCAATTAATTACAGAATTTTCATTTTTGGGTGAACTAACCCTTTAAGCTTAGCTAAACAAGCCACTGACATCTTGAGAAAAAAATATCATATTAGCCTGCATGATTACAATTTCTGTACCTCGTTTAAGTATTATGGTATTTTAAGAAGTAACTTCATAATTTAACATTTTAATTAATAAATATATTGCATATACAATTTTATTTTTTATATAAATATAAAATGTTTAATTATATAATGTATATAGAATAAGGACAAAAAAAATCATTTTTTTCTGTATCTTCATCTGAATGTCTATACACCTTATTTTCCATTTTAGTTTTATGTTAATACCAGTGTTTTTGATTTAATTGTCTTGTTGTAGAAAGTAGCCCTAATATCAGTGTTAAAAAGTGTTATTACATGAATAAATAAAAAAAAAAAGCATACCTAAATAAAACATGCCTTATGTTTTATATAAAATTGTGTAATTATTTTATATAAATATAGAAATCTATTTCTTTATATAATAATTATAATAAAATTATTAAAAAGCAAACAAATAACTGTATATATAAAATAATTACTAATACAAATATTTAATGTATTTATAGAGATACATTATAACTGACTGTAAATAATTATTTAAAATCTTTTTATAAACCCAGACCTTCCCATAAAAAGTCTTAATGCGATTCCTTTAAGTACAAATTGGAATGCAGGAGTGTTGAATGACCCAGGGAGGTCATAGGCAATTGCTATATTTACCAGCTCAGTAATATGATCTCTAGCATTCTGGATCACTCTGCTCATGCAGTCCTTCTCTAGTCCTCTCACTCTGGGACTACAGCCTCTAAAGCAACACCCTGTCCATGGAAAATGCTACTGGTGAGCCTCTTCTCTAACTGACTCTTTTATTTAACTTTAAGCTGTTTTGAACACTGTGCTATCCAACACTGTGAGGTCTGTGGGGGAGAGCGTGTGACATTCTCAAGTCATCAGTTGTTATGTTCTCCATTGTTAGCCGTTCGGCGTAACCAGGGTCTGGATTGTAATGGATGTCTGACATTTAAACTGATGCCTAGGAATACTAAACATAAAAGATGCTCTCATATATCTCTTTATTACCCTTGGAATGATTTGTCGTATGTATGCTTTTGTATTTCTTATGTCTGCTAGGCTATATATAGGCCTGTTTCCTTATTAAGTTAACTTACAGTTAAGCTGTATATTTTATTATATAACCAAATATTCCTAAACCCTCCTCTGTGTTTTCTGTTGTCTTTTTAGGTTTGAGAAGTGAACAGTGTTTGTGAGATATAATGAACCGTCACCTCTGTTTTTCCGTCCGCTAGAACCAAGAACGGCTCTACTTACAGTAGGTACCCCTGAAACTAACACCCACCTGCTAGCGCACTTTGCACACATGATACTGAGAGAGAGCCGTGGCACTTACAAACAGCATACAGGGTTGCAGCTTGTCTCTGGAGATTTTTAGGGTGTGTTGATCCAGTGCAAGTTATTGAATTCATCTTTTAAAATTAAAAAAACAAAGCAGTTTTGTGCGTCTGCACACCTAATTTTGCAATTTTAGTTGCTCGCGTTAATCCCCATTGTCTCCTTTTCATAGACAGCGGCCCTAATGTCAGTCTGTTATAAAATCTGTGTTCCATATTCCTTATTCAGGTTGTCTGTGTTCATTGTAAATTATATAAAAACCTGGAATGACCTGGTACCTTCAATATTGTGGTCTGATGTTGTCTTTCCAGAATAAATAAGCTTTGAAAATGAATGCCAGATCTGAGTGCAAGCGTGCTTCGCTCCAGATAGAAAAGGTAGATTTTGAGTTTGGTTTGGCAGACTGATTGTTGTTGAGAGGCGAGTCTTGCCAGATTGCTTTTGGTCATAGGAGGGGGGAGTTGAGGCGTCAGTTTGGCCACTGAGCTCTTATCTGCTCACATTTCAGGGTAAATATAGCTGTACCCAAGACTTTGCCTCAAGTCTTCAGCATATTGTTTGTGTTGCTAATACAAACACCTGCACGAGTTTCAGATTTTTTAGGACGGTACAGTGTTTTGGTGTGATATCACGGTGGCTTCCTGGAGACCAGTGCTGATTATACAGCATAACTGTTGTTTCAGGATATTTTTTATCAACCATTTGATGCTTCTTTGTGATTCTTAGTGGCGTTTGCTTTCTAACTTTTACATTTGAAGTCACAATGTAAGACAGTACACTGCCGTCTGAAAGTTTGTGATCAGTAAGACTTGTGATGTTTCTTAGGCTCATCAAGGCTGCATTTATTTGATCAAAAATACAGAAAAAAAATAGTGAAATGTTATTACAATATAAAATAATGGTTTCTATTTTAATATACTTTAAAATATAATTTATTCCTGTGATGCAAAGCTGAATTTTCAGCATCATTACTCCAGTCTTAAGTGTCAAATAATTCTTCCTTTTATTAGAATTATCTATGCTGGCAACATTTGGAACCTTTGATACTTTAATTATTCTTTGCTAAATAAAAAGGAACAGCATTTATTTAAAATATGAATCTTTTGTAACAATATAAGTCTTTGCTATCATTTTTTGTCAGTTTAACACATCCTTGCTGAATAAAAGTATTAATTTCTTTTAAAAAAAAGAAAGAATAAAAAAAGGAAGTGACCCCAAACATTTTAACCGTAGTGTTTAGTGTAAGAAAAAAAATAGTTTTAAATAAATGCTGTTTGTTTTAACTCTTTATGCATCATATACTGATGTAACGATGCTGAAAATTCTACTTTGAACACAGGAATAAATTGGATTTTAATGTATATTACAATAGAAAAAACATTATTTTACATTGTAATAATATTTCATAATATTACATTTTTTCTGTAGTTTTTATCAAATAAATGCAACATTGATAAGCATGAGAAATGTCTTTAAAAAAACAACTTTTTAAAAAAATCATACTGATCCCAAACACCTTTTAATTTTTTTACTCTGAGATAAACCGGCTTTTATATCTTTCCAAATGTTGAAGAGCTAAAATTAGGTGATGTGACGTGTTAAATGTGAATGTTAAGGAGCGGTGGTGGCGTGCACGTAATGACAGCACGTCTATCAGCATGAATGCAAGTGTGGATGTCTGTCAGGCATCACAGGGCTGAACCACGTCAGCTTTGACAAGTCCCCACCTGTCACATGCTCACAGTCAGAGACTCTCCCACAGTTTAGACTCTGACCACTGACTAAACCCCCATTGACCCCCTTCATACTGAACCAACCGTCTGTGAGAAATGGTAGCATTGTGATACTAACATTGTTAAATAAAAAAGTCCAAAGTCTCATTGTACTAAAAAGATTGTTTAGTTTGGTTAAAATGAATGTTGTTTTTTTTAATTATTATTAGTAGTAATTAATTGATCATTTTTTTCACAGACGATGACAACAACAGAACTTGCTTCCATGATTTAGCTAAGTAGATTATGCGTATTTATATTTATTAAGTGACATACAATTTTCAAAAGTTTTAAAAAAAATGAATGCTTCTTATTCAGCAAGGGTACATGAAATTGTTTGAAAGTGGGAGTAATGACAAATAAATGTTTTCTTCGTCATTCATTAAAAAATCCTGAAAACTTGTGCATAAGCAGCACAACTGTTTTCAACATTGATAATAATAATAAATATTTCTTGAGCAGCACATCAGCATCAAATTGTTTTCTGACGGATCATGTGACACTGAAGCCTGGAATAATGATGGCTTTTCCATCACAGGAGTAAATTACATTTTAAATCATATTAAAAAATAGTTGTTTTAATAATGTAATGTTTTACAATATTACTGTTTTTATTGTATTTTTTTTATCAAATAAAAGCAGCCTTGGTGAGCATAAGAAACTTTGATGACACTTTATAATAAGGTTCATTAGTTAACTTCTTTAGTTAACATGAACTAAGAATAAAAAATACTTCTACAGCATTTATTAATCTTAGTTAATTTCAACATTTACTAATGCATTATTAAAATCGAAATTTGTGCCTTAACATTATAAATGACTGTATTTTCATTATCAACATATTTAAAATGAATAAATACTGTAATAAATTCATTGTTCATTGTTTGTTCATGTTAGTTAATACATTAACTAATGTTAACAAATGAAACCTTATTGTAAAGTGTTACTGAAACTTCTTTAAAAATAATTTTAAAAATCTTACTGACCCCCAGTTTTTTAAATGGTATTGTATAATATGATAAAAACATCTGAAACCTTGACATTTTTGTCTTTTTTGGAATGAGCCTGAAGTAACAAAAAACTTAATTGTGATCTCCTCATATCAAACGTATCCTCTAGTCTAGAAATATAGCTTATTCACAAGGTTAAATGTAATTTAAATGTCATATTTAATATGTGACCCTGGACCACAATACCAGTCATAAGGGTCAGTTTTTTGAAAATGAGATTTATACATTATCTGAAAGCTGAATAAATAAGCTTTCCATTGATGCATGGTTTGTTAGGACAATATTTGTTACCCTGGACCACAAAACCAGTCATAAGAGTCTTTTTTTTTTCCATTGATGTATGGTTTGTTAGGAAAGGACAATATTTGGCTGAAATACAACTGTTTGAATACATGGAATCTGAGGGTGCAAAAAAATCAAAATATTGAGAAAATCGCATTAAATGTTGTCCAAATGAAGTTCTTAATAATGAAAATTACTATATTATCTTCATGGAACATGATCTTTACTTAATATCCTAATGATTTTTGGAAATCAAAGGAAAAATCAGTCATTTTGACCCATACAATGTATTTTTGGCTATTGCTACAAATATACCCCAGCGACTTAAGACTGGTTTTGTGGTCCAGGGTCACATTTGGCAACTATTTGAAAATCTGAGGGTGCAAAAAATCAAAACATTGAGAAATTCGCCTTTAACGTTGTCCAAATTAAGTTCTTAGTAATGCATATCAATCACTTAATCAAACAATTTTAAAATATATTTAATGGAGCATGATCTTTACTTAGTATCCTAATGATTTTTGGCATAAAAAATCTATTATTTTGACCCATACAATGTATTTTTGGCTATTGCTGCAAATATACCAGTGCTACTTATGACGGGTTTTGTTGTCCAGGGCCACATATTATTTAATTAAGTGTATTATAAATATGGAGCAATAAATAAAGAGAATGAATTATTATTAATAATAGTTTAATAGATACTTTTTAAATGTATAGCTCATATAGGCAAGCGGTTGCCAAGTTGGTCAAAACGTTGCCTCAGTTAAGCTTGCCAAGTCTGCATTTCTTTGATTGTTAATCAGTTTCCAGCTCATCTATTAATGAAGTGCAACTCTAACTAAATGTCTTCTACTACCTCTTTTTTGGGGGGTATTACAGCGAATAATAAGGAGGTTTCTCAATATTCATTTTGGTAGGATTCTTTTGGCTGTTGTTATTGTGGGCAAAGAGAGGGAACACAATGTGAAAGCAGTGGACAACTGTCTTAAGAGTTCTCGTCTGGTGAAAGCATGTTAGCGTCGGTCTGCCATGTGCTTTGGACTGCCTCCAGCGTGCAGCCTACCCTAGATCTATGTGTTGAATTATTGATGCATCTGTGAACGCTGTACTCAGAGAGAGAGAGAGTGCGCAGAGAGACAGATTAAAGAAATAAGAGCCATCACACTGAACCCAACACGGATCAACAACACCAGATACTTTTATTTATTCAGACGCTGCACTGCCTTGTGAACAAGAGCCTGTCTCTCCACGAGAACAAACTGTGCCGCCTTAACACACGGCCCAGCTCTGGGGGCTCTCTCGTTTCATTCAAACAGCGGGGTCCTCAGTGCTGTGCTCGGGCTGTACCACCAATCCGGGCCTCTTTGAAAACAATGGTACTCATTTTGTTCGCCAGTTTCATTCACGGTCCCGTGCTAGCAGTGAAGCCCCCATGGGTTGCGTAATACGCACCCTTCGCAGTGTGTGTGCTGTGTTTGGACACAAGTCACATGCTGCTACTCATCGAATATGTTTTCAGGATCAAGCACACAGAACACAAGAGACCTCAGGGCATGGCACAGCGTCATTCAAAATTCATAACAGGTAGTGTTTATACCCTACCATTTTGACTAAAATTGCCCAACTGAAGAGAGACACTCTTTCCCTAAGGCTGAAATACACACGTAATGAAACGGCCGACCTTCATGTGTGGGATTTTGAGGCATTTTGGAGTTCGGTGATAGATATGAGCTAAAATGATTAATATCTCATTAGTCAGCCTAGATGTCAGATGGACCACTTTGACAAAAGTGTTTAAACTTTTCTTACTTTCACATAGAATTATGCACATAAAAATAACTTATATTTATATATCCACCCACAATAGTTTTTATTTTTTAATCTGTATTGGCTATTATTGTACATTTAATTGTTTATTATTTGTTTTATACATCTAAATATAGAGGTAAACACTCCTTTAACCATAGAGAGAATACTGTATCTTATATGATACACACATTTCTAATGAAAATTGATGAAATTGAAAACATTTGATTGCTCACAATCTACTACATGCAATCAGAATTACTTTTTAGACATATAAATATCAGCAACTGCACCAAATTGCATATTTTTTGCTCAGTTTGGGCCTCTGAATAAAACTGAGCTCCATATTTTGCTATTGTATATCGTACTATATGTAGGGCCCTATGAAATCAGTTTATGTTTTCCAAAATTCAGTTTTATTTATTTATTTATTTATTTATTGTTCTGTTTTAATGCTTCCGGATTTTTTTCCCCCTTTTAATTTTTCTGGGCTCTGTTTTAATGAATTTATATAAATGCATACTTTTAAAAATTATGAATCGAAAAGCATGTCTAATTAATTGTAAACGTGTAACTTACACTTTTTCTCACTCAAAATTATTTATTTTTGCCAAAATGTATGTTTTCCATTAATTTTTTGGATTCCATTTTAAATGTTTAATTAAATTTCAGTAAGCAAAAGCATCTCTAATTAACTGATTTATTAAAAAATGATTTAATAATTATATATTATATAATAATTGTATCGTATCCAAATTTTTTTGTATCGTGTATGTAAATGCATTTAAACATTTTCAAAATACATGCTTTATGTGTGTGCATTTATATATACATCATATACACAGTATACACACATATATTACATAAATAAATATATATATATATATATATTTTTTTTTAATACATATTTTTTCTGAATTACTGTATTTTGTATTTATATTTTTCTAAAACGTAAAAAAAATTCTGATAAATAATTTTCTGGTTAATATTTTTAATAATGTTTTAATAACCATTTTATTACTACTAGTAGTAGTACTGTCATTACATTAAAGTCATATGTTTCTGTCACAGTTTCTTCAAGTTAAACCAAACTTTTATTTAATGGGTTCAAGGTCAAATTCCATTTTTATGACTAGATTTCGCCATTCCGTCCACATTTTCCGCATCGTGGAAATCATAGGGCCCTATATATGAGCCGTAAAAGCCTAAAGTATGAAATATATACATATTTTAACTTTTTTCAAGATTAAAATATGTCAGGCTTTTCTTTTCCTTTTTCCTTTAATCTTTACAAAATCTTTAAAAATGTAATATTTATGATTCAAAATGATTTATTTTAGTGTAGTATTCAAAGCAATTGAGATTTTAGTGTTTAATTTTATTAATTTAGACACAAAAGTGTCAAATTTGAATATCTGACATGTAACAGTCATAAAGTCACAATGTAATGGAAGTAATGACACATCTTTTCTTCTGTATTGTGACATATATCAAAGTAATATGGACTATCAAAAAGAAAGAAATGTTGGGCGGAACTTAGTTCAGTTCAGTAGTTGTTGATTGGATGGGCGGGATTTAAGTGGATGAAATGATTGGAGAAATCTGGCATGCATCACCAGTGAAGTCTGGCATTTTACCAGAAGATCAAGTTATGACATTTTAATAAAAAAAATTACAAGGTCAAAAACTGTTATTCTGTAAATGAAAAATGCATGGATGAATTGTTCAAAGTAAGAGCAACAACATTCATTTAGTAAACAGATTTTCATTTCAAATTGAACACAATTACTGAAAATAATTACTGGTTTATCTGTATTGGCCAGAATTTTAATATCACTAAATGCAACACATTTTCACCTTTCTTTCACAGAGTCCATGCAGCCTGAAATCACCTCACGTCCAGCTGAGCTCCCAGCATGTCTCGTGTCTCCTCTACGGCGAAGCGCTATGCCGGCTCTTCTTATACCAGTCACTACAGCTCATATGGCTCCTCCCTGACCCCGTCGCTGGGCTCCTACGAGCGGGACAAGCTGCCCTATAAGAGCTCCTCCTCAGGCTACTCCTCCTCAAGCTACCTGAGCTCAAGCGCCAGCCGCTCCCGCAACTACAGCTCTTCGTCCGAGCCGGATCGGGGTCGGCCTATCCCTCGCACCGATTTGCTGGGCAGCCGGCGCAGCGAGAGCCTGAGCCGCACACCGGCAAAGGGCTATGGCTCGGGCCTCAATGGAGGCTCAGGATACAGCAGCTACAGCTACTCTCCGGCCACCACCAGCTACCTCTCCTCCTCACCCGTGTCCTCCAGCATCTCCCTTAGTCGCAGGAAGTCGGTGAGTCAGAGCGATTTGACGCACGATCTGTCAGCTCTGGGCCTGAGCGACACGTCCAGCAGCAGTGGCCTGAAGCAGTCCTATCAGAGCCGAGGCACTGACGTATCTGACTCCTACGGTAGCGCTCGCTCCAGCTACGGCCTCTCACGGAGCTCTACGCAGGACGGCCTGAAGAGCAGCAGCAGCCGATTCACCTCCAGCTATCGTTCCACCTCACCGGTCAGAGAGTCCTTGGTAAGAGCATTTATATTTTCTTGTTGGACATTTCCCATTTATTTCCATAATACACTTTTCGTTTGTGTTTTTCACCGATCCTTACATTTGCATCGCTCTCCTTTCTCAATCGTGCACAAGAGCCCTTCGGCTCAGAGAGTTTGTGCTGGGAGGTGTAAGGAATGTGTAACATTGAGCTGTGTTTCAAGTGTCTCTTGGGATATACGTGAACACATCTTAGGAAATTGCATAAGTTGATTTAGCCACATAAAAACCCAACTGCTATATAGGGACATATGGCTTTGTGTAATAATCAGTACCTGCAAATTAATTACTTAAACAGTGCAACACGGCACTGTCAGCTCCCTGCAGTTTTCCAACAACAAAAAAGCTTAATGGTTTAACGTTTGAAAATAAAGAATAAATTTATTATTATTATCATTATATTTGTATACAGTAAAAATTATACAGGGAAATTTTTCTTTTCTTTTCTTTTCTTTTCTTTTCTTTTCTTTTCTTTTCTTTTCTTTTCTTTTCTTTTCTTTTATCCCATAAATAAGCACAGCCAAACTGGAGATATTTTTCATTTCCACTGTGACAACTGAACTAAAACATAGTATCAGCTGTGATAACCTGTCCTTTATTTCTGACATTTTTACTCAAAAATGCATACAAAGTGCAAAATAATATAGTGTAGGCAAAATAATATATTTTAGGAGGTCTTTTATATCAGTACTTTTTATATATAACTATCAGTATACATTACAGGGTATTCTATGAGGTATTTAGTATGCTTGTATGTTATTATAAACATATCCTACATAGAGTTTTGCTATTGAAATTATTCTACATTATTACATTATGTGTATAATGTGCATGTCAAGCTGTGATGGATTCATAGTGCTTCTAATGATAAATGGGCATGTCTGCTTACATTATGCTATGCTCTGCTGCGTTAAAAAAAACAGTCTGTGGCTATTCTTTTAAATGAATTGCTGTTTATGTTATTAATTAAGGTACTTCTCAACAAGAGGGCCCAGGATAAATAAGCAGCACTGAGCAGTAAGATCTGTCTGACTTTAAAATGATGAGTCTATACTACATTTGTTTACACCTGAGAATTTCAGAAGACTAATCAGCTCAGCGAGTGTAAGTCTGAGTGCCTTTGTCAACTCAATTTAAAGGAGAAGTCCACTTCCAGAACAACAGTTTACAGATAAAGTACTCACCCCCTTGTCATCCAAGATGTTCATGTCTTTTTTTCTTCAGTCGTAAAGAAATTGTTTTTTGACTTAAACATTTTAGGATTTTTCTCCATATGATGGACTGATATGGTGCCTCGATTTTGAACTTCCAAATTTAAATGCGGCTTCAAACGATCCCAAATGCAGTTGTAGATCCCAGCCGAGGAAGAAGGGTCTTATCTAGCGAAACGATTGGTTATTTTCATTAAAAAAATACAATTTAAATACTTTTTAATTTCAAGCGCTCGTCTTGTCTTGCTTTGCCTGAACTCTGTGTATTCTGCCGTTATACAGTTAGGGTATGTTAAAAAACCCGTATTTTCTCCCTCAACTTCAAAAGTCATTTCAAAATCATCCTACATCACTGCAGAAGTACCAACCCAGTCTTTGCAAAGTGAAAATGCAAAGAAGTTCAAACACCCTTAACAAAAAAGGTAAAACAGCGATAAAGGGCGATTTTAAAGTTGAGGGAGAACATGAGATGGGAGTTTTTCGACATACCCTAACTGTCATGAACTGGAAAAAAACAGTTCAGGGAGAGCAAGACAAGACGAGCATTTGACATTAAAAAAGTATATAAATTGTATTATTTTTTATGAAAATAACCAATCGTTTTGCTGGATAAGACCTTCCTCAGCTGGGATCGTTTGAAGCCGCATTTAAACTGCATTTTGAAAAATCGGGGCACCATAGTCCATTATATGGAGAAAAATCCTGAAATGTTTTCCTCAAAAAACATCATTTCTTTATGGATGAAGAAAGAAAGACATGAACATCTTGGATGACAAGGGGTGAGTACATTATCTGTCAATTTTTGTTGTGGACTTCTCCTTTAATTATCACACTAATGCTCCAGATATCCAGGCCATTTATGCTGTGCTAAACCAGGCTTCTGTGGACGACTGGAAGAATTAGAGGATATGCACTGTAATTTTTTAGTGCTACCCTAAAGGGTTCAAGACAGCCAGATTGGAGGTTTTACTGTTGTAATGGAGCAGAATTACAGAATATAGGAAAGCAGTGCATTTATGTTGTTAGTGCAAACTCACTTTTTCTATGCTCAGTTTTCAGATCTTGAATTTAAAGAATTAGTTCACTTCCAGAACAAAAATTTACAGATAATTTACTCCAGCATCTCCAGCAGTGGCACAGGTGCATTTGAAGGTAACTTCACTGGCCCCATGAGTACTGACGTTTGTTACCACAACAGTAATGCAAGAACGCACATTAGGTGTGTGGGATTCTCACTTGCAGTGTCTTTGCGTACTTGCCTAATATTTCTGTCCTTATTCTAGTTTATCCAAAGTATTTTTGCTGACCAAATCAGTGTAAGGAAGAACGCAGGCTGCAACAGACATACAATTGGGCACGTCTCCGACTACCATTAAACTATTTTGCGGTTTCCCAGCCGATGGTAGGTTAGAGTTACTGAGAGTCTTTGCATTGCTGGGCCAGCATTAACACAGTTTCCCTGCCACAGTCTGACTCTTTCCATTCAGCGGTTTTATTAATGATGCCAGTCTGTCTCAAACAGGGAGACTTTGCACTTCCGCAGCCCAGGAGAGTAAACAATTCCCATCACGTTTTATACTACATACTTATTGCGCCAAGATTTTTTATATAACAGGTCTGTTAGTATGTAGGCTGTGCCACAACATTAACCTAAGCACCCTCTTTTTTTAAGCTTATTGTGTCTTGAAAACTTCTGTTTTGATGAGGCTCAAACCTATTGGATACAACTCCTTTTTTGGGCTCTTTTTGGCACTTGGCAGTGTATCTCAGAGACCGCAGAGAGCTCAGGACTTCTTATTCTCTTCACATGAGGTCCAGGAAACCCAGTGAAGACTGAATTCTTCTTCTGAGTACAAAGTGTCCCTCTGGTGTTTTCCTGTGTTTAAAGTTATGTGGGGATGTTGGCAACTGAGATTTGCAGCGTTAAATTTCACTCAGTCATCACATGTTCATTTATTATTAGAACATCCAAAATTTGTGCTGCTGTTTACATAGTATTTCATAACAAGTCATCTGTTTTGTTTTTTGTTTTTTAAAGAGCTTTTTACAAATTCAACTATGGTGGTGCCCTGATGCACAAGTCATTTGGCTGAAAGCTGAAAGGATCTCTGGCACTCATTCAAAGTGTCTAATTACACTTTTCAAGAAACGCATTAATCCATCCTGTTTCCTTTACCTTTTCACCCTTGTTGTGTTCCGTAGCATGTCGGAGAAGTGTTTTCATTTGCTGTTTACTGTGTACATAGACTTAGTCATAAGACTGGAAGGGTCAGAGTGATCCGTCTCCCTCTCTGAAATGCCACTTCAATAACAGGTCACCCAACTTCCTGTTTATATATAAACATGGATTAGCATTGCTCAGCATTCTGTGATTTTCTTTACCATTAAATCAACTTCAGTGAAAGAAAGAACCAGATTGATTGTATTCATGGTAAAGATGAATACATGCAGAGAGTGGCCTTCAAAAGTGACTTTGTTCTCATATAGGTAACTTTCATGCTACATTAGGTGTTTCCAGTATATCCAGAACTGGGTTGTGGCTGATGATATTTGACCCACCATCTCATAAGAGCATAATGGCCTCTGCTGTTCTCTTTTGGGGTTTAGTGTGTTTCATAGCCTGTTCTAATTTCTCTGCCACTTTCACAGGCAAAGTTTAATGCTTCTCTCTAATGCTGTAGTGGGGACAACAGCTGAGCTTAGTTGAACATAGAGCTCAGCCCAAAAAACTAGACATATTGTCCCACTTTTTGTTGCTTTTACCATTGTTAACAGTTGTTCTGTTTTCAATATGATTATAAGCTCTTTTTTATCTCAAAGAACTGTAGCTATAAGTTAAGCCAAATGTATTTGTACACATTATTTCAAAGCAGCTTTGTGGAAAATTATTATTTATATACATCAGAGAGACGTCTATTTGACATCTGCATTTACATCTGAAAGACGTTTTTTTATGTAGTTTGCTCATCTGCAATACGTCTATATCAGATGTCAAATAGATGTCTATAAGATGTCTTAAAGAAGTTTATGATTTAGAATGTATGTAAAACTGACATCTTACAGATGTCTGTCAGATGTTTGTACACAGCAGATGCTTTCCAGATCAAGAGATCTTTAACAGACATTTTGCAGACGTATGTGCTATCTGGGGTAGTTTACATTTTTGCAGTGATAAAAACTATCATGTAGCTAAGTTTGCTATATAGTATATATCTCTTTGTCATGAATGCACTGTATATATGTGGATAAAGTTGGAGATATTTCATACAACTTTTTACATTTTGTTCAGATGCAAAAGCCCCTAAATCCATCTGACCTATTTCTGTAAAATTAGCATTTCTTTCTGGCTACTTTAGGTTTCTGTGTAAGTACTGGTACTTCTGTTTGGGCTGAGGCTGGAATTTAGCAAGTTTCAAGTAAAAGTATTTGATGGACGTATAATATGTGTCAGGAGCATTCACTCAGTATCATTATCTCATTTTTGACCGAGTTGGCTTTTAGCTGGTTTTGCATCTGAACTCTTCATATATTCACAGCTATTTGTGTTTATCCATGTACCTTGTTGGTAAGTTGTACGGAAGTTTAAAGGAACCCAGATAGCACACATACATCTACAAGATGTCTGTTAAAGATCATTTGATCTGGAAAGCATCTGCTGTGTACAAACATCTGACAGATGTCTGTAAGATGTCAGTTTTAAAGACATAAACATTTTAAAGACATCTAATAGACGTCTATTTGACATCTTATAAGAAAACATCCTATTGCAGATAAACAAACACTCTAAAAAATATGTTTTTCTGTTCCGTGTCAGACTTGAATGCACCACGCATTCAAAAGAGTACCATGACTATTTTAACAATGTTCTTACTACCTTTCTGTGCCTTGAACATGTCAGTTTGTCTTGCTGTCTATGCAGGGTCACAAAGCTCTCAGATTTAAGGTCTTAGGGTGTTAGGAACAACATGAGGGTGAGCAATTAATAACAGAATTTTCATTTTTGGTTGAACTATCCTTTTGAGTATTGCAATCTAAGTTAAATCTATAATTAAAGATCATAAACATTACTATCACAAACACTGACAAATAATGACAGGCCTGTTTATATTTTGTCATGATACTGATGTAAAGTGTTGGAGCAACCTACTTCCTCAGGCGAACGCTATGTGGACGAGCGTCTGTTGGCGAGCGAGCTTAATGTATACTTGTCACAAAACATTTTAAAACCTTAATTAAACGTGTATATGTTTATCTGAAAAGAATATCCACTTTTTTAAAGACCTCTTAGGTTTAATTAAGGGAGTGGGGGTGGTAATTCAGAACCCAGCTGACACTTTAAGGTGTCTTTATGATATAAGCAAAGTTGAAACTGATTTAGGGTGTGCCGGTTTTAGAGTTGTTAGAGGTTGTTTGAAAGTGGTCCATTTAAAATGAGTAACA
Organism: Labeo rohita; assembly: GCF_022985175.1. Lineage (NCBI taxonomy): Eukaryota > Metazoa > Chordata > Actinopteri > Cypriniformes > Cyprinidae > Labeo > Labeo rohita. The sequence continues at coordinate 16,079,943 of NC_066883.1, forward strand.
AGTCATTGACGGCTTCACGATTAGTGTAAATCTCTGTCATTGTGGCGTGTTTAACCCGCTGCCCTCAGTGACGTCGGATGCGCGCATCAGTGCCCGCGCACTAGGCTCGTGTGGGCGGGACTGGCAGTAGTGAAAAGACATGGATCCGCGCACTGCCTCCAGCTTGCAACCTGACAGCTTCAGCTCGCTTCCGTCACTTTTCTTTGAGAACTCTACTCTGTCTGCTTCGACACGTGAATGAATTGTTCTTTGCATTAGCGAACAACTTTATTCGTCTTTTGTTTTGTGAAAAGTGTTTTAATTATAGTGAGTCGGTCAGCGAGCGATGGTTTATTCGTCCCCGGGGCTGCCTCGCACCGCTGTAGAGGTCGTTTCCTGATCAAGTTGCTTACCTGAAGGACCTTGGAATATTTGATGCAAAAAATCCATAGTTGGTGTTTATACACCACAGAAGGTTTTTATTGACTCTGCCCATCATGCGACATTCATATACAGTTACAATACCAGAGGAGCCACCTGCGACTGCGTTCCCTCTTCTAAAACAGGACATGCGGAGGAAAAACTCTATGTCCGGCTCTATGCTGGTCTCCACATTCGTTGGACTTCTGATAAATCATGCCAAGGTATGAACATGCTTTATAGGCGTATTACGGCAATTAACATTTATTCATTTAAACATACTTTAGTCTTTTCTTATTTTACTATTTTCACTACTACTCGTTTATTATATACAAGTAACAATTTTATTATTACAATCAAAGTCGCTTTTTTAGTCACTGAATACGGCTTTGTAGTTGATATATTATTCACTTCTTACCAGCATATTGGTCTATTCCAGTTTGACTAGTATTTGTATACCGTAAACAGAAGATAACAGTAACGATCGGAATAGACACTAGTCGGTTTATACCTAAACCACATCTTACCAATACCAGTGGAATACTTACTTAAGACTAATGGGATATCAAACAGTAGCACTAGTTTGACCAACTATTAGTTAGCCAAGGGATAATCAGTCTTACTTTTTGGAGTCAACTTAGACTAATTAACGTTTCCATGTAACCAAATTTTAAAATGTATGACCAGTCTGACTAGAAAAAAAAATTGATGACTAACTAATGGATGACTAACTAATTAACTAAGACTAGTCTAAACCTTCTGTGCAGCTGTCCCCTGGAATTACTACTGGAGTAGTGTCTAACTAGTGAAAATATTGGATTACTATCAATAAAAAAAATAAGTACTGGTAACATAAAATAGATGATAGTTAATTTCAAGGGATAAATGTTAAAGCATGAATGGCTTATTGAAGCCCACTGAATGAGCCTTAAAAAGTAGTTCATGCTGTGATGTCATTAATATTGCACTTAGCACCATCAGTAAGCTCTCTCTAAGTCTTTGTAAGGGATCAGTATTCTGACAGGTCACTGCTTATATAATGCAAATTAATCTTTCTCGCATTTGCATTTTCTGTTTTAGTGCATTTACTTATTTTAGCCACCGACTGGTGTATGTTTATGCCAGTGTGGCACATTGGGATAAACTTATGAATCAGTCTTATTGATCCTATAATAAAAATTTGAGAGCACCTTACATTAAAGGGGTCATCGGATGCAAACTTCACTTGTACATGTTGTTTGAACATTAATGTGTGTTGGCAGTGTATGTAGAAATCTACCCTATAATTATAAAAATCCATGTAGTGGTTTTTAATTAATCTGTAAAAATAATTTCTTCTCAGATGCCTGTCAGTGTGGCGTCACACCCGCTCCCACGATAGTTGATTGACATGACCGTCTTACATAAGCTCAGCTGTAACAGTCCGACCTGCATTGTTTCAATGCCGAAGCAGGGATGTAATTAGACAAGAATATCTCTGATTGAGCGATTGAGGTTTCTGGATGTAATAATGAACATAGTGGTCGTCATTTACTCCCGACATCTGAGCCGCTGAAGATGCAGTGGATTACGTTTGTTTGTGAAGGAAATGCACCTCTTGATTTACATAAATGCGTCTATGTTTACGCAAACCATTCATGATCCAGCTTGACTTACAGCAGAAGTGAGTTTAAGGGTTTTTTTTATGAATCTCCGCACACCTTTTTTAATAATGTGCTAGTTCGCAAGTTTCACGGGTAAACACGCTAAATGCGGCTAAAGTAAACAATCTCTCAGAGCAGCACATCACTCCACAGAGAGTAGAGAGGGGCAGGGCGAGCAGAGCTCATTTGCATTTAAAGAAACAACCCCTCAGAATGGGATCATTTTTGCAGAGCTCATTTTGACAAGGTAAAAAGGGTGTTGTTTTACACAACCATCAAGAATGTTTAACCAAAGTATATTATAGACTTTTCATTAAGACCCTAAAGAATCAAATCAACTTGAAAATGGGCATCCGATGACCCTTTTAAGTTTAACAGAAAGCACATTTCATTTTTTCTTTGAAGTAAAGCAACATAAATCAGCAGCAACCTGCATGCAGCTGATGAATGACGCATGAGGCAGTTCAGAGTGGCTGTGCATTGTTACGTAATGAGCAGAAATCCCATTAGAGCTCACTCTTGCATCCGGCAGCATGCTCAGTCCCGCCCCATGCCACCGGGGTCAGGACTAGGCCGGGTGTACCAGCTTTGCCACTGAGCCTGCATTATCTGCCTCATGATTAGATTCAGCGTCACGGAATGTGCTTTGATGTTCATCGGGACACTTATATATTAAACGACCCATATATTGAGCACCATATATTTAGTGTGGGTAAACAGGATTCTTTCCATGCGCTTTTTGTGAGTCACTTCCCTGGTCACCCCTTTTTTAGCTGGAGGTGTGACAAGTATAATGTAATTGTGAAGGACAGGGAGTACCAGCAGTGTCTTTATCTTAGTTTGTTGAAAAGGACGGTCCAAACGAAGTGTACTAGCTAGTTTAACACATTGGTACAGGGGACAAAATGCACTTGTTAAAGTCATGATTCTGTCCTCTGTACCATAGCAGGAAACAAAAAATTGGCAGAGGAGCCTGAGTACTCCTGGGAAATTCAGGTCTGTGTCAAAGTACAAAAGTCTTTTTTTAAACAGAAGAAAGTTGCAAGGAATATCTCAACCAGCAGACAGCTAAGACATGTGTGGAATTATTTGTCTGGGAGTGTAGGAGACAAAGTTGACATAAAACAGAGATGGTATAAAGTCTAAACATTACCTGACGGCTACATCTCACAGTTTAAACCAGCTACCAGAGCTGTTTAACTAATGTTAATGTGGGTCAGTGTATGATGACTGAAGGCTGCCAGTCTGGATGTTTTATCTGGATATTTGCTCCACATTTTCCTCTCGCAGCAAGCTGTTATAAAAGCAGGATTAGTCTTCCCTCACCTCTGTAATGGGGAGAACGCTGAACAGAACACGGTGACCCACTTCCACATTCTCCGGTCACCAGAGAAAAAGTGGAGGATTTGACACATAAAATCAGTCTGTATCAAAAACTTGCAAAGTTATTAAACAAATACATGCATTGAGGTTCTTCACCCAGAGTTTACAGCTTAGCCTTGCTAGAGTAATTTCAACAGGGACTTTCATAATGCTCAACTGTCTCTCATATCATTTGGGCAGGTGTTCTTAACCCTTTAACACGTTCCTCCAGGTTTTCTGAAAGCGCTTTTCACCCTGAGACCAAATGATGCAAACTTATGAGAAGGTTATTAGCTGCTGGGTACATGTACCACTATATTGAGAAACAGCCACACGCTGCTTTGGCAACAACAACAGCATCGTCTCATTTCACACAGCAGTGGACGTCTGCTTCGGAGTGAATCACAACAACCTAAAATAGACCTACGCTTTCCTGACATGCAGCAGGATGTCAAGAAGCAGGATCTTCATCTGACGTTAATGTTTATTTCTCAGTTTTAGTATTTTTGTTTGGTGCCTGTGAGAAGATATCGCCATCAGAGATGGCTGCCGAGATCAGTGTTGCCGTGACGATAAAAAATCAGCCAATGAGCGGACATCCCATGTGAAAGGATGCTATTTTTGGCAGCGTTGATATTACTCAGCAGAGTATGACAAACTGGCCTGGAGAGCCTGTTCCTGTGAAAAGGGTGTTCAGCAAGCATTTTCCATGGAAGCATGGATTTAGATAATACCCATTTAATGAGTTTGTTAAACTTTTCTGGTGTGATATATACTGCCACGAACTGTTTGTTCCACAAATATTGACTGCTGTGCCACTGAGGCAGTCAGGACAAATGTGGTCAGTGTGAACATCCTGGTCAGCACCAGGTAGGTTCGTCAGAGTTCCAACACAGGGCGGATCACGTTTCCCCTCCCGTGCTTTGGCAAGACAGAAAACAACATAGTGTCAGATTACTGGCCAGTCCGCTTTAGCACCTGTACCTACACGCAGATTATATAGAAACACAGATCTAGATTTTCCTGGAACGACTGAAAAACCTGCCTTGAAGATGCTTGCCGGAATTTTGAAATGCTTATTTTAGTTTTGTCTAAAAGCAAAAAATTTCTCACAGAGATTTCGTAGTAGTTCACTTCTAGAACAAAAATTTACAGATACTCACAGGTACTCACTCCATTGTCATCCAAGATGTTTATGCCTTTCTTTCTTTAGTCGTAAAGAAATTATGTTTTTTGAGGAAAACATTTCAGGAATTATCTCCATATAGTGGACTTCTATGGTGCTTGCGAGTTTGAAAGTCCAAAATGCAGTTTAAATGCAGCTTCAAAGGGCTCTTAAAGATCCCAGCCGAGGAATAAGGGTCTCATCTAGTGAAACGATTTGTCATTTTCTAAAAAAATAAATAAATAAATAAAAACTTATATACTTCAATCTTTAATCTACTTTAATCTCAAATGCTCATTTTATCTAGCTTTGTGTGAACTCTGTGTATTCCGTTTCAAGACAGTTAGGGTATGTCGAAAAACTCACATCTCATTTTCTCCTCCAACTTTAAAATCATCCTAAATCGCTGCAGAAGTACCGCAAAGAAGGTCAAATGCCCTTTACAAAAAAAGGGAGAAAATGAGATGAGTTTTTCGACCTACCCTAACTGTATTGACCCGGATTGCACGAAGTACGCATGCGCATGGCAGAGCTAGACAAGACAAGCATTTGAGGTTAAAAAGTATATACATTTTTATTTTTTTTATTTTTTAGAAAACGATCGTTTTGCTAGATAAGACCCTTCTTCCCCAGCTGGGATCATTTAGAGCCCTTTGAAGCGGCATTTTAACTGCATTTTGGACGTTCAAACTCACAGGCATCACTGAAGTCCACTATATGGAGATAATTCCTGACATTTTTTCTTTAAAAAACATAATTTCTTTACGACTGAAGAAAGAAAGGCATGATCATCTTGGACGATAACAGGGTGAGAAAATGATTGTGGGGAAAAATCAATGGTACGGTATTTTGTTTAAGTCTACGCTTATATCAGTGATTGTATGTGGTCCTCATATCAGTATTTTATTTTTGAGTTGTGTTGCGGTAAAAATAGCAACAAGTAGCGCCAGTTGACGTCCATTTGACGTCACTGAAATAATAGCACTCCCCATAGTCCAACATATTTATAAAAACAATTTTTTCAGTGTACATATTTTAGTAAGATACATCATTTGTTATATTAAGCCATACAAGTCTTGACACCTGGGGTTCCCTTAAGAGAACAACATTTCAGTCCATTTGACAGCTTACTTGAAATGTTTGACTAGTCACTGATGTTTAGCCTACTAACATTTCATCTCCTCTTTGTTTTCCAGAACTCTAAGAGTGCCCAGGGCCTGGTGGGGCTTCGTAATCTGGGAAATACAGTAAGTGTTTTTAATGGGATGATTAGCTGCTCTTATAGGTGAAGTGTGTACTTGTATTCAGTAGTTTTTTTTGTCCATTTTTGGCACAAATTTGTGCCAAAGCTGGACTACCTGTTTTCCATCAGTGGGAGATGTGATGATGCTGCTTGTGACACTTCACCTCTAGAATGTGATATCTGTAATTCCCATGTTCACACATACCAGGCAAATCAATTAAAAATCATACAACATATCTCCAATGAAGTGTTAAAGGTCTTCGCTGTTGAACAGTGGCGTCATTCACACATATATACAGATCACATACAACACATCCAGCATGCTAAAAATAGATCAAAACTGTCAAATCTCACAATATCTGGTTAACACACCTAAGCGGCAAGCAGCAGAAATGTTTTCGTATCGCTTTCACATTCCTCTGTCTATTTCCATTTGGCAAGATTATTTTCATGATCCCTCTTCGCTCTCGCACTCACTTACCTTGCTTTTGCCAAGCAACAGTATGTGTACAGTCCAAAAATAAACTCTTACACAGTGCAGTCAAGTCTGCTGCTGTGAAACTCTAGACCAATGTGTCACTTGTTTTGTGGCTACCTTTGCTTTTCGGATTTCTGCTTAGTGAGCATGTACACGTTGTCATATTTGTAGATAAATACTGAAGTCCACTTCTAGAACAAAAAAGAAAGATGTTCGTTTCTTTCTTTCTTCAGCTGTAAAGAAATTGTTTTTTGAGGAAAACATTTCAGGATTTTTCTCCATATAATGGACTTGTATGGTGCCCGAGTTTGAACTTTCAAAATGTAGTTTAAATGCAGCTTTAAGTGATCACAAATATGGTTATCGATCCCAGGCGAGGAAGAAGGGTTATTTTCATGAAAATAATACAATTTATATACTTTCTGATGTCAAACGCTCGTCTTGTCTTGCTCTTTTTTCCGGTTCATAACCGTTAGGGTATGGCGCAAAAACTCCCATCTCATGTTCTCCCTCAACTTCAAAATCATCCTATATCACTGTTTTACCTTTTTTGTTAAGGGTGTTTGATCTTCTTTGCATGTTTACTTTGCAAAGACTGGGTCAGTACTTCTGCAACGATGTAGGATGATTTTAAAAATGATTTTTGAAGTTGAGGGAGAAAATACGATTGGAGTTTTTCGACATACCCTAACTGTCTTAAGTCAGAATACACAGAGTTGAGGCAGAGCAAGACAAGCGTTTGAGATTAAAAAGTATTTAAATTGTATTTTTTTTGAAAATAGCCGATCGTTTCGCTGTATAAGACCCTTCTTCCTCGGCCGGGATCGTTTACAACCACAGTTGGGATCGTTTGAAGTTCAAACTCGGGGCACCATAGAATTCCATTATATGGAGAAAAATCCAGATTTTTTTTTTTCATGAAAAAACATAATTTCTTTATGACTGAAGAAAGAAAGACATGAACATCTTGGATGACAAGGGGGTGAGTACATGAACATGAATTAAATGTATTTGATACATTTGGTCAAAAAATTACATTTTAATCATGTTAATGGTTGTATCATGGTCATTGCCTTTTTTTTGTCTATTTAGTGTTCAGTTTGGGATCTTAAAAAATAAAGATTAATTTTTTATTAAATAATCAGTATGTCATGTGATTCACTCATTTCAATCAAAATAAATAAATACATTTCATTTGTAACATTTTTAATCAATTACCAGCCCTTTGTAAATCGAAGTATTTCTCCTCGTTTGTCTCTCTGTTTCCCTCGCTAGTGTTTTATGAACTCCATCCTCCAGTGTCTTAGCAACACACAGAGCCTGCGAGACTACTGTCTTCACAACTCCCACCGCCGAGACCTCAACAACAACAGCCGCACAAACACTGCTCTCATGGAAGGTGAGTGCGCTCGGCACCACACAGTTCTCACAGGTTTTTCACAGTGGTCACTGCTTCTCTCTGATAAACCGCAAACCTTACTCAAAGCCTCTCTTTGTCATGCCTTCAGAGTTTGCCAAGCTTATCCAGACAATGTGGACTTCTTCAAGCAGTGAAGCCGTCAGCCCCTCTGAGTTCAAAACACAGATTCAGAGATACGCCCCCAGATTTGTGGGCTACAAGTAAGTCTCATCCTACACACAATTCATCCTACACACCTAGTGCACACATTCTGTTCAAAGTGGCCATCTTAGTATCATAGCAGCAGGTTTTACACAGACAAACACCATGTACGTTGAATTTTTCAAATTCTGAAAATATTAAACAGTGTGAAATTTTAATTGAATATTTATCAGGTTATCAGTCAGTATGTGAATATAATTGACTGATTATCAGTAGCTGGCTGTGGTTGTGTTATGTATTAAGATGTTTATATTATCTCTCAAGTCAACAGGATGCTCAGGAGTTTCTGCGTTTCCTGCTAGACGGCCTGCACAACGAAGTGAACAGGGTCACGATCCGGCCGCGGGGAAACATGGAAGACTTTGATCACTTGCCGTAAGCGTGCTGCTCTTTTTTTTTCCTCAGTATGGGTTGTGAGTGTGATTTCATGATTTTTATATATTGTTAATTTTCTTTAGTGATGAGGAAAAAGGGAAAAAGATGTGGGCTAAGTACTTAGAGAGGGAAGACAGCAAAATCGTAGGTAAGTATGCACTACACCAGTGTTATTAGTGTTACTTATATAACTATAGTATTATATATAATTTATATAATATTTTTTAACATTTAGATTTAGTTTTTATTTTAAGTAACGTTTTAGTCGTTTTATCTTGTTAACCAAGGAAGTATTTCTAAATTTCATGTTTTTTTTCATGCAATATTTATATTTTATTGTATTTCAGCATTATTTAGAATAACAAAAATGATTTTTAAAGGGATAGTTCACCCAGAAATGAAAATTCTGTCATTAATTACTCACCCTAATGTCATTCCAAACATGTAAGACCTTTGTTCATCTTCAAAACACAAATACTTTTGAAAAAATCTGTGAGCTTTCTGATCCTGCATAGACAGCAACGCAACTGACTCGTTTAAGGCCCAGAAAGGTAGTAAGGACATTGTTAAAATAGTCCGTGTAACACAGACTGACAAAGAAGAGAAGAAATTGTTGAATGGAGTCGTTATTTTTGTTTTCTTTGTGCATAAAAAGTATTCTCGTAGCTTCATAAAATTAAGGTTGGACCACTGATGTCACATGGACTATTTTAACTATGTCCTTACTACCTTTCTGGGGCTTGAACTTCTCAGTTGCGTTGCTGTCTGTGCAGGGTCAAATGTTCTTGGATTTCATAAATATCTTAATTTCTGTTCTGAGGATGAACGAAGGTCTTGTGGGTTTGGAACAACATGAGAGTGAGTAATCAATGACAGAATTTTCATTTTTGGGTGAACTATCCCTTTAATAGTTTCAGTTAACAATGTACACCTCAATGTACACAGATCAAAGAGCTTTGGGTTATTGTTGTGCTCCATTACTAAGCATAATTCTGCCATGTGTCTCTGTCTGTCCTCAGATCTGTTTGTAGGGCAGCTGAAGAGCTCTTTGACGTGCAGTGAATGTGGCTATTGTTCCACTGTGTTCGATCCCTTCTGGGATCTATCCTTACCTATCGCCAAGGTCAGTTTATAGACATGTGCATGTGCATGCAGGCTTTATAACACTTTTGACTTTTGGAGAAATGAGTAGGTGTTAATGGTGTTCCTCTGCCTAGAAGGGCTATGGAGAGGTGAGCCTAATGGACTGCATGCGGCTGTTTACTAAAGAAGACGTGCTGGATGGTGACGAGAAGCCGGTACTTTGTTTAATTAATTCCTAGGATGTTAATAATGTGGAAAATGTATATGTAGCAAAACATCGAATTGCTTTTCTTTTTTCATCCAGACATGTTACAGGTGCAAAGCCAGGAGACGATGTACGAAGAAATTCACAGTTCAGAAGTTTCCTAAAATACTAGTTCTTCGTATCCTTTTCTAATGCTGTCTGAGCTCTTCGTGATGTCACTGGGAGCAGCGGTGCGTTTGTTGACAGTAAGCACAGATAAGACTGGGACGCTGTTTGTGTGTGCAGGAATCTGCTGATGGGTTAGGTTGAAGTACATAGTGACAGGTCTCTCTGAGGTCAGCAGTGTGCCGAGTCTCTTTTCCTTAACTGCTTCACTTGTTCAGATCTGAAGCGCTTCTCAGAAGCCCGCGTCAGAACCAGCAAACTGTCCACTTTTGTCAACTTCCCAATGAAAGACCTGGACCTCAGGGAGTTCGCCTCTGACAGAAGCAGTGAGTAAAAACAGACCAAGAATCTGCCATTTCAGTCCTAGAGTAAATGTGCAGCTGCACTCTCCATGAAATGTTACAGATCTTATTGTGAATGATTCATCTATGCCTTTTTATTTTTTTTTAAACAATGTTTGACCTTAAGATTTTTATTTATAATATCATAACTGGATCTTCCAGTAAATGTCTCTCTGGTGTATGCCAGACTTAGTCCATTTAAACCCTGCCCCTTTCTTACATTCAGATCTGGCTTCATCCAGTCAACAAGTATGTCACAATACAGAAAAAAAATATATTTCGCTACTGTACAGCGGCTGTTTTAAATGTAATTTTAGGGGATCTTAAATTCGGGGAGGGAGAAGTAATTATGGGTGTCACGATATATGGGGTGTCGCAATAGACCAGTAATTGACCGGTAATTGTCATATTTAAATCATGAAATACTATTATTGTGTTAATCTGGGGTATCACGATATATCGAGTTAATTAGTGGTGTCGCGATATACTGGTATTGACGATAATCGTCATATTTAAATCATTAAATATCGTTATCGTGTTAATTAGGGATGTTGTGATATAGTGCTATTGATGATAATCGTCATATTTAAATCATAAAATATAATTTTCGAGTTAATTAGTGGTGTCGCAATATACTGGTATTGACGTAATCATGATATTTAAATCATGAAATATTGTTATCGAGTTAATTAAGGGTGTTGTGATATACATAATATCGTGATATTTAAATAATGAAATGTTGTTATGTATTTGGGGGTGTCATGATATATCAGTATTGACGATAATCGTTATATTTAAATAATGAAATGTCGTTATTGTGTTGATTAGGGGTGCCTCGATATACCAGTAATGACAATAATCATCATATTTAAATAATGAAATTACGTTATCATGTATTTGGGGGTGTCACGATATACAGGTATTGACGTAATCGTGATATTTAAATCATGAAATATCGTTATCGTGTTAATTAGGGGTGTCGCAATAGACCAGTAATGACGGTAATTGTCATATTTAAATCATGAAATACTATTATTGTGTTAATCTGGGGTATCGCGATATACCGGTATTGACGATGATCGTGATATTTAAATCATGAAATATCATTATCGAGTTAATTAGGAATGTCACGATATACCGGTATTGATGATAATCGTCGTATTTAAATTCATGAAAATTTATTATAGTGTTAGTTAGTGGTGTCATTACAAGTACACTGCAAGTTTGGGGTAAAAATCTGTATTTATTCTCTCAATTGTTTTACTTTGACACTGTGTTAAGCTAAAAACGATTAGCATTTTAGTCTTTTCTGTTTAGTGTAATTGTCCCTTCTGTTTGCAGTGGTGTGAAAAAAGATTAATCTAACTGATAGCATTATTATTATTATTTTTTAAATTTTCAAGACTTCTATAGATATCACGATATATCCTTACTGTGAATTTCTGAGGCTACGATAATCATGTAGTGAAAAATGTGATAGCACACATCCCTAATTGTGGAAAAGTGGCTCCATATGATTATTGAACGTCAAAATGTGGTGCTTTTTCACGTTCTACATGCTTGCAGTTTCAGAGCAATTTACAGTTCAATTCAATTCATAGTTCAATTCAAGTTTCTACAATATATTTAGTAGTAGCTTACTAGTGGTGTCAAGTTGACGTACATAAATCAAAAATCAGTTAATGACGTAATCAAACAGAGAATGAACACTTAACAGTAATAAAGTCAAACTTGTAGCAAAACCAATGTTGTTTCAGGGTTGGTATAATCTGAGGTCCTCTGAGGGGTTGGCATCATCTCTTTTTAGGTGTTTTGGATCCAGACCGAAGCTTGTGTAATTCCTAGTTACAGAAACAGAGGAACAAATAGGGACATAATTAGCGTAGCTGCTGTTCCAACCAAGCAAAAATTATTTGTTTAACCCAAGCTTAAGAATAATAATATGCATTTGATTCAGATATAACTGCAGTACAAGATTATGAGATGCACTATTTGAATGCTTGGCTAAAGACATGTGTCTTTAATCTAGATTTAAACAGAGAGAGTGTGTCCGAACTCCGAACGTTATCAGGAAGGCTGTTCCAGGCTATTCAGTCATATAATACCATACATTATACAGAGTGATTGCTTAGTTATCTGCTGGTAATGAATTATGAAAATGTTTACTTCATGCTGTTTACATTGTAATGGGTGCTGATGTCGTAAAAGTACATATTTTATCTCCCTCGTCTTTTTGAATGACCAGCTACAAGTAATAAAACACTAAATGTAAAACAAACGTGATGATGTATTTGAGCCCTGGTTATAATTAAAAGTACCGCATTCATGCATTTTTTTCTGGGTATTATTGGTATTTTGATTAAACAGTGTATCTTGCATTTAGTTCCAGTCTGACTATCAATGCTTCTTTCTGTTTCAGGTAGTGCAGTATATAACTTGTATGCAGTGTCCAATCACTCAGGCACGACTATGGGAGGCCACTACACAGCGTACTGTTGCAATCCTGAAAACGGGGAATGGTACACGTATAACGACTCCAGGTAATTGCTTTACTTCCCCTCCTGCTCTTTCTTTCCTTTTGCATGACTGAGTAGAGTTCCAGTAGATTTCCCAAAGGTATATAGCATACATTAGCTTTCTGGGAAGTGATTCTGACGGTTAGCATGCCAGCAGAGCTCCATTCCACCTGCTAGCTGCTGTGAATTTCCTGTATCCCATCATCCTCCACCTCCTCCCTCACTCCTGCTCCTTCACCTCCCTCCCACTCACGCTCCCTTAAAAATGCTTCCAGTCTTCAACACTGTTAATCTCTCACGCATATATTCTGCTTTCTACTAAATTGGCTGAATAATAATTGGCCAAAATAGGAAATTCCAATGCTATATGATATTTAATTTATTACAAATGTTATTTAAAAGCATCACAATTTAAGATGAACTGAAAAGTATGGGAATTTCTTGGTATTGACCTGCATGAACCTCACTTGATGATAATGTTTTCAAGCATTTGAGAATGATCCAACAATGAGTAGGGGTGGGCGATATACCGGTAGACATAATTTGCGGTTATATGATCGCGGTTATATGCTCACATGACATTGTTGTGCTACATAGTCACAAAAATTTAGCGTTTGCATGTGTTTTTAAGCATTGCAGTATAAAAACAAGTTATTTTAACCCGTTGAAGCGCAATAAACCGCAAAAGAGACTATTAACGATTAAATAAACACATTTGTGACCCATGATCACAAAACCAGTCATAAGGGTCATTTTTTCAAAATTGAGATTTATACATCATATGAAAGCTGAATAAATAAGCTTTAGGACAATTAGGACAATATTTGGCTGAGATACAACTATTTAAAAATCAGGAATCTGAGGGTGCAAAAAATCTAAATATTGAGAAAATTGCCTTTAAAGTTCTTCAAATAATGTTCTTAACAATGTATATGACTAATCAGAAATTAAGTACATTTACAGTAGGAATTTTACAAAATATCTTCATGGAACATTTTTGGCTATTGCTACAAATAAACCCCAGCAACTTAAGACTGGTTTTGTGGTCCAGGGTCACATTTGTGTTTATGCCCTTAAAATGCCTGTCTTTGCAAGTATCCTCATAAACAGTAATTTAGGTCTTAAGTAAAAGCAAACAGCTGAGAATGAAAACATGTTACAGTATATTGGATACGGGCGGCTCTTAAAGTGACAGCAGTCTAATATTCCTGCTGTCTATATTATTTTAAATAAAAGTGAGAAAATCTCACTTCTCCTTTGTAACTTTAATAAAAATAAATACATGTTTAATTTACACAGTGAAGAATGTGCAGTGTTTTTATACATTTGATTACTTTATACAATGTATGTAGCTTTTCTTATTTATTTGTTCTACTGTAGTTTTTTTGTCCTATTGCTTGTAGTTTCTTATTATTATTTAATTGCTGACTGTTTAGTTCTCTTCAATGAGCTTGAGTTTTTGTTTTTTTAGGCTAGTGTTATTTTTTTGAGATGTTGACACTGGTTACAAGAATTATGAAAAATCTATGGTATAAAAAATTTGGATTTCATAAAGGCCTTGTTTTAAGCCAAAATAACCATATCTAGGGCCCTATGAAATTTGTTTTATTTTTTCCCAAATTCCGTTTTATTTTTATTTTTTTCCAAATTCCGTTTTTCTGTTGTAATTTTCCTGGATTCCGTTTTGTTTTGTTTTTCCCATTTTTCTGGACTCCTTTTTAAAGGTTAAATTAAATTGTATTAATCAAAAAGCAATTTATTAAAAATCAGTTTATTAAAAGTTTAACAAAAATTACGTTTGGGACCCTATGAAATGTTTTATTTTTGCCTACCTTATGTTTTATTGTTACCAAATTCTCTGTCCTAGCATGTGTAATTATTTGAATGCATAAAAACAAGTTTAATTTCTTCTTATGAAATGTGTATTTTTCTGTTTCTGTTTTGTTTGCATTTTTCTGGTTATCAGAGGAAGGCACAAAGCATTGATTTAATTTGTTTTAATTAATGAAAATTAAACAAATGTAATTTTTTGGCAAATAAAGGGGATTTACTATTAAACCATTGAATTAAACACAGTTAAAACATTGAAGAAATATATGATTATTCCTTAAAAATAAGTTTTTAAACATTTTAGTAGTAGTGTGGTATGTACGTACATTTTGCTAAACAATAGTAACATAGTTCTGCCGCAACGTCTTCGTTAAATCTAACTTTTATTTTGACGTGTTGCCGTGAATACCTTCAAATTTCTGTGTGTATATGATATGACGATAGTTTTACACAAATGAAATGTTAAAATGCTCATGAAGTGATTCTCAGATCAGTTCTGGAGATGTTGTTTGTGTATTTATGTCCTCATTCAGTGAGACGGCAGACGCTCATATCACCGCAAGTGTTATGCGCGCATAAACAAAACTGCACGTCTGTGCCATTCATTAACACCGAGGCTTAATATTTACAAATTTGAGTCCATATCACGATTTGATTTAAGTGTAATGACCTACTTTTGATGAATTCATCCAAACAGACAAATTCCGCGTTAAACTGTAAATTACGTTTTTAAGACTGGATTCCGCAATTCTGTCCGCTATATATCATGATATAAGATTTTGGTTATATCACGCACTCCTACCAATGAGCACCTTGAGCTTTACAAACACCTGACCATCTGCACTTAGAATGCAGGTTCTTGAGTTTTTCTTATTCATTTTGCCTCTTGTTATGCATCTTTATTTCCAGTCATAAATGAGATTTTTAATACCAGATTTTGAATACAAATTTGACTGTCAACAAACAACGAGTGTGGATTTCTACTTCCAGAGTCACGCCAATGTCCGCCAGCCAAGTTCGCAGTAGTGACGCCTACGTGTTGTTCTACGAGCGGGCGGGACTCTGAAGACGAACTGTGGACGGAGATAAAGTGCAGGACTCGAAGCCTTTGGGCTGAAGACACATTACACACTATGCTGCTTCCTCTGGGCCATCATGCAGAATGAACATCGCTCTCTGCTGGCCACCGGGAGAAGCACACACAATGCCCTCTCACACTCCAGCACTGTGTTAAAGAGGTTCTCGGGCCTCTGTGTGTACGTGTGTGTGTGTGTGTGTGTGTCAGGGCAGCTCGTCATCAGGCAATAACCCAAGTGGCTCCGACTCAGACGTCTCTCTCTATGCACTGCAACCAAACTCTCATCCCAATGCGCCTTCCTCTTGATCAAGAACGCCTCAATATTAAAAACTTTGATTTAAGTTTTGGATTTTCTTGATTTTTTTTTTAAGTGTATGCCCTTCCAGATATCCTGGGAGATGAAGCGGTTCGAGGCGCCCCCTAGCGGGCCGTTGAGGAGTTACAGAAGTGCACTGTTACAGTACACCTTGTTGTTTTCATCACCTCTTGCACCATCTTTCGTCCCGTTCACCCCCACCCGTCATCTTTTCTGTGTATGCTTTGTTCTCTCCTCCACTTTCTTCTCACGGGAGTTTGTTGTGAAAGTCCGTGGTGGTGAGAGAACGGCGTGTGGCGTGACTTTTATTCAGTGTGGCTGCTACTGATCTTTGAAATGCTGTGAATGGAAATGTGGTCGAAAGGATAAGAGGACGGGAGGAGAGATGATGCTGACAGTATATGGATCCTTGATCTCATGCCATTGAACAACATGGAAAGAATGTTTTGCAAAAGAAAATCTGTATATTTTTATATATGATGCAATATAGAGAATGTACTATATACAGTGGTGCTGAAAATGACCCATTACTGTCGTCAGTTAATTTAACAGAGGTAAGAGAACGGCATCTATTTATGCTTACAGGTCAGGAGACGATGTGATACGAGTCACACGATGGCAGTCAAAGTGAAAATATATATATATATGTATGAATAAATTTTAGAAGAATGAACTGTTACGATCCTCTCATGAGTTTGTGGTTTGTCAGCTGTCACATGAATGAAAAGATTACAAAATAGGGCTTGAGAATTTAGTGTTTATTTGCTGTTAAATATTATGTGAAATCTATTTTATTTGCCATATTTATAACCTTGTTACCAAAACTTGGATTAAGTGTGTGTGTGTGTTTATAGGTAACACTTTACAATAAGCTAATAAAGTCCATTTGTTAACTATATTTAATGCATCAACTAACAACGTCCATTAAATAACACTAGTAGATACAACTTTTGATTGTAATTATGTACAGGTAAATGCTGGAATCACCATTACCTAAGATTAATATATATGAAACATATCTCAAATCTACGAGTGTGATATTGCGTTTATACAACAGTTCGCTGGCATGTGTACATAAAATAACGGAGTGTCTTTAAAAGCCCTCTTTTGTGCGAACTAGTGTTCAAAAATGTAGATGCAAATTTTCAAATAGACGTTATCTTTATTAACAAACTGCATATTTGAACTATAAACAAGTACATTTCACCTGAAAACCTCTTAAAAGTACATTCCGTGACAGAGAAACAGTAATAGCAGTAATATCAGATTCGAGAACCAGACAGAACTGTTGTATAAATATATATAACGGCAAAATGGGTAACAGGGTTGCAAATTTAGCTTAAATTATACTGTCTCTCAATACGGGTTGGCTAGTTTGAGAGTAAATGTTGGTTTGCATTTACTGTTAAACATACACTACCATTCAAAAGTTTGGGGTCAGTACATTTTTATTGTTTCTTTTTTTTAAGAAATGAATACTTTTATTCACCAAGGATGTATTAATTTAATAATTAAAAGTTTATTAAAAGTTAATAATAAATAATTTACATTGTTATAAAATACACTGTACTTTTTAAACTTGTTATTCATGAAAGAATCCTGAAAAAAAAAAAAAAAAAAAAAAAAAAATCACAGGTTCCAAAAAATATTTGGCAGCACAACTGTTGATATTATCCAACATTGATCATTCTAATAATAAATCCGCATATTAGAATGATTTCTGAAGGATCATGTGACACTTAAGACTGGAGTAACAGCTGATAAAAATTCAGCTTTTCATCACAGGAATAAATTCTATTTTAAAGTATGTTAAAATAAAAAACATTATTTTATATTGTAAAAACATTTTGCAATATTACTGTTTTTTTTTCTATATTTTTAATCAAATAAATGCAGCCTTGATGAGCATAAGAGACTTCTTTAAAGACTATTACAAGTCTTACCGACCCCAAACTTTTGAACGGTAGTGTATATTTCTCATAATTCAGTTTTTTTTTCCTTGAAATAATTTGGGTAACCACATTGAATGGTTGCAGACAAATACAGTCCAATTTATGCAAATACATGTTAAGTATTTATTAATATTTAGAATTTATCTTTATTATTTTTAAGTTTCAGTAACTTGCCAAGGTAACAGTTCTCATTTGTAAGTTTTTCCATCTAACATTTATATTTTATTTCAGCTTGAGATCAATTTAAAAAAAAAAAAAAAATAAAGTTTCAAAGTTCACTTCACAGTTCTGTGGAAGTCATTTAAAGTATGATGCACGTGTTTGGACAGGGAAGGGTCAGTCAGGTTGGTTTAATTATAAAAACAGCCTAATTCAGAAGGTTGTGTGGTAATGTCCACATATGGGATACAAACTTGGGTCCCATCATTTTTTTGTAAAGCAATAAATGCACAAATCAAGTTTTCTTTAGAGTTATTAGGTAAGTTATATAAGCTTTATCTACTATAAAAGTAACTTTGCATGGTACGTTAATCGTTTTTCCTCACATACCTTAAAAATATTGATTTTTGCTCTGCCCCGCCTCAGAGGTCTTGACCTTATTGACTGTATTCAACAATTACTGCAGTATCATCATTTCAACCTAATCTAATCAAATGATGTTCAAATCGTTGTAGAAGAAATTATTAAAAGAAAGGAATCCAGGGCACTTCTTCTGGTCCAAAAATCCATACTGATGTATTTTCGGCCTTCAGCCTTCCGTGTGTCAGGTACGATCTCATTTCAAACACCCATACGATCTTATTTCTAATGCTGGGTAGTACACACTACAAGATAATTGGGCTGATTTTGGTCCGATTTCTCCTTTTCTGACAATCCTAGGTAATGTCCCGATTATTTTGGTGGTTCTAAAGATCATCTTATCAGATTTTCCTGTGGTGTGAGGTGTGTTGAATCTGAATCTGCTCAGATGGACGTCGGCGGCACCCCGATCTCGAATCATAAATATGTTGAATATTTAAGATCAGAAATCTTGATGCGTGGGGGGAACTCCAAAGACAAATGCTCGTACAATCTGAAGATTATCACATGAAACTAAACACATTCAATCAGAAAGGAAGCTTTAAAAGACCATTTTCCCGCCGTCTCCATGACTTTACCCAAACCCTTTATCACAGTTTCTTCCCAACGTCAGCCATGTTTATTCTTAAATTTCAAGAGATTCATTATGCTGGTTCATTTAAATTAATGAAACATTTTTGAACAGACTGCAGCAATTAATATTTTGTCACACCCTCTAGTAAATTACATGTTATTTTGCTTAGTTCCGAATCTTAGCAGAATTGTGATCTCTATTTGAAACAAACAAAAAAAATGTGATTCTCAATTTATCCAGAATTGTGCAGCTCTAATATGTATTATAGAAATATTTATTTATCTATCATACTGTGTAATGGCTAACAAACAAAGCTAGGTAGGTTACTTACAAATTGTAATCTGTTACTGATTCCAAATTACATGACAAAAATTGGTAGTTGGTTAGTAACATAATCCGTTACATTACACATTTTAGGTAATATTATCAGACTACTTTTAGATTACTTTTGTCCTAACTTGTTTATCACATTGATTTGAATAGAATAATACTGGACCATATTGACATAAAAATACAAAGATCCATTTGTTATTATTAACAACATGAAGTGCATTAAACATCATATTACGTCAAGGTTTCCTAAACTGGTGTTTGTAAAGGAACTGCAGGGGGTTTATAAGTTAAAAACTAATAATCCATTAAACCATAAAAAATGTTACATTACAATAAATTAGTTTAAAATCAGTCAAATTCAGATGCTAATCAAATTTGATTAGCAAATTTAAAATTAGATGTTTATGTGGGCTAAAATTCTGTAATGTGGTCGCTATCAAAGCATTACTGTCACTACCGAAACATGGGATGTTTTGTCAAAAATAAAGTATACTGAATTATCAACTAAAATGTTATGAGTTTTTGGTTCAGTGTATATTCAAATTAATGAATCCTTCACTTTGAAATCAGTATCAACTTTTTGCCTTTTACAAAGAAAAATTGGATTCAAAATACAACAAATCTCATAAATTGCACTTGAAATATTGCTAAAAATGTTATAGATTTACCTCTGAAAAAATTTTCAATGGAGATGTAAGCAAAATCTTAACAGGTCAATATAATCCTCCTAAATAAAGTATTATTACTGTGTTTTGGTAGTGACAAATTTAGGGAGAGGACAAATATTACAAACTTTCTTAAAATACAACATGAGAATTAACTGCACAATTACTAGAACAGTGTACCTTTGATATTATACAATTTGCATACATACAACTTTTATGGAAAAAGACATTTCCAGCTCTGAATTTGGACCAATTCTGTAGAATGGCCCACATAATAGAAAGGAAAATTTAAAAGATGAAAAAGAGAAATTAGAGAGAATGAGTAAAGTATGAATAATATATTGCTACTGTGTAAATAATATGTGACCCTGGACCACAAAACCAGTCTTATGTTGCACAGGTATATTTGTAGCAATAGCCAAAAATACACTAGATGGGTCAAACTTATCGATTTTTTTCTTTTAAGCCAAAAATCATTAGGATATTAAGTAAAGATCATGTTCCATGAAGATATTTTGTAAATTTCCCACCATAAATATATAAAAACTTAAGTTTTGATTAGTAATATGCTTTGCTATGAACTTTAACGGTGGTTTTCTCAGTATTTTGATTTTTTTTTTTTGCACCATCCTTTCCTAACAAACCATACATCAACAGAAAGCTTATTTATTCAGCTTTCAGATGATGTATAAATCTCAATTTTGAGAATTTTACACTTATGGTTTTGTGGTCCAGGGTCACATATGTATTCATGTAATCCATTAAAAAGTAACTGCAGTGTGATTACGAGTATTTTACGAGTATTAAGTACCTTCATTCATTTGATACCTGACACACTCTGAGAAAAGCTGAAGGGTGAAATGCACCAGTGTGCATTTTTTGGGGCAGACAAAAATCAATATTTTTAAGGTATGTGAGGGAAAACTATTAACTTACCATGCTAAGTTACTTTTATATTACATAAAAGCTTATATAACTTATCTAATAACTATACCTCTAAAGAACACAGGATTTGTGCCATTTTTGATTTCCAAAAAAATGATGGGACCCAAGTTTGTACCCCTGTGGAAATTACCACACAACCTTCTGAATCCTAATTAGGCTAATGCTTTATAGCTAAACTGACCTGACTGACCCATTCCTTGTCAAAACATGTGCGTCATACTCTAAATGACTTCCACAGAACTCAGAAGTGAACTTTGAAACTTTGAAAACAGAGTTTATTGTGTGTTAATTGAACAGTTAAACAAACTGTTCAGCAGATATATGTGACAAAAAATGAAGTGTGGCTTACCGTGGAGGAGGATTGAAGAATGGCAGTGAGCACTGAGACAGCATATGGTAAGTTGATAGATACTGTATATCTGAACTCAATCAGTGTGTAATACAGTATGAGGCAGCTGTGGTTAAAAATTAAAAATTGTGAGCATCTGAATGTACCTTTGACTTGGTTGTATATCCAGAGGGTGGTTCTCTGATGGGACTCGTGCTGCTGGGTCGAAGACGTGCTGGTAAGAGCTCCTTGGGAGACCTCATCCTCGGACGCAGTGAGTTTGAGCGTGGAAAGAAGACGACTCGCTGTGTGAAGAGATTCGGCTGGGTGGACGGCGTAAGGCTTGCTTTAGTGGACACTCCGGGCTGGAGTCGCTTTGGTTTGGCTGATGCCAGACTGGTGAAACAGGAGATCTTGCGCAGTGTGATGTTGACCCCTTTTGGATGTAACCTATTTCTCCTTGTTATCCCAGTGGACTCTTTCAGCAAGCGGGATGGACGCATTATAGAGAAATATCTGGGTGTTCTTGGGGACATGGTGTGGTCACACACTTTGGTGCTCTTCACGTGGGGTGATGAATTAATAGGCAGGAGTATTGAAAAGCACATTCAAAAGACCGGCGAAGCTTTGCAGGGGATCCTGAGGAAGTGTGGACACAGGTACCATGTTGTCAACAGTAAATGTACAGAAGACTTTACTCAGGTCACAGAACTGCTTAACATTTTAAAGCAAATGTGTGCCAGGACTGGTTGAACATAGAGAATTAAAATATGTGTTTATGTAATATAATATTTGAAGGTTCATTGCTGTTCATTCTTTCAGCTGCCTTTTACATGATGCTAAAAATATGTTGACAGCACTGTAAAAACTTTTACTATGATCTACTCAATTTTTTTTTTTGGTGAAACATTTTTACACTGAAAAATAAAGTAAATTTTAAAGTTGTGAAATCGTTGAAATATACTTTAAGAATCAAGTAAATGTAACTAAAACAATTAAGTAGATTCAAATAATTGGAATAATCTTTTAAATAAAATTGTGTAAATATAACTAAAATCTTTATGCAATGCAATAGTAATTCAATAGTAAATCCGAAACCAAAAAATTGAGTAGATTTAATTTATATTTTGTATATACAAATATCCTATATTTACTTTTTACTTATATATTTTTAATTGTATTTACCGTTTACTCTGAGTACTTTACAATAAATATAACAAAATTAAATGACAAACAAAACACAGTATTTTAATTAAACTTTTATTTGTCATATTTGACCATAACTTCAATTCAACCATACTCTGCAAATGACAACTTCTTATATAAATTTTAGCCACTGAACTGTGGACACTTACAAACATACAAAATCAATCAAAAATAACATTGAAAATTTTAGGCATTAACCCAGCAGGCACACAACGTCATAAGACGCTGATATTTGGTTAAATTTCGGTTGCGACATCGCCTGACCAAAATTCAATGTAAATTCAACGTTTAATGTCAACGTTAAATTGATGTCCAATACCAATGTCAGCTGACGTTGATATTTTGTTGTTTTTAGGTTGTGTAACCAAAATCCAACATTAAGTCAGCGTCAAATTGACGTCAAATACTGACGTCAACACGATTTTCATTCTCAACCAAAATGCAACGTCTGTCCGACATCATGTCCAACGTCAACCTTATATAGACGTCCAGTGCCTGCTGGGAACTGTTGCTTGCCAAATTAGACCAAAAAAAATTAAAATTTTGTCATGAATTACTTACCCATTACTTACTCATGTTGTTCCAAACCCGTAAGACCTCTGGTTCATCTTCAGAACACAAATGTATTTCTGATGAAATCCAAGAGCTCTCTGTTCCCCATAGACAGCAAGGGTCCTACCACTATCAAGTCACAGAAATGTAGTAAGGACATCATTAAAATAGTCCATGTGACATCAGTGGTTCAACCGTAATTATATGAAGCTACGAGAATACTTTTTTGTGCGCAAAGAAAAGTAAAATAACTTTATTTAACAAATATAATTGAACCACTGATGTTAAATCGACCATTTTATTGATGTCTTTACTGCATTTCTGGGCCTTGAACTTTTCAGTTCCCTTGCTGTCTATCGAGGGCCAGAGAGATTTCGAATTCAATCAAAAATCTCTTTATTTGTGTTCTGAAGATGAATAAAGGTCTTAGTGGTTTGGAACGACATGACGGTGAGTAATTGATATAATTTTCATTTTTGGGTGAACTCTATCTCTATAACTATAGTTGAACCTGGTATACTTTGCAAATGACAACATGTTAAATAAATTGAAATTTTAGCCACTGAACTGTGGATATGCAGACTTGCAAAGAAAAAAAAATCATCAAAAATTACCTGACCTTACAAAAATTAAACGGCCTGAGGCTGAATACAATTAAAACCTGACATTAAAAACAACAACACCCAACCAAAATGCATTTTTACAATTATACAACACATGGACGATGGAAAATAATATATATAATAAGGTTTTTATTTTCGTTTTTGAACTTTTGTTGAAAGTTTTAGTAGATCCAACTCCAGGAAAAGGTTTCGGAAGACCTCCAAAGTATATTTAAAGGGTTAGTTCATCCAAAAATGAATATTAGCCCATGATTTACTCACCCTCATGGCATCCTGGGTGTATATGACTTTCTACTTTTAGACAAATCTAATCGTAGTTATATTAAACATTGTCCTGGCTCTTCCAAGCTCTGTAATGGCATTACACTGTAAAAAATAAAACACACAATTTGTTGAGTCAGCTTAAAATAATTTGTTATCCTGCTGCCTTAAAATTTTAAGTTCAGTCAACTAAAATAAGTTTAGTCAACTTGAAATGTTAAGTTGTACTAAGTAACAACTTAGATGTTTGTGTTTGCTAAACTTCACAGATGGGTAAGTAACCCAGCTGCCTTAAAATTTTAAATTGATTCAACTCAAATATTTAAGTTGTCACTTAGTATAATTTAACATTTCAAATAAACTTTTTTTGAGTTGACTGAACTTAAAATTTTGAGGCAGCCAGGTTACAAATTATTTTAAGTTGACTCAAAAAATTGTTTTTTACAGTGTAGTAGCCCAATTCCGCGGGAAAATTGTGGACTTGGCAACACTGATCTCTCCGTCCCTCTCTAACATTTTCGTCTTGTTTTCATTCGCAGATGAAAATGTCAATAGGTTTTCAAGTTTCAAGTTTTATTTCTTTATCATCTCGGTTTTGTATTAGAAAGGCTAATTTTTGATCAGAATATTTTTTATTATTGATCAAGGTGCTCCTATTTTTTATTTATTTTTTTAATTATAAGGACAAGCGCTCCTAATTACAGGAAGTAAAAAAACTGCTCTTAAATGAGAACTCCACTTCCAGAACAACAATTTACAAATAATTTACTTACCCCCTTGTCATCCAAGATGTTCATGTCTTTTTAACTTCCAGAATGCAGTTTAAATGCGCTTCAAACGATCCCAAATGCAGTTGTAAACGATCCCAGCCAAGGAAAAAGGGTCTTATCTAGTGAAACGATTGGTTATTTTCATTAAAAAAATACAGTTTATATACTTTTTAATGCCAAACGCTCGTCTTGTCTTACTCTGCTTGGACTGTTTTTGTTCAAAATTGGGGCACCATAGCAGTCATTATATAGAGAAAAATGCAAATGTTTTCCTCAAAAAACATAATTCCTTTACGACTGAACAAAGAAAGACATGAACATCTTGGATGACAAGGGGGTGAGTACATTATATGTGAATCTTTGTCTTGGAAGTGGACTTCTCCTTTAAACTGGTTGTGTGACAGGTATGGCTGTGAAAAAGCCATAGGTTTGATCGAGGAAAAATTTTCAGTCAAAAGATTTTTTTTTTTTTTTTTTTTTTAGCTTTAACCCCTGCAAATACAGCATCCAACACATCTGTGAAACACAATCTAAGACTCGGATAACAGGATAAAATTGATCTGTTTAATAAACAAAAACTGCATTTATACAGTTTCAGACAACACAGATGCCCTTGGTAAAACACACATATTGATTAAAACATTTAAAACATCAACATTTGTCACTGAAAATCATGGGAGCAGGGTTTTCAGGCTGCATCGGCCGTGGTCATGTAGAGTCAGGCTGTGATAGGCTGGTCGTTTAAGCGTTTATTCAAACAGGAAAGGTGCTAAACGAAGGGCAAATACATTCTAACGTTCCACAGGTACGTGTGCTCGGTACTAGTCTTCTCTAATGGATCATCTGTACACGGTTCTCCCCAGACCTGGATTAGGAAGTCCTACAACTACAGATATGCATGGATTTGTGGCAGAAAGGACATCAGCCTTCTCGTTCTGTACAGTAAAGGCTTTGTAGGCTCACAAGGGGCTGTTTTAAAAATAAAAAGGGAGCGAGGTGTTCAAAACATACACGTATGCTTTCAGTTCATCAGTATCCTGAAACTGGCCACTGCAGCACTTGGGAAGTGCAGTTACAAACACTGTCATGAGCACAGTGGACGAACGGGGAAAAGCAGAGCCTGGCGCTGGCTCTTTTCCCGATTACCTGCGACATCCACAGTCATCCCCAAAGTCAATGTTTCATCGTACACAAGATATTCATGGGTGTTTATCAAGAGCTGCCATGCAAAGTGAGGTCTTGAGCTTTCCGTGAGGCCTTGAAGAATCTGTGGAAGTTGTCTGTTGTCTCTATTAAGAAACAAAACCCCTAAAAACAAGATCTTGTGCTCTTAAAGTTGAGAGGCGGGGACGGCGGCGGCAGCATCCACCTTCTTCAATCACGCAGCGCTCGTTTGCATTCACTCCGAAATAAAAACACACATGCAGAATGTACAAGTATTTACAGCTCACGCACGTCGGTTAAAAAAAGCTACAGTATTAATATGAACATAAAAATGTTTCAGTACAGCTGAATCAAAATGTAAGTAACTACTCAAGTATTTTAACCATTATGGATGATTCACCACGAGGCTCTTTTGTGGCGCCAACCTGAAGCTCGCGGGCCTTCCGGACACTCGTTCTCAGTGGATTTCAGATATGGAGATGGGAAGAAACCAGAGCCTTATGCTCATCTTGGAGAAGGATCTTCACCTGCCAGATGTTCTAGGACAAGCGTCTTCCACATCTGCCTCAATAAAGTGCATTTGCTTCAAAGCTGATTTTGTAAATACTACTACAGATTCCTCCTAAGTTCAACCATGTGACTGCGTATGCATGTGGTACCAGAAATTACAGTCCAACTTTGGGCTTCACATCCGCCCCATGTCGTCTTTCAACACTATCATCAATAACACTAGCATATCTTTCTGAAACCAATAAATAATCAGAGCAATAGAGTGCGGTATAAAAGAATAAGATGAACTGATTCGCATTGACGTTCATTTGCTGGGCCTCCACGGATTCCCAGTCCAAAATCCCTTCAGTTCATGTAAAAAAAAAAAAAAAAAGGAAAGAGACTTGTAGAAACAGAAGATGGATCCAAATGCAGGTCCATACTTTAAAGTCTGTGTTTAGTTTTCATCTTTGGTAGTGAACTTGTGCACGTCCTTTTCATAATGTCATCTGCAAGAAATGTAATACTTGGTCTGTTGCTTGTGATTGAAAGGAATCAAAAGGAACTCAAAGTGCTTTGCTACAAAACAAAAACGAGGGATTTGTTTGGTCTTCTCTGTGCTTTGAGAAGATGATGGTCCCTGGAGTGAGAGCACTGGCTAACATTTTACAGATCACGCTCTTTATTCGTACAGGGTAACGGTGCAGTAACACAAAGCTGAGATCCTCCGGTCCACACTTGCCTTGTCTGTACAAAAGAAACACAAAGAGAAGATGTTACAAGCATTTTATTTTAGCAGGGCTCTACAGACTATGAAAAAATATTTAGGAGCACCAGTGCAACTGACCAATCAGGATATTTGTGTTTGCGCTGAGGGGAGCTTTAAAGGTTAAAAAACACTGCATGGATTTTTACCATTATAGGGTAGATTTGTACATACACTGCCAACACATATTAATGTTCAAACAACAATGACCCCCTTCAGTGACTTCCATTGTCTGACTGTAACACTATTGCCTGATTTTGCTCTATTTTTTCATCAAAAATAGTTTGAAACAAGTCACAACTGTGCTGCTGTGCTTCTCCATTCAAACACAATGGCGTTTCGTTTATGAATAAACGTGCGTTTTTAAACAAATCTAGTGAGCCAGTGATTCAATTTCCCATTCATAAAGACAGTCACTTGCTTTATTCCTAAATGAATTAGCCGTTTGAAGGAATCAAATGAATGAATGATTCAGTAATTAAATCAGTGACTTGCTGCCACCTACTGGTAGATTTAGTTTCAGTTTTATCTTTTCAGTTATTTTTAATCATTTAATATTTCTGTATAACATTTAATAAATGTTATATTTAAAACTTTAATCTCAACATAAATTTATGAATGTGATTGCACTCATGCCACCTCTGAGCCTCATTAAACATATGAAAATACACATACAAGCCACTTCTGTGTTCTTCTATGCCACCTCTGTAGTACAAATTAATTTTGTTAATACTGATTTCATTTGATTGGTAAATTATTCTTTTTCTACTACTATTATAAAGGTAAAAACAAAATTCCCCTGTAAATCACTTTAAGGAGTCAAATATCACCTCGTAATGGGAAGGCTAATTTTTGATCAGATTTTTGGATTATTGATTAGAAGGTGCTCCCAAAATTTTGACTGTGCTCCTAAATTTTTTAGGTTAGGAGCACAAGTGCTCCTAAAAAGAAAAGTAAACGTAGAGCCCTGTTCAGCTTTGTTTAGTAACAATCGAAATGAAAGAAGTTCACTCACATTTGGTGACGTTTTCTATGTCAGCTGGGTCTTGGAGGATCTTAGACAGGCCTTCCAGCAGCATGGAGGCTTTGTTGTAGCGATATGCGATGTCCTCTGTCTGTTGAAACATCTCGTCTAGTGCAGCCGACTGCACCTGTTACACAAACATGACGCCAATGTTAACCACTCATTAAATCACGCAACAAAGCTCAAGTGAGGCCGCCATGACCATCTCACTCACCATCTCTACGGCATGGTTATAAATGAGCTTCTCAGCTGTTACACTGTTGATCTCGTCTACAAATCGCTGCTTGTCAGAGAAGAAGTGGTTAAGCTTGTCCGTGAGCCGGCGACACAGCGAAATGCAGCTCTTGTAGCGCTCGTTCAGACTCTTCACCACTGAAATTCAGAGACGAGATATTTGTTAGGTCCTTAACGTTTTTGACTCCACGGTAACAGTTGAAGCCCCTTCTGTAATGACAAATAGGGCTACAATGATAAATCGATGCATCGTGATTTGTGATATTCGATGATATCACCTAAAATAAAAATCTTGATTAATTGAATGTTTTACCTCAGTTACAATTAGTGAGCGATTATTTTTTATTTTTATTTATTAGGGGTCCAAGCATGTAGCACTGAAACCTTATTGTACTGTTTGAATGGACAAGAATCAGCAATCTCCACATAAAACTGATTGTGCAGACCAAACCGTAAGTCGTAGAGACTTGAAACTTGGAGGGATGGTAGTACTCACACTATCTACAACATGACCAAAGCTCACCCCAATCGGCCTGACGGGGGCGCTACAGCGATCAAAACTACAAATCGCTCATAAAGTGTCTTATGTCGTTGGAATCCTTGGCTCATGCCAGACAAAGCGCACACCTCAGATTCAATCATAAACCTGATGAAATTTTAGGGTATTTCGCATTTTTTGAAAAACTTACTTTTGCATACTCCTCCTATGTTTTTCACCCCATCGGAACCAAACCAGTGCAGAAATATTCTCTGGAGAGTGGATATCAATAATTATCAAAAAACTTGTCGCAAAGTGACACCAAAACGTTCGAAAGGGGCAGGGCCACTTTTAGTAAAATGCCTGTAACTCCTTGAACAGAATGAGATTTCTCTGTCAAACTCAGAACACTTGTGTCAGAGCTCAATCTGAGGTCACAGGAAAAAAAATCAAGGAGCTTGGCAGATTAGGAGCTTGGCAGATTAGGAGATTGGCAGACGAATTTTGAGCGCCTGTTAGACAGGGATAACGGAGGTCAAACGGAACAAAACTCGGTGGGCCCCAAAGGTCCGCGAGAAATTTGAAAGAAATCGGCCACTGGGTGGGCGACACTGTATTTTTCAAGGACGCAAACGATTGTACGTCATGCAGTTTTTCGCACATACATGCGATATTCGTATCATATGATAAAACTCCTCATTCCGGACAACTTTGCTTCTAGAACCACTGCTGTCAATCAAATCGTTTGTTAAATGATTAAGAAGACAACTTTTGCGAACTAGTACTTTTGCGAACTCGTCCTGGGTTTTTTTTTTTTTACTCAATCTGGGAAAAAAACACTGCAGTACAATTTTCTGGACTCTCTAGGCCAATAATTATCAAAAAGATGCCGAAATTCACCCTTTGGGAAGCTATAATGGGGTCGTTTAGAAAAGGGGCCTTGTCCGAATTTACCCGAAATCCTATAAAGCCTAAAAGAATCCTCAAAACTTCACGAAACCTGCTGATCACATGCGACAGGTGATTTTAAACAAGCATGCATGATTTTAAACATTTCCATGCCTTTCCGAATACGGATTCACTATTCGGGCACATCCCTATAGGGGAATCCGTAACAAACCGACCACACTGTTTAATATATCAGCTCACCTTGTTTGACAGCTGTGGATGGATTGAGTTTGGCAGACTTGATCTGAGCTTTGGCCAGATGCAGCGAGGAGGCCAACAGCTGTGCGGCTTTCATGTACAACACCAGCTGCTCCACCTGCCTGTGTGAGACAATGACCAAAGCATTACATACTGCATACTAAGCACTCTCATTGTTAAGGATCATTTGTTAGTGTGCTCTGTTCTTACCCCCACTCTTTACTGAGCTGACTGATCTGATCCACCACCACACTGTCCTGGGGTGGGTAAAGAGAGGCGGCAGATGCACCCAGATCAGGTCCTCCGGCCCGTAGAGAAGCGATCTCCAGCACACAGTCCGTAAAGGACAGCATCATCCGCAGGTGCATTAGAGTGTCCGTGTGTTCACGCTACCAAACAGAAATGCACGCACGTTAGTGTTTTGCAAGAAAAGCTACTAATTTCCTACTATGTTAGCGCTCTCACCTCCATCAATGTCTCCTCTGGCAGTTCTGGAGCTTCAAAGGTGATGAATCCATCCAAGCTGGGCGGGGAGGTGCCATAAGGGACGTAGCGCAGGCTGCTGGGAGCCGCTTCCGCTCCTGGTGGCGAGCTGCCGATGGTCATGCCCGGAGGAGAGCCCATGTACACCTTCCCGCTGGTGGAGCACAGCGAGCCAGCCGAGCTGTTGGAGCCTACTGCACACACAGATGCACACAATCAGCCACATAGTCCTTTAAGAGTCTATTAGCTTGAGATCTCGACCATAGTGCATCAAATTGTATTCAAAACAGTGGCACATGTATTAAACATGTAGTGCGGCAGCTGAAGCAGTGACAGGTGGGGCAGGTTTATGAGACAGAGCCCCTCACCTGAGGTGGTGCGCGGGCGGGAGGCGAGATGACTGCAGGTGGGAGGGGTGCTGCTGTTGGGGGGCGAGCCCACCGTGAACACAACGGTGCGGGGACTTGCCCCGCCTGCCGCCAAACCGCAAGTCCCTGCCGGGGCTGGGGAGGGACGCACACACACACACAGAGGGGTCTCAAAACACATACAAACACTGGCAGCCAATCAGAACACTTCATGCAAGACAGAAGCTTTCAGGAGAAGCTCAATGGAGTTACATATAGTAGAAATAAAATAAGACTTTGGACTTTACAAAAAGCTATAATGGGGCTACCTGTGTCCATGGGTCTCTCTGTGTTGAGGCTGTCTGTGCTGCCCTGGTACGGCTGTCCTCCTAAAGTGATCCGTACCGGCTGTTCAGACAGTCTACCAGCACTTACAGACCTGGCAAAATATACAGGTTCAGCTTGGTATTAAATGCATTTAGAATTTAGAATTAGAACTTTTTTTTTGTTCAAATTAGGGCTGTCATGATATCAGATTATTAAGATTCACAATAACGATAAATACTGTTATAATCTGGGTCTGATTTTCATCATTTTTGATCATACAAAACATTTATTTCTGCATTTTCTTCAGCTACTGCGGCAGCTGAATGCCTTTGTCTGTATAAGGGACTTCCTGGAACGTCATTTGTTTTATTACTCCTATGAGTCTCGCTTGTGGACTTTCTGCGTGAGGGCGCCCTCAGGTGTTGCGTATGAATGAAACTAATCACACGTGAGAGTTTAACACTTCATAATAGTGCTGACGCTGGATTATTATGTGTCATATTATCATATGTGTACTATTCATTTTCAAACAATTACCAATACCGGTAAATCCAGACACCCTCAAGTAACAAGATAACGATATTTCTTTATTTAAATATCACCATCATCGTCAATACTCATATATTCCAACACCCACAAGTAACGTGATAATATTTCATTATTTAAATATCACGATTATCATCAATATTGCTATATCCCGACACCCCCAATTAAAGGAGAAGTTCACTTCCAGAACAAAAATTCACAGATAATTAACTCACCCCCTGGTTCATCCAAGATGTTCATGTCTTTCTTTCTTCAGTCCTAAAGAAATTATGTTTTTTTGAGGAAAACGTTTGAGGAATGTTCTCCATACAGTGGGCTTCTATGGTGCCCGTGAGTTTGAACTTCCTAAATGCAGCTTCAGAAAGCTCTAAACAATCCCAGCCGAGGAAGAAGGATTTTATCTAGGGAAACGATCAGTTATTTTCGAAAAAAATGCACAATTTATATACTTTTTAACTTCAAATTCTTGTCTTGTCTAGCTCTGCGTGAACTCTGTGAATTCCGGTTCAAGACTGTTAGCGTAGGTCGAAAAACTCCCATCTCAATTTCTCCCTCAACTTCAAAATCGTCCTACATTGCTGCAGAAGTGACCCAGTGTTCACAAAGTGAACGTGCAAAGAAAGTCAAATGGCCTTTTCAAAACAAAATTTTGAAGTTGGAGGAGAAAATGAGATGGGTTTTTCAACAGTTTTTTTTCAACTGTCATGAACCGGAAAAAAACAGTGTTCAGGCAAACCTAGACAAGACGAGCGTTTGGGGTTAAAAAGTATATAAATTGTAATTGTAAACTGCACATTTTTTTTGTCTTCCTCATTTAACACACCTGATTCAGATCATCATCTCGTTAGGAGAAAGATCCATGAATTAAACTGAGTGTCTCAGATTCAGAAACATACAAAACATGCAGAGCAGTGGGCCTCTAGGACTGGAGTTGAGAACCACTGGTTTAGAGACCTCTGAAGCTGCATTTAAACTTTATTTTGGAAGTTAAAACTCAGGGGCACCACAGAAGTCCACATTATGGACAAAATCCTGAAATGTTTTCCTCCAAAAACATAATTTCTTTACAACTGAAGAAAGTAAGACATGAACATCTTGGATGACAAGGGGGTGAGTAAATTATTTGTACATTGTTGTTCTGGAAGTGGAGTTTTCCTTTAAAACTTTATTGCATATTTATTGCAATGTTGTTTGCCAACCTGCCAAAGGACGTCTTGCTGGCCTCTGGTGCAGACTGTCGGCTGCTGGGATATGCCGAGCAGTGATGTGCACAGAGGTCACGGCCATCCATCAGCATCCTGACTGGAGTGGGGCTGTCGGCCATACCCTGCTGAGAGGCCAGGGCCATGAGATTGCATGAGGCTTGAGTTTTAGGGATTTTGAATGGAGCGGTTGCCTGTGAGAAGAAATTACATTATTAATGCCAAAAGCTCCTGGTCTAGACCTGAAAAACTTTGACAGCTCCTACAGCTTACCTTAGTGGGTGAGCCAATGATGGTGGGCAGCGGTGACTTTGTTAACCAGTCAGAGGTGCGAGGGGAGGAGCCGAGGTGCTTGGTTGGGGAGGTGCCTAGGTTGCCGGGGCGGCCAAGCTGAGGGGAGTGGCTAGTTGGGTAGGCTGAGGCAGTGGGGTGAATGGGGTCAGACAGTTGCTTGTGTAGCTTCTGCTTGTTCTGGTAAATGTCAGTCAGCGTGGGCACACTCTGAAGACGAGCACCCAGTAATTGAGAGGACGGCACAGGGGAACCTAAAACATAAAAAAGTGTCCATCTTGTTAGTGATTCCAAGGATAGTACACCCAAAAATGAAAATTCTGTTCTCATTAGCTGTTTCCATTCTAAGCTGCGAATTTTACTTGTGTGCAAAATTGGAATATTCCATAGAACATTTGCAAATAAGCACCATCTCCATCCAAAAGAGAACAAAATTGACACTTCCTGATAAACTGGCACTAAATATCCCTAAGAAAAGTAGGAGAATCCACTGAATATAATAATTTTCATAGATAATAAATTACTTGTGCTTCAGAGCGAGCAGACGAAATGCAATAAATGTGGTCATTACTTTCAGAGGTGGATGCCTGCTGTTTGGAAACGCAGTCGTGTAAGACAGTTCTGAGAGAGGCAATTATACAGAAATACTTTGACGACAAATTTCAGAATGATCATAATATTTCAGCTAATGCGCAACAAGATCGATCCGCTTGTTAGGCAGGTTATCCCGTCCCATCACGCAAAGTCGTGACTTTTTTGATGCGCATGGAGGAATTTATTCAGTAAATGCATTTCCATCTCTCATTATTCACATTAGCTCTTTTTCGCACAAGTGAAAAAACACCTTAAGCGAGCATAAAAATTTTTGCGAATTAAGGGATTTTTTTTCTGCTGTTGTTTTTCTGAAATTTGGCATTTCTAAACTCGTTTCTGATGCAATACTTTAAAACTCACTCTGATGTCATTCCAAACTCATACGATTTTGGTTAATCGATGAAACACATATCAGCTGTTTTGACGACACCCATTCACTGGATCCATTGGACAGAAAGTAATGTAATGCTAAATTTCTCCAAATCTGTTTCAATGAAGAAACAAACTCATTTACATTTGAAACGGCCTAAGGATGAGTACATTTTTGGCGTTTACATTAACATTTTTTGGGTAAACATTTTTTAGGCACTACAGATGAGGATTGTATGATCTTTAAATAATATCAGTCTTTAAAAGCAAGATATTTAAAGTGTACCTAAAGTATACTTGAAATTGTTCCACTTTAGCACTATCAAATATACTTCAGTATATCTTTAGTTGGACTTCAGCACTACTTCCAAACAATTAAAGTATAAAATTAGTTGTTCCAATTTAAGTAAGCAGTTCAGTATATTAAAAGTACAATTTAAGGTTTTTTATTAAGTGCATAATATGTAAATGTATTTCTAGTGTACTTAGCATAAAATAAATGTATTTTAAATACATTTTAGTATATTTATTTTTCACTATTGCCTTAAAGTATGCAAAAATGGCTATTAAGGTGTTGTAAAACAAATCATATTAAATCAAGCATTTTTACATTTTACAATCATTTTACGTAATGAAAAAATGTAATACAGGCTTTTATTTACATCTAAACAATGATAAACACACATTCATAGAGCACATCACATTTGGTACAAATGTGTTTTGAAGATAAACCATTAAAACCATGTTATGGGTTTAGAACTACATGACGGTCAGTAAATGATGACATTTTATTTTGGGTGAACCATTCCTTTCGCATAACATATTATTGATATGGCACACCACATGCTACATCATTCAACCACTAGGTGGCACTGCAGTATATAAATAAGCTCTGTACCATAAAACTTCAGTGAACTGAAAGCCTACAACAACAGGGTCATCGAGTTTGTCTCCTGTTTAGACATGATTATTGAGTTCACAGGTTTGAAGGTTTATGGGTTTGAAGAGGTTCTGCACGAAAGCTCACAGGCTGCATGGTTTGTTATTATAACAGCATGCATTGTTCCTGATCGCTTGTTGAGCTCTCAGCCATAACGAGCAGCTGTATCCATGGAGACCTAAATAACACAGACATGCTGTGACCCACCGGGAGGAAGTGACTGCGGCTACCGCTTGTGAGACTGTTAATGGTCCCACTTTGAAGAGGAAACAGCAGTGCTGTGGTTTTTCATGTCAATTTCTCACATATAAACTCACCGCCTGAGGAGCTGCGACTGCGTGCCTCATGGCTCTGGGGATGTCCGCAGCAGCAGTGGCCGAGCTGCTCAGGAATAGTGCCCACTGGGGAACAAATACAGACAGACACAAATAAAATGGGCATGTCAGGACAAGTCAGTCTTTAAAAATACAGTTTTCCAGTAAACTTCTCAGTAAAAGAATGAGAGCAGAGAGCTTACCCAGTGGAGAGGGGGAGTAGGGCCGGGAACTGCCCGTAGAGAGACGTCGCCCTACAGTTTGGACTGCATCTGCAGGGTTAGGCGACCCGGACACCATTTTAGGGAAGCCCATAGGGCTTGTGTTGGAGCGCCGCACTGTGCCTGACCTTTGACCACAAAAACAACCAAAAATCATATAACTGTAGTATTTGCACAACTTTACAGTGATTTTTATTCAATTTATTTTATTTTCTTAACCAAAAATGACACAATTATGTTTAGGGCTGTCACTAACGATTATTTTGGTAATAGAGTAATCTGCCGATTATTCTGACGATTAATCGAGTAATCGGTTACTTATTTTTTTGTTGTAATAAAAATAGACCTTAGTGAACAATTACGCAATAATACTGCTGTCACTAATGATTATTTTAGTAATCAATAATCTGTCAATTATTCTGATGATTAATCAAGTAATCAGATCATTTTTGTTGTTGTTGTTGTAATAAAAATAGACCTAAGTGAACAATAGCCTTTAAAATTACTTACAATACATATAAAATAGCAACGAGCAATAATAATTAATTCAAATAAACCATCAAAAGCAAGTAATCATGATTTTATTGAACAAAACTGTCAAAATACATAATGTATTACAAACAATAGAGCTAATGTACACTATGTATTATAACAAACGCCTGCAGAGGGCGCCAACGGCCTGACGATTGTTTTTACACTTTACTGCGCAATCTTATTCTTGTTTAATATTGCCTAAACAACATTTAATTCAAATTTCCACTTAATCTTTAATATTTGGCCATTTCTTTGTGACAGAAATGCTGCTACCACTGTAATTTCTTGAATGTGTGGACATCAAAACGTGTAAACTCAGAGCGAGGGTTTGAGCTTTTATTTCAAAATCACAATAAACAGTCAGCATATTTAGAAAGATACTGATGTATTCTCCTGTGTTTGCATAGGTTTGTAAATTATTTACCTTACAAATCTGATGAAAAGGTGCAAGTTGAGTTCCCAGATGGACTTTACATTAAACCCAAACTCACAGCAAATACAAAGATGGAGTTTGAGATGCTCCACACATGTAAATGATAACAGTTTGTGTGGAGCAGCATTTACTGTGAGACGCACATACGTAACCTAAACGGATGTAAATAATTAAAGCGGATATATTAAACCTACATCATATATATTTAATGTAATTGTAGCATTTGTGAATTTACAAATAGCATTATGCTTTATTATCATTTTTAAATGGGTTTAATATATCATGCAACCTTAGAAAACTGTCTAATGCGTAAAAAGTCAAAAAAAAAATCCTCAAAAATCTTGCCCACAAAAATCTTGCCCGTCTTCCAGTGAATGACACCTGGATGACATTCATGACTCATAAATCAGGTCAGAAGCAGTTCATAAATCAGGCTACTTCACCAGCATGGTGACCGAAGTGACTAACAGGGTGAGATAATAGGCACACTGACAGCAAGGCTGCCATGATGAACTTAATCACTTTTTGAGACACAGGGCAGGTCAGAGTGAAGTAGGACAAGCAGCTGCTAAGGTCTGGCGTGACTAATAAGGGACCGTGCAACAGTCATAATCTCCAGAGTCTGCTAGTCACCTGCCTGAAGACCCAAAACTCGCCTGTTCTCAAAAACAATCCACTGAATCACTTAAATTCTCCCCGTTAGATAAACAAAAGTGGGACGAGTTTACAAAACTGATGCAATCTTGAGACTGACAAGCAATGAGTCAGACTAAGTTATGTCACAGATGTTTTCATCATAAAGACATGTACGCGCTACTAAAAGCAGAGTTATCTATTCCCATAGTTGGATGTCTTACCTCGGAGAGCCATAAAGTGTTGTGGTTGGGCTGCTGGACAGGTTCTGTTTGATACGCTGGTAATTTCGTACCTGTGTTGGCACAGGTATCGGCGTAGTCTCGCTTCGTGGTGATACCATCGGGGTCTGTCCGGTGGATGGCTGTGGTGGCCTGAGAAACCCAGGAAATAAGATTGCAATCCAGTCAGAATGCTTTTCCAAACCCATTTATGCTATACAACCTTAAAAACCCCTCATGATTCAACAAGCGATCACTAAAGTGCAAGAAGCTTCTAACTTTGTCAAAGGGCATGGCCGAACCACATGGGGTGGAGCTACAGTGTAAACATGAAGCCCTGGCCAATCAAAAATGCGGAAGGAGGAGAAATGGGCAGTACTTTCAGGCAATGGCACGTGCTGGGTCCACATACATTCACCAGTCTCAGACAAAGGAAACAAAACAGCTCATTCTTATTCTATCAGGAACGCAGTGTTTTTTCACAGGTGTCATGACTGGGTCATGTAAGATAAGAAGGAAAAGGAGCTAAACATGAAAAAAGGAAGCAGGACATTATAGTTTGAGCTCCATACTGCTGGATCATGCAGTGAGTGAGGGAGGAGTGTGAGTGTTGGCTACACGTGAGCACCAGGCTGCACGACAACTGCACACAAAGAGAGTTTCTTTGTTTGACCCAGAGTCAGTTCAACACGGCACAACAAAACAAACTGGACACAACTGACGAGGCTAAAAGTTTTCTTCTGAATGACTTTTCTTTTAGTGAAAGAAATTAATACTTTACTGTCACTTCTGATCTGAATTTTTAATCTGACCTCGAACTTAAAAAGATAGTTCACCCTAAAATGAAAAATCTGTCATTAATTACTCACCCTCGTGTCATTCCAAGCCCCTAAGACCTTTATTCATCTTTTGAACACAAATTAAGATATTTTTGATGAAATCTCACAGCTTTCTGTACTTGCATGAACAGCAATGCAACTTAAATGTTCAAGGCCAAAAAAAGTAGTAGGGACATTGTTAAAATAGTCCATGTGACATCAGTAGTTCAACCGTAATATTATGACGCTACGAGAATACTTTTTGAGCGCAAAGAAAACAAAAAACATTACTTTATTTAACAATTTCTTCTCTTGTATGTCAGTCTTCACCCTGTGTTTATGAGAGTACAGAGAAAAGGTATTCTTGAAGCTTCCTAAAATTAAGATTGCACCACTAACGTCACATGGACTATTTTAACAATGTCATTATTGCAGGGTACATACAGATACTGTAAAATTAAATTCCAGTACTTTCAAGGACTTTTCAAGCACTACTTTTTAGATTTTCAAGGTCTTCAATCTAAAATGTAACTTCTAATGTTTTCAAATTCTAAAAAAAGATAAATAGATTTTTTAAAAAAAGGCAAAAATAAAGTGAAGCTCATACGAAGTATCACTACTAAAGTATTACAAAGTATACTACACTTTAACTATAGTAAAACCAGTTAATTTTCTAAAGGGATTTGTGTATACTTCCTTCCCTTTTTCTTTGTTTTGTGCTGCCTTAATGTTTAAGAAAAAACACCTGAAAAAAAAGATTTGGGAAATCACTCTGAAATCCTGGTCTGAAACAAACGATTCACCAAATGTCTCAGAAATCCTGAATTGAATCAAATGATTCGCAAACCCGCACCAAAGTCTCGATCTGAATCAAACGATTTGTTCTCCGCGCACCGAAGTTTCAATCTAAAGCAAAAGATTCACAAGCCCACTCCGAAGTTCCGATATACTTCTAATGATTAACGCTATGCCATGTGAAGTCCCGATCTGAAACAAATGCTTAACGATACGCAATCTGAATGGAGCGCTTTGAAACAGTCATTTTGTGATTCAGTCGTTTAACTGATTCAGTGTTTCGAAAAGCTTGTGCTTTTTAAAATCATAACAAGCGATGTTGAAATTCAAAAATGAATGGCTCTTTTAATTTGGTCTGGTTTTTGCTAGTGAATCGCTTGAAAAGAACAATCAAAGTCACGAGTATGAATGAATCAGAGAGGCTAGCATAAATGACTCAACTGATTTGGTTCATCTGTTCCTCTTTTTGCAGCCATGTTTATGCGACATTGTCAGTACTACTTTTGGCTTAGCTCTCTAGTTTTCTGAAATTAACTGAAATAAGTGAAAAAGCAATGATGCTTTTTTAAAATTGCGTGAATTTTGCATGAAATATACGTGTTTATTGAAACAAAATGTAACACTTACTTCATAGATACATTGTCTTTCAATAATTCAAGCACTTTTCAAATACCTATTTAGGAATATTGTTATTCTCAAGGGTTTTTCAGCCTTTAAATTTCAAAAAGTCAAATTGAAGTACTTCAAGCACTTTTAAGCACCTTGTACAAACCCTGTTAAGAGCTTTCTGGGCCTTGAATGTGTCAGTTGTGTTTTCTTGATTTCATCAAAAATATCTTAATTTGTGTTCCGAGGATAACCGAAGGTCTCACGGGTTTGGAAAGAACTGAGGATGAATAATTAATGACAGGATTTTCGTTTTTAAATGAATATAAATATTAAAAAATGACATGAAACCTCTAAAACAGAGGTCTATAGATTTCATATTACATTGTAATTATAAAATACAATTTATTTTCTTAATTTCCTCTGTTTTTAAATTTGGATGAACTTTTCCGTCATTTAACGCTCACTTGAAGTTAACCTTTAAAAAGGTTAATATTTAATAACACTGTTTACTTTCATTTTCAGCAAATTAGTCAAGTGTGTCCAACCTTGTGGTCTTCAGCATGTATGTGTGAAAAAGAATACACAGACAATAACGGAGACGGAGAAGGTGGAGTATGTCTTGCTTGAACAAGAGAGGGAAACAGAAAAGCCACAGAGCAGAAGGAAGTGCACAGAGTCTCACAAAAACAAAACAGTTTCTGTATAACACAAGTAACAGACAAAAGATGCACGGCATATGAATGTTTTAACTGTCACTCTGTCAGCTCTGGCAAAATTCATGTCAGATCCATTGCATAACTGCACCATCAATCAAACCGTCTAGTCACAAAACACCCAACAGACATTTAATTCTGCACCTCTGGACAAAAATAGAGGCCGGCCCACAAGTGAAGGGTATGGAAACAGATTTAGATCACATGCAGATGGGAAGAAATGACAGCAGGGTGTCTATTCTTAGGCCACGAGCACAAACACATTCGTTCCCAGAGGACTCGTTCACCAGTCGTGTGATTCACCTCTCGCTGAGCCACACCAGCTTTCTCCAGCAATAACACACCACCCAGACTCACAAACAGCTCGCGAGTGGAAGTATCTCCAATGACATCCACAAAGCCAACGGATCAGTGTACTAATCCGTAGTTCCATGATGCAAACAAACAAAACATCAAGACGATTTACCCAGAGTTAATATTCCTGTCTGCATGTCAGACTTGACTGTGAACTGTGTATCTTTGACCTAATAAATGTCAACCTACTAAAGTCCTTGACTAACATTTGCACAGCTCGACGGAAGTAAACATGCACAAGTGAAAGTTTGAGCTTTTGAAGCATCGTAACGTATCTTGAGTTAAGCAAGTGAGCGATGTCACACTCACCCTCCACACAGAAGGAATTCACTGGATGGCCTGCGGCCCACTGCCCCCACTGGAAGGTCATCTGAAGAGAAGAGAAAGAAAGCCGTGAGAACTACACAAATACGTAGTCTCACATGCACCAACAAATCACAGCGTGTGAGAGTGTAATCAGCGCTCGAAGGCTTTCGTAGCGCTGACTCAGCTGACGCCTCTCTATACTCTAAAAAACACACAAACCACTCCAGCAGCTGCTTAAATATAGTGCTTAGTGTGTGTGTAAAAACAGTATACTGCAAATATTCATTTTCTTGCTCTGTATTTTTTGTCTTGGTTTCCAGTAAAATATCTAAATATACTTTTAAATGTAATATCTTACAAAACTGAGAGAATTTACATCATGTATAATTTTGTAATATATTTTGTTACAGTTACAAAAATCTTAAAATCAAGCTTAAATTATTAACCAATGTAGTAACTGAAAAAAAATGAAGACTGAAGAAATGAACAAGCTTTCCAGTAAAAATATATGAACATAATTCGAATATAATCTTAAAATGATATGAGAGGATATATCTTAAATTAAATGTATTTTTGAGTATTTATTTATTTATTGAAATATTTTGTTAGTTAAAAAAAGGCCTTAAAATTAAATCATTTTCTTAAATTATAAGCTTAAATTATTAGTTAATGTAATAAGGGAAAAATAAATTCAAGATTTACTATCTGAAAACAAGTTTTCCAGTAAAAATATCTAAACATACTTTATATAAACTTAAAACCTTACAAAACTGAGAAGATATATCTTGAATTACAAGTATTTTTCAATATTATTTTTTTTTTATTTTGTTAGTTATAAAAGACTTTAAATTAAATTATTTTCTTAATTATAAACTTAAATTGTTAGCCTAAGTGGTAAGCGCCAATTTAATATTTATCATCTGATAACAAGTTTTCCAGTAAAAATATCTAAACATACTTAGAATATAAACTTAAAATTTTACAAAATTGAGAAGATATATCTTAAATTACAAGTTTTTTTGTTTTGTTTTGTTTTTTTTCTTCCCCCAATATAGTTTTTCTAGTTATAAATTATTTTATTTTCTTAATTATAAACTTAAATTATTAGCCAATGTAGTAAGGGAAAAAAAATAATTCAAGAGTATATTCATATCTAAATATACTTAGAATATAAATTTAAAACCTTACAAAACTGAGAGGATATATCTTGAATTACATGTATTTTTAATATTTTCTTATATATATACACTACCGTTCAAAAGTGTGGGGTCAGTAAGACTTGTAATAGTCTTTAAAGTAGTCTCTTATGCTCATCAAGGCTTCATTTATTTGATTAAAAATATACAAAGAAAAACAGTAATATTGCAAAATGTTTTTACAATATAAAATGATGTTTTTTATTTTAACATACTTTAAAATAGAATTTATTCCTGTGATGAAAAGCTGATTTTTTATCAGCTGTTACTCCAGTCTTAAGTGTCACATGATCCTTCAGAAATCATTCTAATATGCGGATTTATTATTAGAATGATCAATGTTGGATAATATCAACAGTTGTGCTGCCAAATATTTTTTGGAACCTGTGATTTTTTTTTTTCAGGATTCTTTCATGAATAACAAGTTTAAAAAGTACAGTGTTTATTCAAAATATAAATATTTTATAACAATGTAAATTATTTATTATTAACTTTTAATAAACTTTTAATTATTAACTTAATACATCCTTGGTGAATAAAAGTATTAATTTCTTAAAAAAAAAAAAAAAAAAAAAACTGACCCCAAACTTTTGAACGGTAGTGTGTGTATATATATATATATATATATATATATATATTTTGTTACAGTTATAAAAGTTTAAAAAAAAAATCTTTTACAAAATTATAAGCTTAAATTATTAGCCAATGTGGTATGAGAAAAATTCAAGATTTACCATCTGAAAACAAGTTTCTTAGTAAAAATATCTAAATACATTTAAAATATAAACTTAAAACCTTACAAAATTGAGAAGTATTTTTCAATATTGCTTTTTTATTTTGATAGTTATAAAAA
This sequence comes from Labeo rohita, assembly GCF_022985175.1. Lineage (NCBI taxonomy): Eukaryota > Metazoa > Chordata > Actinopteri > Cypriniformes > Cyprinidae > Labeo > Labeo rohita. Next base: position 16,122,951 of record NC_066883.1, read on the forward strand.
GCTTAAAATTGAATTATTTTCTTAATTATAAACTTAAATTATTAGCCAATGTAGTAAGGGAAAAAAATAATTCAAGATTTATCATCTATAAACAAAATATCTAAACATACTTAGAATAAAAACTTAAAACCTTACAAAACTGAGAAGATATATCTTGAATTACATGTATTTTTCAATACTGTTATATTAAACTAGATTCCTAAAAAGGCTTACATTATTGGGGCTTTCAGGGCTTACGTAAAAAAAATTCAAATTAATTCAAGATTTATTTTCTAGAACAGAATAATAATAAAATTTAACAAAATTGCTTAATATACTAAGACAGAAAATATAAGTTGAATTAAGTGTTTCTTCAAACACAATTGGATTTTTTTTCTTGTTTTCAGCATAAACAAATCTAGATCTAGAATCTAGCTCATGAAAGAAAAAGAAAAAGTGTAAACCAAAAAACTATCTTTAGTTACATTATCTTACATTAATGGTCAATAGAGCACAAAAAAATAAATGAAAACCTTATCTTACACTTTTTTCTCAAATAAATGTATCTCGTTTTAAGGATGTTTTAATAATTTAACTGGAAAGCAAACAAAAAATACTAATTATTAAGTGATTTTAGCAATGTAGACATCAGCTGTGCTCTGTCTAGGCATGTGGCATGTGTTCAGTGACATTGTGACTCACAGTGTTCTCCAGAGAGATGGGGCACCAGCACAAAGTCATCAGTGTCACAGGAGGAGTTCTTACTGCTGGTGCTGCCGCCCGACTCTTTGGACAGCTGCAGGTAGTTGGGAGGGCCTAGAGGTGGAGAGGACAACACATCCTCGGGGAGAGTCTGCATGTCTGGCAGGGACTGCGACACAGAGGTGAAGGTAAACACTGGATTACCTTCAGCTGAGTCAGTACTATGACACATCTGAAGACTGTAATCATCTCACACAATACCCAGGAATATGCTGACACCTGTGGTGGTGTGACAGTGCATTCAGCAATGACAAAGTAAGGGGCTTACCGGCGGAGAGACATAGCGACAGGAAGGAGAGCTGCCACACGTGCTGTCTGTGACCAAGCCAGAGCACGTGGGCACTGGCACAGGGCATGCTGGGTAAAACAAAAGCTGGTTTAGTGTCCAGACACATCTTACTCATCAAAATTACTCATCAAATGCTCTCTCACTTACATTTTTTAATAGTTGATGTCGGCTCCAAAAAAGGATGACTGAAAAAAGTATCTGCAGACAGAAGAGTATACAATAAGGGAATACCAATGTGCAAATCCTCCCACAATGCACTGAAACATTAGAAATAAACTGACCGAAATCCATACGATCCTTCTGGTTCCTCTGGAGCAGCCCTAGCAGAAGATCTTCCAGTTGAGGAGACGTCTCTCTCGGGATGCTGTGAACCAAACGCATTAGTTATTTTGTAAATATAACCCAGTGACTGGCCATGCAGGGTCAGAAAGTTCTTGGAATTCATTAAAAATATCTTAATTTGTGTTTTGAAGAAGAATTAATGACAGAATTTTTATTTTTGGGTGAACTATCCCTTTAAGTATTATGACAAGTAATGGGACGAAAGAAAAACTAAAATAATCAGAACTCTTACTTTGGCACCAAAGTCTTGTTCTTCTCATAGAACATCCTCAAGTCCTGTGGACTGTTAGCCTGCTCACATAAACACAAACACCATTTAAAAACATAAAAGAATGTACATAAAATAGCATATATATATATATAGTTTAACTTCAATGTCATGAAACTCACCTGGAAAGGTGGCTTTCCCACGAGGCACTGATAAATGACAGTCCCAATGCTCCATAGGTCAGCTTTGGCATCATAGTTCTGGGACATGATCACCTCCGGAGCCTGCGGACGGAGGTGTCAGATTTTAAAAACATGATGCCGCCAATTTCTCACGCCACTGCTGTATTTGACAAATCTGAGACCGTGAGACAGAATCGAGCCTGTGGCTACTGACCATGTACATTGGGGATCCACATAATGTGGCTGCCATCATGTTGCTCTGGAGATATCGTGCAAAACCGAAGTCAGCTGTAAAACAAAGAGAGTGCGGGTGTTATTAATAGCAACATACTGCTGTCTGAGAGTCACGACTTATAACTGCACAGACAATGAAAACAAAGAACCGGCTGTGTGAGAGATCAGAGGGCGGAAAGTGTATGACGTATTGAATAGACTGTTAAGTATGAAAGATTGGGTACATATAAACTGTTTACGAGATCAACAGTTTACATCCCCCTTTCAGAATCATTACAAATGTTAATTATTTTTCCAAAATAAGAGGGATCATACAAAATGCATGTTATTGTTTATTTAGTACTGACCTGAACAAGATATTTTACATAAAGAATGTTTACGTATAGTCCACAAGAGAAAATAGTTGGATTTATAAAAATGACCTGGTTTGAATCTTAATACTGTGTTGTTGCCTGAATGTTCCACAGCTGTGTTTTTGTTTAGTGATAGTTGTTCAAGAGTCCATTGTTTGTCCAGGACAGTTAAACTGCCTGCCGTTCTTCAGAAAAATCCTTCAGGTCCCAGCATTTTTTTGTGTTTGAACCCTTTCCAACAATGACTGTATGATTTTGAGATCCATCTTTTTACACTAAGGACAACCGAGGGACTCATATGCAACTATTACAGGAGGTTCAAAAGCTCACTGGTGCTCCAGAAGGAAAAAACATGCATTAAGAGCTGGGGGTGAAAACTTTTGAACAGAATGGACGTGTGTACATTTTTACTATTTTGCCTAAATATCATATTTTTTCATTTAGTGGTGACCTTCAGAGGCTACAGAAGATAGTTACATGTTTCCCAAAAGACAAAATAGGTTAAATTTACCCTGATCTTCAAATTCAAAAAGTTTTCATCCCCCAGATCTTAATGCATCATGTTTCTTTCTGGAGCATCAGTGAGTGTTTGAACCTTCTGTAATAGTTTCATATGAGTCCCTCAGATGTCCTCAGTGTGAAAAGATGGATCCCAAAATCATACAGTCACTGTTGGAAAGGGTTCAAATACACAAAAATGCTGGAAAACCAAAGAATTTGTGGGACCTGAAGGATTTTTCTGAAGAACAGTGGGCAGTTTAACTGTTCAGGACAAACATGAACATCTATCACTAAAAAAAAACAAAAAAAACACAGCTGTGGATCATTCAGGTAACAACTCAGTATTAAGAATTCAATGGGAATTTAAACTTTTGAACGTTTTTATAAATTTAGCTATTATTTTCTCTGGTGTACTATATGTAAACATATTTTATGGGAAATATCTTAATCAGGTCAGTACTAAATAAACAATAAAATGCATTTTGTATGATCCGTCTTATTATGGTAACATAATTAATCATTTTAATGATTCTGAAAGGGGGATGCAAACTTTTGACCTCATCTGTATACAGTGGACTACAAACATCTTGAGATATTTATTTCTAGTTTTATGTTCAATTTTGTAATGTGGTTTTAGACATTTTATTTTTACAGTAGATATATTATGCTGTATAGCACATCAATTGTTGGGGAGAGTGTTACCAATCTTGATGCGTATGCCGTTGATGCTGGACTTCTTGCGGCCCGTGTAGGACAGCAGGATGTTCTGAGGTTTGAGGTCTCTGTGAATGATCCCCTTGCTGTTGAGGATGCGCATGGCGGCTGCAATCTGCTGTAGAAAGACCCTCAGTGTGTCCTCTCGCAAAGTGCCCTTGGCTGGAAGAGCAAAGACATCATACTGCTGAGTATGTTTAGTAATGGCTATAAAATCCATTAAGACATTCTATAAAAACCTCATTTACAAAGACACACTTGCAGATGGTATGACCGCTCACATCACACAATGCTTCTAAACAGGACATTTCCTGAAAATCAAATGGCATCAAGAAACCTCAGATTCACTAGTTTTGAAGCTTTCAAAACAGATTTTAGATTCAAAACATTTTCACATTTACTTCTTCGAAGTCCAGTCATTACAAAAGGAATCCACGTGACTGCCAGTTCTGTGAGGGTGAAAGATTTCCCCAAGAAGTTGGTTACAAATTTGGTGTGATGACCAAAAGAGAGCACCTTGGTTTGAAAGTGACCTCTGTGTGAGCTGTGCTTAATACATCACTAGACAATTTATTATACGCAATGGAACTTTTCTGCTGAAACGGCTGAAATTTTGCTAAGGTGACCACACCTTTACACAGATAACACAGATGATTCATTATAGCCAATGAGTCATTTGTAGTCAAATAATTATTATAATAATATTGTATAACTAAGCACAACTAGAAATGTAGACTGACTATTAAAAAGTCCTGACCTGGATTTTAATTTCCATGATTTTTCACCACACCCAGCATTTTCAGTGGCCCGACAGAAAACGTCCTCACACAGCTAACTCACACAGTTATTATAACAAGCAGAAAACTCCAATAAACTAGAATATGCCATTACTGACTAGTTTTAAACCCATTCTTACTCATAGATAAAAGTTTAATTAGTTGACAAGCAGAATTACAAATTTATAATTTCCAAGTTTATAATTAATTTTCCAAGCTTATAATGCATAACTACAGTAAATGAGTAAAGTTTGGCTTGAGAAAGCCTAGCCTGAAAGTTTGAAGCAGTTGTAAAAGTATGAAAGTTGATGTTGCTATCATGATTTAACATATTGCTTACATGACTTAACATTGTTAGCATGTTATAGCATGATTAGCTTGTTGCTTGCATTTTTATAGGCTAATTACAATGTTGTTAGCATGATTAGCATGCTGTTAGAATGTTAGTAGCATGTTCTTAGCATGATTAGCACGTTACTAGCATGTTTCTAGCATGATTAGCATGTTACTATCATGTTTCTAACATGATTTGCAAGCTACTAGCATGATTAGAATGTTACTAACATGTTGTTAGAATGATTATCATTACTAGAATGTTGCCAGCATGATTAACATGTTGTTAACATGATTATCAAGTTACTAAAATGTTGCTAGCATGATTAGCAAGTTGCTAGCATGTTGGTAACATGATTAGCCGGTTGCTAGCATGTTTCTAGCATGATTAGCATTTTGTTAGCATGTTTCTAGCATGATTAGCATGTTTAAACCAGCTAAAACCAGTTGATTCCCCTGGTGAAAAAACCAGCATATGCTGGTAGGTAGGTTTTAATGCTGGTTTATGCTGGTCCTTTGCTGGTTTAAGCTGGTCCTTTGCAGGTTTATGCTGGTCCTTTGCTGGTTCATGCTGGTCCTTGACCAGCAACATGACCAGCATAAACCAGCTAAGGACCAGCATCAAAACCTACCTAACCAGCATTCCAGCATCAAAACATAACTACCAGCATATGCTGGTTTTTTCACCAGGGTCGGTAAAAACCAGCAAAAACCAGCCTAGGCTGGTTGTTTAGTCTTAGCTGGTTTAAGCTGAAAATAGCTGGTTTAACCTTAAATGGTCTTTTAGCAGGTCTCCCAGGTTGGCCAGCTAAGACCAGCCTGACCGGCTTAAAAGTGGTCAAAAACATACTGTTTGCATGCATTTTTGCACGTGCTGTCTGAGAAGCTGTTTCTGAGCACTGTCAGAGAGACGCACACATGTGAAGACGGCGTTCGAGATATTTTTTGCTGCTTTATAGGCCTTGAACGGTTAATGCACACACTTGTGTGTGTCAAAATGCCTGTCTTTGCAAGTATCCTTGTAAACACAGTAATTTGGATTTTGAAAGAAGCTGAGAAAGAAAACACACGTGTAACAGTATATTAAATCCAGATAGCTCTTAAAGTGACAGCAGTCTAATATTACTGCTGTCTGTCATTCATGTTAAAGGGGTCCTATTATTCTCTTTTACATAGACTTTAATGATGGCCAGCCTTCCGAAAAACAAAATGTGTTGTGATTGGTTAGCTGCGCCAGTGTGTTATGATTAGCGAACAGCTTAGAATGTGTTTTCGTCCTGCTACGCCCCTTGTCAAAGCAGTTAGTACAAGCTAGATTAAAGTGATTCTTACATTTTAAATATGGATATTTTTCTTACAAAAACACATCGATTCACTACAGGAGGCCTTTATTGACCCCTCCCCCCTGAGCCGTGTGAGGCACTTTTTATTATGGACGGATGTACTTTATTGACTTGTTTTGGACTGATGAATAGAAACACCCGTCTATGCCATTTTAAAGCTTGGTGCCAGGATAATTTGTAATGTAACTCTGATTGCATTCGTCTGAAAGCAGGAAGTCATACACACCTAGGATGCATGGAGGGTGAGTACATAATATGCTACAGTAGTGCAGGGTCCTATCCTAAGCCTTCCAGATCACCAATACATGATATTATCATGCTAATTTATTTAATTATTTTACATACTTAGTTTCATTGCCTGAAACCAGCTCCAGCATAAGGCTAAAAGCAACCTAACGTTGCTTGTGTTTATACCCGCCGCGTTGTGGCTCGTTGAAGTGGTTCTCTGCGCTGCATCGCTAAAGTTAGTCTAATCCCCCACCTAGTCCGTACCCACCCCCCAACAATTCGAATTTCAGTAGGCGGAATTTATTTTAATGATATTCTAATGGGCAGCGCTATGACATCATTGCATGTGGAAAATATACGCTGTTGTAGTTCTTGATAAGGGATGTTTTAGAAACGAATATTCTCCCTTTGGAGTGGACTTTGAGATTTGTAACTTTGTAGGTTTTTTATTCCCCAAAGATACACACCACACACTGACTAAAATTCAAAAAGTGAAAAAGCATAATAGCATCCCTTTAATCAAACAACAAAAGAGAGAAAATCTCTCACTGCTCTTGACTAAATCACTTTTGTAACTTTAATAAGAAGAAATATATATTTAATTTACACTGCAAAGAATATGCAGTGTTCTTATACATTTGATTACTTTATACAATGTATGTAGCAAGTTTTTTGTCCTATTGCTTGTAATTAGTTCCTGATTGACGAGAATTATGGTATCAAAAATGTTGATAGCATAAAGTCCTTATTTAAAGCAAAAATAACTATATTGTGACACATATATTGTTACTGTGAAATAAAATGACTCATATCATGATACAAGACCCCTAAGTAATAATATCAGAATTAGTTTTGAATAAACTACCCCTTTAAATGAGAACGTCCACTATGCTGAGCTAATCCAAGACCATCATGTTCTCTCTGCCCCTGATTGGTATAAATGTTAAAATCAGAAGCTGCTCAGGGATTTTACATGGAGTGATTTCACTCCAGGTCCCCCGTTAGAGCAAAACTGGTGTAATCCACTGAGCAGTTAAGAGGATTCCCTTCACCCAATCTGCTCTGTAAACAAAGCAATTATGATCACAATGAACCTCGTACGGATCAGCGTTTGGCGTAGCAGTGAGGTTGTATAACTAAGGAACGGTTGCATAATTATACAGGGGGAGAAGTGTGAGAGGCCGAGACCTGCTGTACTCTGTCACCCGTCATGGTTAAACAAAGATAACACTCCATCTGAACATAACAAGAGCTAACAGTCCAGCCAACATCATACACACTAAGTAAATGGCACCTGAGTCATCTCTATTATGCCCTCTGCGTCACACATTCAGTGAAAACATGGTTTATAGACCAATCAGATTCCTCTGGCAGAACAAAGACTGTTCGTAAACACAAAAACAACAGACTTCACAGTTTATTCACAATGGGTATGTGGGCAAAGCTTTAAATATATATGATAATGGAAGCAGTAAGTTTTAAGATTGAGCCCTGGAGACAAACACTTCCACTCTTATTCACTGAGAAAGACATAAAAAACTGTTTCCTATCCTCATTAATGTGCAAAGAAACTCATTTATTGGTGAACTTCCTTAAACAGACAGTGTTTTATTTATTTGAGGCTCCTGAAATGATGTGTTTACCTCACAAGCTGCTTACCTTGCAAATAGTCTGCCAGGTCTCCTCCATTGCAGTACTTGAAGAGGAAACAGAAAATAAAACTCAACTTTAAAATCAATACAAAACAATAGAAAAACTATGTCGAGGCTAGAGGACTGGATTTTTCATGGGCCGCAGGAAGAGGATGGGGTGGTGACACACATCAATGAATCTGATGAAGTGATGCTGTATTATGGGACTCTCAGCGTGTATTGGCGGCTAGTAAATTTCCACATCATTGATGGAGGGAGAGAAACATCCCTGGGCCTACTGGGTGGATAGAGATAATACACTACATTTAACATGACATAACATCTTTAAGCCTCTGAATGAACACCAGGACCTGATTTAAGGCTTTAAAAAAGCTGGATAAATTTTGCTTCTGGTAACTGTAATGTTATAAAGCTATGAGGATACATTTTGCGTGCAAAGAAAACAAAAATAATGATATTCGACAATTCCTTCTCTTCAGGAGAGTATCACAATGCATGTGCTGTGGTACCATCGAAGACTGACATGGAAGAGAAGAAATTATTGAAATATAGCTTTGTAACATTACGGTTGAACCAGTGATGTCACATGGGCTATTTTAACGACGTGCTTACTTCCTTTCTGGGCCTTGAATGTGTCAGAAAGCTCTCGGATTTTATCAAAAATATCTTAATTTGTGTTCTGAAGGTGCATGATGGTCTTACGGGTTTGGAAAGACATTGGAACAATGAGGGTGATTAATTAATGACAGAATTTTCATTTTTTGGGTGAACTAACCCTTTAAGATTGCATGCAGTTCCTTTGGAAATGAACCCATGACCATGCTAGCACTATGCTTTACTGTTTCATTTACAGGAAAACCAAGAACTTGGATACCTGAGCATGCACAAAGAGCAAATTGCATCAGTGTGTACTAAGTATGACTGGCTCTTGTGTTGAGGACTTTGAGTGTTTCAGAAGCAGACCTGTTTGCGCCAGACTCTAGCTGCAAACAACCTCTCAGGTCACACAGACAGTTGCCAAAAAACAATACTCAGAAAGGCAGCACATTACATTATCAGAAGATATATAAATCAGAAGTGTTGGACTGATATTACACACTAAAGATAGTTGTATAGCTCTTGAAACTCTTTTGAGAGCTGCTTTCCCTGAATGGATATTTTTAGTTCGGGCTCTTCATGTGTTTGTTTCTCCTTCAGAGACTGCAGTGTTGGGCAATACTAGAAAGCACAACCATGAAACATTAGGCGCACTGTGGCCTTATGACAAAAACAAGAGCTTGTGAATGCTTTGTACTCACCTCCATAACCAGGAATACAGAACTTGGCGTTTCCTGAAAGAAATAAAAGACAGAATTTTACTTAGAAACGGCCCATATCAGCAAACATCCATCAACGGCACTGATTTGTTTGCACACAGGTTCATATCCTTCAGCAAGCAGGTGGTTGTGGAAATCCAGGCACGTGAGTAAGTAAAGACGACTCACGTTTCAAATCCTGGCATGCAAACATGTTGTTGAAACCGTTTAGACACACTAGCCTCGTAACAGCTATTAGGGCTGCTGTGTCAATACTTAAGGAATTAGACGCCGAATGCTGGCCAAATAAAAAGCACGAGGCCCTTGGTTTTATCTATGAAGCTGGCTGTTACAGTAAACAAGACAAACCACCAATCTAGAGAGCTTCCTCCAAAGTTTTATGATTCATTGAAACTTTCAGTGCATTGATGTTGGCACCCCATTAATGCAGTTGTGATGGACTGGTCCATTAACAAGGAAAGAGCCGCCATTTTATGTGCTGCTCATAAGTGGTTGCCTGTGGAGAGTGTGTGTGGGAAGAGTTGGTCATAGCGGTCAACACTCCATTTGCCCACATTACCTCTCATTCCTTGTCACTGTATCTTATTACCTCACCCATTCTAGATGACTGAATATTCAGAATCTCTACTACTCAGGATCCTTTAAGTCCAAATTAAGGCAAAATCAACTCTATATACTTCATTAATGCACATTTCTTGTGAACTATTATTTGATACATGTTAGGGATGTGAGGTATATTATCGATTATAGATCAGTACTGTACATTTTAACCATTTTTTCGCTAATTTCCTTTATTTTTACATTTAGGTTACCTTTTGGATAACCAGAAAAACTGAACATTGTAGCGTACATCCAGTTAATCACGATAACCTTTGTGCTTTGATGCTTTTGATGTGAAACAAAGTCTTAGATTTCACATTCTGTCCATTTTATTACAATATTCAAACTATAAATGCCGTTTTGGCGCTGCTTAGCGTGACAGGTTGGTGTAGCGCCTCAGATCAAAAGAAGTGATCATCTCCACTTTACTACCAGTTACAGCACAAAATAAACATGAATAAACATCCAAAGGTATATTAATAGAAAGACTACAGTTAATAATGAAATCCGTATCCATGTAATCGCTCAATCAGTGTTTCAACTGCACAAAGACGTCAATATGCTTATAAACAAGTCATGTAACTTCACTTTTACCTCTAAAAAAAAAAAAACTTTTCAGTGATCATAAACTTGTTAGTCAGCTAGAAAAATGAACTGTAAAGAGGAGCATTTTTCCAAATATATGCACCATATAACACATTCATTAATTTGTACTTTTCTTCAATGTTTATCTTTGAATAAGTTTTTTATGACAGCCACCATGGAACTGTAACTTTATTATCATAAAAACTTTATTATGTGTAATTTAAGCGTTTGTATACAGGTCGGTTAATTTTTAACCTTCAATATTATAGTAATGTAGTACCAACAGACTCTCATATAAATTTTTACAGCATTAGTTGAGAGGTTTTTTTTTTCCTTGGAAAAATGGCTATGTACTATACCCAAAATATATACAAATTAACCTATATGGAATCAAATTGAATTGGAAATCAAATCAAATTGCAAGCTTGTGAATCAGAATCAAACTGTGAAATCTGTGTCAAAACCCAAACCTAAGACTAATTCAAAGATATTTTTTAGTAACTGTGATACACTGAAATTTCGCCAATCGAAAACATACGGCCAAAACAGTAAAATGAAACAAAAAAAAAAAGTTTGAATTTGGCCAAAATAGTTTTGGAGAGAAAAAAAACGGACATTTAATCAGCGCTTCTGCAATGACGAATCAGTGTTTATTTCCTACACACAACATAGATTAGCTACATCCAAAAATTATTATTCTTTGGCTGAACTATCAAGAGGCAGCTTGTTTAATTGTTTTTACTAGTTTTGAAGTATCACGTGAGCACATACATTGAACACTATACAAGCTCATCTACTCAAATTTAATTACATAAACGTCTTGGTTAAATAAAAACTTGAATTTGGTTTCAATATTTTGTTAAAAATTATTTTGGTGCCATCACCATTAACAATAATACTAATAATTGTAATTATTATAAACACAGCTAAACTTATCTTGCAAATCTCAAAATGAATATCCATTGTCATACTGAACACTGTAAAGTTGTTATGCCTGAATTCACCTGTAGCATTATAATTGATTTTAGTTTTTAGTGTTTAATTTTGATTTAGACAAAATATTTTATATATTTTCAAGACTTTTAATATCTGCTTAGCAAAAATGATTAAGGGCTTATCAGTATCAGCCATGATTTTAATATTGGTGCATCTCTACACCATGTTATTCCCAAGAAAACAGCATTTGGCTTTGTAAAATGAAAACACTATTTATGAGCCCCTCATGCGCTCATGACTTGACTGAATCTGCATTCTGCAAGCAGATACTTCCTTTTCTTCGTAATCTGATCCCAGGAAAGCCCACCTCCCCATTTCCGCTGTAGATCTGTTTATGGGATCTGGGATCAATGTAGTCCCGGGGCCTAGAAGGGGCACTGCCACTAGTTGTCAGTCTGATTGCATAATGGGCTGACTTGAGCTAGCAGTGGTAGGGGACGGGAAGGAGAAAGGAAATGGAGCAGCTTCGGCTAGGTCTTGATCAACTCGAGGACGTCATTAACGTTGCATTTCAGTCATTTCTTGAACTTGACCTCCTCATCTGAAGTCAAATGATCCTGAGCATGATATGCACAAACAAACACAGGCCATTTGATGCGAGGTGCCAAGAGAAACCGTTGACCAAGTGTGGGCAGGAAAAGAAAAACAAACAGCTATGGGTCCAGAACCACATGTCCAAACACACAAGTGCCACCCTGGTCTCCTCCTGCCAATTTTTTCTTGGCTCCTTGGCCAAGAGATGAGATTGCACTTGGTCTCTTGCATAACAATATGCACCATGATTTAAGAGCAGTGGTTATGTCAATTATTTTTAATATGTAAACAAGAATTAAAAAATAGGTCAGTTACCAAACACTGGACTCTGAATGGCTACTCGGCATAAATCAGTGAAGCAGGTAACATTAGCTGCTGCGTGCTTAGAGTTTCGCATATTAGGAAGCTGGGAAGCATAACTACCATGTGTTTTGGCATTTTGACTAAAAACAAACTCAAACTATGAAATTCCAGAGCTGCGTTCCAATCATATCTCCAGCTCTAACACAAGCTTCAAAACACTGGAAAACACAGGCATGACATGAAGTCAAAACCCAGCACAGTCCAGCCAGGCAGTGAGAGTATTGCATCATAACTAGACTTGCTGAGTTGCATAAGGTGGAAACCAGCCAAAGCATGGCTTTAAATTCTAGGAATGTTTGAGAAACACCACATGTGCGACCAACTGTGAGAGATGGATGTGTACTTCTTAGAAACTCAGCCGGTTTCTAGTAATCTCAACGATAAGGGAACACAACATTCTAGGGCTGAATACTTGAGGTGTTGTGAGCCTATAGAAACAGATTGTCCTTTTAGATGGGAATGTTTCTAAAGCAATGTCCCAGAAGCTCTGAATGACACACTTGAGGATGATTATCAGCAGGAACAGGTAGTGAAGAACAGCCAGGTGGCAAGGCCATGAACCTTACAGTTTTAAGATAAAGAAAGAGATAAAGACACAAATAAACATATTTTCTTGGATCTACAGCCCACGGAGGTCTGGTAAATAAACACACAACCATTTCATGACATGTTGGTGGAAAGAAATGACGAATTAATAGATTAATCAAGAAATGGCAAAAAGTATTATCCTACATTATGAACACAACTGATGATCTAAAACAGTGATTAGTTCTTGTAGGCAGCTCTCGAGGAAAACATTAACAGGTTCCAGATGTTCCCTGGCTGTATTTCTTTGTTTCCTTCCACACAACACTCACTGCTCATTGTCTTCATTTGAATTCATCCCTCCCCTCCTTCTCAGAAAGCTGAAGACAACAAGTCAATTCGTTCTCCACTGGGACACGCTGTTCTCTAACAGGAAGTTCAAGCTTTGTTTTGACACATACGACAGTCTTATGCATATGTGACTCATAAACAAGTCTGACTCCTCCCACCCTGTTTCCTACCACTGTGTTTCCAAGTAGCCAGAATTGATCCATCCCATTTATTCCTAACAAATTTCCCTTTCCTTACAAATTTACATGCTTTTTGGACATCTGAACAGCACTTCTCTGTTTCTTCAAAGGATAGTTTGAAGGATGTTTCAACTGATTTTGTAAATGCAATGAAAATAAGTGGTTTCCAAAACAACAATGGACCCAAATGACTTCAATTGCATTAAAACAAACAAACAAAAAAACTCTACTCCATAGAAAATATAAAGGTTCAGAATGTAATGAGGGTAGGACTGCATGATTTGGGGGAAAATAAAAAAAAATTGTAACTTTTCTTATAAAAATTGCAAATGCGATTTATAATGCATTCTCTAAAGCTCTAGATTTGCTGAGTTTGTTTCTGGGTTGCAGAATTTAGCCTTTTTTTTAATTAATATTTTCTACATATTAATATGACTATGAAATAATAACAACAGTATTTATTTATTTATTATTATTATTATTTATTTTATATTGATATATAATCAAATCATTGTGCAGCCCTACAAACAAGCACAACAAACCTGGAGTTAAAATAAAATAAAATAAATTAATATAAAATGTAATTAAATTGAATTAAACAACATAAGAAATATTACTATTATAAAATTAAAAAAAAAAAAACTATTGTAAAAAAAATAATAAAAACAGTTTTTTAAGAAAAAAAAATATAATATTTATTTATCTTTGTTAATGTTAGTTAAAATACAGTCATTCATTGTTTGTTTGTTAATTCACCGTGCATTAACTAATGTTAACAAGCACAACTTTTGATTTTAATAATGCATTAGTAAATGTTGAAATTAACATTAACTAAGATTAAAAATGCTGTAAAAGTATTGTTCATTCTTAGTTCACGTAAACTAAAACAATTTGATTTTACAGCTCAACTGTACATTTACAACAGTAATAATAACAATGTAATATTTCTATAATATATTATTAAGTAAAACATTCTTAAATATTTTGATTAAATATTATAATTATAATAACAATAATATTTATGGCTGTTTTAATTCATTTTTAAAAGGTGAACCATCACGGTTTTATTGTTTTATTTTGGCAATGCCAAAATAATGGCATGCCATAAACTTTCCCTTTTGCTGACAACAGTCAGTTTAAAAGTACTGGTTAGTGAATGTTGCATTCCCCAATTCAATATAAATGAGATAAACTTATAGTGCATACAGAGATAAGCTTGTGTGGATCTTTTGACTAACTGTGTAGGCCTAAGGGTGAGTTGTTGGGTGAACTATCGCTTTAAAGGCAGAGCACAAGTACACCCGTGTCAGGCAGAAGAAGAATCACCACCCTGTTATTACAGCAGGTCTCCAGCCTCCCTCTGTCAGAGCAGGGACATCGCTGAATAGCGTTTGACTGGAGCACTAAAAGCCTGTAATTAAAACGGCTGCTGAGATATCTTCAGCTCCATCGGTACAGATCCCCATTGAGGAAAAGCTCAATAACGCTTCAACATCTCTATGTGTATGCGTTCTAAGCAAGCACGCACGTGTGAACTGGCACTGACGTTGGCATTAATCACATGCAGCCTCCATTCACACTTCATCATCATGTGGGATGAGATCGTTATCGGGGCTGCAGGTCTGGCCCGGAGCGCTGCCGCACTACATATGCTCCATGTGGCGTAGTGGGATCTGAAGGGGCCGCCTCTCTCAGTACAGCTTAAATGTGAAAGGGCAAGTGCTCCCTGTTGCTATGCTTTAACTAGACACCCCTGGCTGGGTACAAAAAAGTCAATCCTCCTAACATCTTTAATGACAGTGGATTGTAAACAGTCCACGATAGCGTAATTGGGCTCTGAAGGGAGCACCGTCAATATTCCCCAAGGCTCCATGCTGCCATCAGGAGAAGTGTGCTGGAGAAAGGTCACCTTTTTCCTGTTGTATACACCTATTGGTGCCCACTGAGTTAAATGGCCATTTATTTCATCGGAGAAGCAATCAAGCAGGTATCCACTTGCTTTGTATTTTAAGATAGTAAGAATGACAGATTTGCAAAGTGATAGTGAGTTTATTAAATCGAAGGAAGGGCTATATTAAATACAGACATCCTAAACACTAAACAAGCCCACCATAAAGAACGCTAGTGCCACTGGGGAATGAAGTGCTTTAGTATAATTAGAGAAGTATTTAGTATAATTGCAGCTATTATACAAAAAAATAAATAAAATGTTATAACAACATAAGGTATAAACTGATTCTGTTTTCCTTTGCACTGACTCAAAGTGGTAGACTGAAGCCATATATATATATATATATATATATATATATATACATATACATATACATATATAAATATATAAATATATAAATATATAAATATATATTTATATATGTATATGTATATGTATGGTATTTCTCACAGCGAGTGTCATGGCGGATGCCCAAATTCACTATAATTTATAAATAATGTTTTTGCATCACGGAATGTAGTTTTGAAGTTTTTTAGACAAGAATTTACTTGTTTAGACAAGTTAATAAAGATCATGTCTATTTGGCCACATACACACTTCAAGTGTGTATCATTCCATGTATGTACGGAACAGCAGTCACTCTGTATTCGTTTTTTTACAGCAAAAAAACATTTACAGCAACATTTTGGCATCTTGTGGGAGTGAATAAGAATTTAGCCATCTGGTATCTGCCATTTTTTGGCTAAAGACTCTTTTTGTCCATCAATTTTAACTAAATTACCGCTGATAGACGTGCTGTGTTTTGTTTATGCTCAGGAGGCTGCTTTAGAGAGCGCTGTCTTACAGTGTAAAGCTAGGCACTTTATGGACTTAATAAAGTGGTCTGCTTTGGATATGAGATATTTGATTTTTTTTTTTTTTTTTTTTGTTTATAAACTATAAAGCATTTAGGTGTTTCACTGTTTTTTTCTGCTTGTCCTTGTTTTTTTTCTATAAAGATCTGGCAACACTTACACTTTACTGCAGGGCTCATAAGCACAACCAGCCCCATGTCAAAATGTGCTAAGGTTAGACTTCTTTCACTTCTTTCATGGACAAAGACACATTTCTGATACGCGTTTAAACATGTCATTAACTAGTTGTTTAGTTTGGTTCTGTACACACTGCATAGAATTTCTGTAAATGCGGCTGTCACTACCTGTATTGTTCAAGAGTTAATGGGGTTGTCCCATATTTTGGTGAATTAAGTGTGTACAGAATGCAATTAAGGAGTAAACCTAATTGACAACCAAACTTAGCCACAGTGTGTACGTGGCCTTTAAAACTTTGCTTTGACGTTTTCGGAGATGTGAGCTCCAGGGTGTTAGCGGTGTTCAGCGCTCATGAACCCGCCAAGAGCAGCCTCACCTCGGCCAGATGCTCTGGAATTTCCCGCTGACTTTGATGTCTCAATAGAACAATATAACTTTAAAGCTGTATATAAGAGCACTGCCTTTGTGCTTTTGACTGAATTGCCTAGCAACTTTTATGATGGCTGTTGTTGTCATTAATAATATTTTATATAAATAATAGTAGTATTTAATAATAGTACGTAGTATTAAAAGATAGTGTGTGTGTTTGTGATGGTGATTTTAGTTAGTGTTCCGCCATTAGATGGCAACGAGTGTTACAGTGTTTTTATGAACGAGTCATCAGTAAAGACTTTTATATTGAAAGAGACTGAAATAGGGTTGTAAACAAGGAGGTTATTTTTACTTTCAACAACACCTTGTAAAACACAGCCAAAAAAGCACTGAGCAGCGCAGTCATCAAAAATCACCCATAACAGCTGCAAGGATAGTACGACAAAGATATCGCTGTCCTCAGCAGAAATTTAAACTTGGGATGCCCTCGACTAAAGATTTTTCTGGTCAACTAGTAGTCGTTTATTTTAAGCATTAGTCAACGCAAAAAAAGCTTGCCATAGCAAGTAATCATATGAATGTGTCAGGGAAAAACAGCAAGGAGACTGCATAACATTTTAATAATTTATTGTTTACTACTGCTTTCTTTGTTTTCGACTTACGAGATGAAGTCAGTGACACTGACTCATCAATGGCAGTAGTAATGTGCCATGCGTGTTTCTCACAGATTTCATAATCTGAGAATATTGTTTTTTTATTTGAATTGGTTCATTTAAAAGTAGACATTTCACTCTCTATAGATATATTTATCATGTCTGTAAGGCAAGTGCACACAGAGTTTCTGAATTTCACGGTCAAGTTCACAGAAAGCAAGATGGCAGAAAGCGCATCCTGTTTGCTTTCATTATTTTACAAAAGCGCAATGTTTTGTTGTTATTCTGAGTGTACACAAATAAACGTAGAGTCTTTACAGATTCGAAAGTTGTAATACTTTTATCTGTATCACCAAAAATGACTGCACCGGCACCTCCATCTGTCATGCAGTGAGCGCTTTCCAGTTCAGCTTCCACACTCCGCTCAGACACTTGAATAGCGCACATTTTTCTAGATTAACATTAGATTTAGCTGCCATGTAAAGTTGCTACTACATACATCTTTCAAATGAAAAGCTATATTTGAGGTTGATGAATGATAGGCTACCTGTCTGATGTATTACCACATAGACCAGCTGTTAACAACCTGTCCGTCATGAACTGTGTGACTTTTTTGATTGACCGAGCCTCTTTTTGACAACTAATGGTTAGTCGACTATTAAGAGGCAGCCATAATTCAAATGACGTTTTCAAATTAGTAACGGAGGCTTGGGAACAGTTGTCAAACTGTCAAACTGAGATCTAAATCTGTGGTGGAAGGAAGTAGTTCCTGATCTATTTTTTTATTTTATTTTGCTTGTATTGCCTTATGGATTGCATGCACATTTCAGAATATGTGTTCACATATAGTACGGAGTGTATGTTATGACCACATATCGTTTCTGATCTAAAAGCTATTCAAATGCCCTCCCACCACAAGCCCATGTGAGTTTTCAACATGATTCAGATATCTGTGTCTTTTCCTGGCAGAAGAACAGCTGAAATATGGTGGGGTGGAATGACTTAAATTTTCCAGGGTAAATTAGGATGAACTTCCACCTCGGTCAGACTGACCATGTGATTTAGAAGGCAGGAGCTAGCAGGATGCAGATCTCAGCATTGCACAAATGTATTTAAAGTTGCCTGACTGCATGAGCGAAGCAGCATGTGAGACTCCAAAAACAGCTGATGAACAGCTACAGTACGTCACCAATGATTCCTACTTCTCCATTTCAACACCGGGAGGAAAAACACACCTCGTGACAGAGTTTGGTATTACCTGTCACAGTCGAGACAAGATGCTATAACTTCTCACACTGACTAAAAAAAGTCTTGTGATGGAGATAAACAGTGTATCTTCAAGCATGATCAGTGAGATGAGTGTCAACAGCTTGTAGTGCACTCTCTGCCCTTGCAGGAGAGATAGATTACACATGAAATCACTCTTCTTCTCGAGTGTCTTCCTGGAGTAGACCAAAAATCTTGCCGCGTTCAGCACAAAAACTGATTCAGAAAAGCATGCTTAACTGAAGGATGAGGGGTCCTGCAGGTCTGTGTCGGGGTGGGAGTGTTATATAAGCATTCCGCGTGGGAAGAGCAGGATATTTAACGACTCTCTTCGCTATACTGGGAAGCAATACGTGTCAAAGGTGTATAGGTGACTGAATCATAACAGCCATAATTAAACCCACAGCTTTTCGCCCTTGATCCTGCCGTAGACGTCAACGTCCTTTCAGAACAGTGCCTGCTCTGTCAGCCGAGGGTTTGGACCAATCAAATGGCGCTTAAACAGCCCACACCATTCCAGTGGAGGCAAACCCTCCCCCTATATGAGCCTGCTGGTGGGATGCAGAAAGGAGGAAGGCTGGGTATTGATGGATGAATAAGCTTGCTAATAAAACGGGCTGACTTCTGACATTTTCTGCATGGTATGCAGCATTCAGCTCAGGATGCTGAGAAATATTCTTATTTCCTTCTAGCCAGTAACATTATTTTCTCATATGCACTGTGAGACTTACAAAGGGCTGCACATGATGTATTTGCAATTAATGTCCGCTCTAATGACTTTATTAGCTTTAGAGAAAAATGTGTGTGATGTTCTTAAAGTGGTCTCATGCAATGTACAGCGAGGCTTAGTCTAGGATAGGTCATGTGACTAGCATGTGAATGGTGGTGTTATACAAGAACTGGGCCAGTCCCGCAGGCCCTCACAGCTCTTAGTGGATAGTAGCACAGCACTAACAGCTCTAGGCATCTCTGTTCAGAAAGCATTCAGAGATAGTAATATATAGTAAAAGCGCCATTACCTGGACATCATAGAGCGCCACAATGTTCTCATGCTGGAGTTCCTGTAAACAAAAAATAAACGCTGTTTGTAAATACAAATGATGATAAATAATAAAATCAATATAACAAATAATATAATAATAGAATTGATATATACACTATCAGTCAAACGCTTTTAACGTTTTTTAAAGAAGTCTCTTCTGCTCACCAAACTAGCTTTTATTTGATCCATAATGCAGCAAAAGCCATAATACTGTGAAATATTTTTAGTATTTAACATAACTGCTTTCTGTTTGAACATATTTTAAAATGTAATTTATTCCTGTGATCAAATCTAAATTTTCAGCATCATTACGCGGTCAGAAATGATAGAAATTCTTACTTTCATTTAGCAAGGATGCTTTAAATTGATCGAAAGTGATGATAAAGACATTTCTGTTTTAGATAAATGCTGTTCTTCTGAACTTTCTATTTATCAAAGAAATCTGAAAAAAATCTACTCAGCTGTTTTCAACATCATAATAATAATAATAAACGTTTTTTGAGCAGCAAATCAGAATAATAGAATGATTTCCAAAGGATCATGTGACTGGAGCAATGATGCTAAAAATTCAGCTTTGAAATCACAGGAATAAATTACATTTTAAAATATATTTAAACAGAAAACAGTTATTTTAAACAGTAAAAAATATTTTTTAAAATATACTGCTTTTGCTGTACTTTGTATCAAATAAATGCAGAATTGGTGAGCTGAAGAGACATTAAAAAAAAACATTAAAAATCTTACTGTTCAAAAACTTTTGACTGGTAGTGTACATAATATAAATTATTATTTAAAAACTGTAATATAATAAATAACAAATAACATACAAATAATATTTTGGATCACGTAAGAAAGTAGCATAATGAAATATTATTAACGTGTAAAATAATTTAAAATGTCATTCATTCTTGTAATGCAAAGCTACATTTTCAGCATCATTACTCCAGTCTGTCACATGATCCTTCAGAAATCATTCTAATATGCTCATTTGGTGCTCAAGTAACATTTATCATTTTCAATATATGAACAGTTTAACAGCTTAATAAAAAAACTCACCTTTAATATTTTTATTTCTTTACCAAGCAGAATCTGAGATTTGGAGAGATTCTTTTTGTTAATACTCTTGATGGCGACCTCCCAATCAGTCTTCTGCAAATATTATACAAAGAGAGCAATTATCATTAGGCAGGATGGCAGAGGGGGGTTACATGTACCTAATTACACAACTATAAATCTTTACATTTTGAGCATTATAGTTGAAATATTAACTGTTTAACCCTATATGTGGAAGTCTTTGGTTGAGGACACAACTAACATTTTAAAAGGCCATTCCTTTTTCGCATGATGCTTCCATTCTGCATCTATTTCTCAACGTGTGACCCGGTACAACATAAAGCGGAGAATATAATTGGGATTTTAGCCTTTGGGAGAGGCAACTGTGTAAGGTGGGATTCCATAGAGCCACACACCCGCTTAAAGAAACTGTGTCCCCAACGCAGAGTGGAAATCCATGAATAGAACAACGCTTTTCAAGTAAATGTAGGTTAATAGGAGATGTTCCTGCGGCCCACTGTGCCGTAGCCAAGTGCTGGCAGCATGCGAGAGCGGCTGCGTTCATCTTGCCTCGTTGAGAACCAACTCAGCCAAGCGTGGTGAAGGCAACCCAGAGAAAACGCTGCTGGCTTCTATACTGACCCTATTCAGTAGATGAGCATTCAAAGTCTCTGCTTTTAATATCACATCTAATCTAGGAACGAGAGACTGAATGTACAACATAAATGCAGATATTTTTTTTCTTGTGTCAGTCTGCATGTTTGATGCCATGCTAGAATTCATCAATCAGTGTTCATAAGCATGTGTATATGTGGTATATGAATATGTTTGTAGGATGAACTGATAGTATTGAGTCAGCTGCTTTGGATGAGGTAGGTGATCATAAATATGCATCAGATTACTGCTATATATAGGCTGTTGTTGTACTAGATGCTGTGCATATACTAAGCATTTCCACACACAAACATATAAGCAGCATGTAGACATATCCAACTGTAATGATCTACAGATGCACAATAAACCCACTGACCACAGAGGTATGGATGAATATTAGCATTTGATCCGATTAGACCATGTTTCAACAAAACGCTGGGTTTTTGTGAATATATCTATGCATACACTATGTTACAGTTTTTACATTTTTTGACCTTCTCATGTTTAATAGAAATATCACAACTTGATCTTGTGGTGAAACAACAGGCTTCTCTATGGTGACATATGGTGGACTTCACCAATCCCATTCAGATCAGTCTTCATCCAATCAGTGACCGCTGGACTGAAACAATACCCTGGCCTACATTTTTTTTTCTTTTTTGTTCATTTGTTTGACTCAGATGTATGTCACAACACAAAAGAAAAGATCTGTCACAACTGTTACATCGTGACTTAAAGAGATCATTCACCAAAAAATGAAAATTCTGTCGCTCCAAACCCGTAAGACCTTCGTTCATATTCTAAACACAAATTAAGATAATTTGATGAAATCCAAGAGCTTTCTGACCCTGCAGAGACAGCGACTGGCATATTCAAGTCCCAGAAAGGTAGTAAGGACATTGTTAAAACAGTCCATGTGACATCAGAAGTTCAATCTTAATTTTATTCAACAATTTCTGCTCTTCAGTGTCAGTCTTCGACACTGATGCAGGAGCCTTTCTGACATTATTTTTGTTTTCTTTGCACTCAAAAAGTATTCTCATAGCTTCATAAAATTACGGGTGAACCACAGATGTCACATGGACTATAATGATGTCCTTACCACCTTTCTGGCCCTTGAACATGGTAGCTGCGTTGCTGTCTGTGCAGGGTTTGAACTTTTGAAAAAGGGTCTTATCTAGCAAAACAATCAAAAAATTTACAATTTATATACTTTTTAATCTCAAAATGCTTGTCTTGTCTACCTCTGCGTGAGCTCTGTGTATTCCAGTTAAAGACAGTTAGGGTATGTTGAAAAACTCCCCCATTTCTTCTCCAACTTCAAAATCACCCCACAACACTGCAGAAGTACTGACCTAGTGTTTACAAAGTGAACGTGCAAAGCAGGTGCAAAGCAGGCCCTTTACAAACAAAAGGTAAAACAACGATGTAGGACGATTTTGAAGTTGGATTAAAAAAAAGAGATGGGAGTTTTTCGACATACCCTAACTGTCTTGAACTGGAATACACCGAGTACACGCAGAGCTAGACAATATGAGCATTTGAGGTTAAAAACTGTATAAACTGTCAATTTTTTTAGAAAATAACTGATCGTTTTGCTAGAAACGTTTTGCTAGAAACGTTTTGCCTTTGAAGCTGCATTTAAACTGCATCTTGGAAGTTCAAACTCGTGGACACCATTGAAGTCCAGCATATGGAGAGAATCCTGAAACGTCTTCCTCAAAAAAACAATTTCTTTACGACTGAAGAAAGAAAGACATGAACATCTTGGATGACAAGGGGGAAAGTAAATGATCCGTAAATTTTTGTTCTGGAAGTGAACTTCTCCTTGAAGCTTTTATTTTGACGGAAACGCCAGCAGAGCTTTTAATTTGAAGGAAAACTCCAGCTTCAGTGAAAACAGACTTGATGAAGGGATTAAGCCATATTGTGCTTTCGGTTTTAGTTTGTCTGACAGATACTGTGCCAAAACGTCGTGGCCCGAAACACAACTTCAAAGACTTTTTAATGTTAGAATAGACCAATTCAGTGTTTACAAACAGTGATGATGGTTTTTTTGTGAGTGGAGCTTATCTGGTTGCAGAAAATAACGGTTTTCAAGTAGCAGTCTATGGAGCTATGGAAAATGGTAAATTTGAGTTTAGATTTCAAAATTCCGACTTTATTCTCACAATTCCAAGAATTCTGCTAAGAAAAAACAACTCATCATTCTCTCTTTTCCCCTCAGCTCTGGCTTTTTTTCCCTTGAGAATTGACAAACTCACTATTGTTGAGTTATAAAATCCAAACTAGGAGATATAATACACTTTTTGCACAGAAGACCTATATCGTTTCATATCATCATGTATCAACGATAACATCAAGACCGTTTTGCTATCGCCATATCACGATATTGATAATATCATTACATCCCTAATATCAATGTTTTCCCACTAATCAGAATGAGAAATTCACAAATTAGCTTTTTTATATATCAGTGGTTTCTCCTCGACGCCAATGAGATTACATAGAGCGAAACCGGAGATGTTGCATGCTTCGCAGATGTTTCTCCCAAGAAAAGAACCCAGTGATCTCACGTCTCCTTTCAGATTCAGATGAGATCTCAATGAGGCCTCCAAGTTTGCTTGGATTTGTGCCAAACACTTCAGTTCCAAGATTTACTAATATCTATTCCAGCTTATTTATTTAAGATGCTTATTTATTTACCCTAAGTGTTTCAGGTAAATTTCACTCTTTTAGATTTAGATCACATACTGCTAATGAATAGATGCTAGTACTGAAAATAATGACAAGATTTACATCAATATTGGACTAGTCATTTAACAGTAAACACAGATACTAGTTAGTTTTATGCAATGATGTTTAAGCGGCTTGCCATTTTCTCATAACATCCGGTCAGTATGTTTTGTGTGTTAGGTAATGTCAAAATCAAGCAGAAAAATCACAACAAAATGTGCGTCCTGTCCCTCCGCCCAAACGTACAAGTAGACCGGTCAGTCCTATTGACGTCAGACGGCTTATTCACGGAGGCTGTTTTATGAATGAATGACTCCAGCAGTATGTGACCTATTCTAGCACACGTTACATAAAAACAACCCACGGTTTCTAATCAAGAGCTGCAATGACCGAGATCTCACATATTGATACACGAATTTATATTACTCTACTGCAATGCATTTACTCCATGTAAATCTGACATTAAACGCCTCACTTGGATGCAAAAAGGATAAACCAGACGCATCTAAAGAGCATGGCCCAGATTTACAGTGAATAATGATGCTGAGCCGCAGGGGATCGAGCCAGTCATGTGATTATTTACCTTTTTATGTCTTCCCTTGAAGACGACCGCAAAGGCTCCGTGTCCGACGAGGTCTTTTCGGCTGTATTCAAAGTCTCCCACCGTCTCCATTTTTTGGCAGGTGTCACACAACAGCTTGTGATGGAGAGGCTGTCAGGGACAAGTTCTTCAAACTCTAGTTAACCTCTGTCCGAGAACCCTGTCATCCCCAAATTATCAGTGCTGAAGGCGATTCGGTGCGCTTGAGGGTTTCCAAATAGACGTAAAGACGAAGTCTGAATCGAAACAAAGGAATAGCTAAATGTGAAGTTTACTAGCTAGATGCGCAGGATGCACCTAACTAGTTCCGCTGTCGCTTTCTGACCCAGTTAACAAGACATTTCGCAAAACAGCTAGATGAAATAGCTATAAATCAATCTCAAACCTATACAGTTTCCAAGCTACATGATGTCAGTTCAGTTTAAAAGGAAAGAAAGAGCTTGCAAACGCCCTCTCTCTCTTACTGTTATTACAGTGCCTCGTTAACTCAACAACGGCGCGGCGGGTCACTGAGTTTCCCATCGCGAACTGGCTAAAATGACAGCCTGAGGAAATCCAACAATATTTACAATTCCAACACAGCAGATGAATAGCAATAAATACTATCTAGAAGTGTTCCGACATCTATTTTACATTGGGATAAACAGTGTCGCTTATATAATAACACGTCGGTTTACAAAACAACGAGGTCCAGCACCGTTCCGATGCGTTTGATGCAAAAGTCATCTGTCCTTCTGCAACGATATGGTACTCTCCCTCAAATCCATATGATAGCTGAGTACACCATTTCTTCAGTTCACCCCTCTGTCCTGCTTTCCATCCCGCGGGACGATGCAGGAAAACAAGCAATGGTTCGCTTTTGGGAAACGAGGGGAAGACGTTAAAAGCACTATCCGTTACGTGAAGGGGATTTAACGTTTATCTTCAGTTCGCTCGGAGAAGTTGACCATGATCGCAGCTTGCTGCATTACAATGACAGAGCTCTTACAGGAGAAGACCATCATAACGTGTTCTTCCGCGTACGGGAGTGTGTCGCCCTCCGCCGCGAGAGATAGTCCCACTCGCATCACAAAGCCTGACCAAGAAACAGAGTATACAAAGGAAAGGAACTTGAACTGCGAAAAAGCGAAGCTTTTTTTAAATTTTCCACCAGAATGCAGTTTTTATAAGCGATTACGAGAAAAGAAAGAATAAAGAAAGAGGGGATTAAGAGGGGATTATGCCTAATATACACAAGAAAAACATGCATTTTAAATTCTCATAATAACAAAAACGTAAAAGTCATAATTGCACAGAGTGCTAGACTCCAGTGCTGATTTATTTTTAATAACACAAAAACAATATGACAGCACTTGGTGCTCCCCCTGACGGCGGCTGCCTGTATGAACACGAAAATGTAAATAAAATTGTTTATTTTTGTCAATGAAGAGCTCACTGGCATCCTCTGGTGGTAAAACAGACTGCAAACTGATTTATGTATATATATATATATATATATATATATATATATATATATATATATACACATATATACATATATACATATATATATATATATATATATATATATATATATATACAAAATTTTATATAATTTTTGTTGTTTTCCTTTGCAAATAATAATAATAATAATTATTTATTTGTATAGCACTTTTCATACATAGAATGCAACTCAAAGTGCTTCACAAGCCAAAAAAAACATCAGCATGGTACAAAAAATTCAACAAATATAAACAAAACATAATAGAAATAATAGAAAATTATATATATAAAAAATTAAAGACAACAAAGAAAAAGAGAAATAAATAAATAAATAAATAAGAATACACACACCTCACACACTATTATGCACATAGGCAACTTTAAAAAGGTATGTTTTCACACGTTTTTTAAAAATATGAATACTAGTGGACTCTCTCACTTCATTTGGAAGACAATTCCAAATTTTTGGAGCATAGTGACTAAAAGAGGTACCAGCAGATCACTTAAGATTTACTGTGTAATATGCTAAAAATCTAGCACTAGAAGATCGTAACATTCGTTTAGGATTATATCTAATATCTAAACTCTTTTTTAATTAGTTTTTTTAAAAAAAAACAAAACAAAGGTCAACTTATGCCTAAACTGAGAAAATGTCTACCAGTTGTGTAAGAACAATTGTTTTGTTTTCCCTTTAATTTAAGCTTATTTTTCTGCACCATTGACAGTTATTTTTTTTCTTATTTTAAGCATACACTCACTTGTTTCAGACGTAATATCTTTAGTCATTTTGCTTCTCAAGTAAATGTATCTTTTTAAAGAATTATTAGATATTTATACAGGAAAGCAAGACATAAATATGTAAGAAAGAAGTATAAGTAAATAATTTTTACAGTGTAGCATCCCTAGAAGTTTTGATTGCAACGTATATATGGGGTATTGCCATAAATAGTAAGTTTTAACATACAGTACGTGACTGCTATTATTACTAAAAAGTCACATGCTGAGTGACTCATGTCTCAACATGCCTTTCACATGTCCATGTGAAGCATCAGACTAAAAGATTTATAGGGTGAGACAACAGACATGGGTGGGTCCTTCTCCAGTGTCACTATATGGTCACGTAGTGTTGGAGAACAGCATGATTGTCAGTTTCCATTGGTTAAGGTCAAGAACTCTGGAATTCTGGCTCACCTCTGAAATGCAATAATTCATAAACAAGTTTCTCATTAACCCTGTAAATTCAGTTGTTTCATATTTAATACTCACAATTCTAAATACATGTCTTTTTGCTGTGAAATCTTTACTATTTTTTTATTAAGTAAACAGTATTTTGGGTTTATTTTTTATTTTTAATTTTAGAAAAATCATGTTAAAAGTAAAGAGTATCAAATATGATACATTAGGCTTTGAGGGAATTTTGCATGTTTAATTTCATATCATTGTATTGTATTATATGTTATGTTACCCACACAATAATATATATATATCTACAGGGGAGAGAGTAACACTTTTTGTTTGAGTATCAGTAACTCTTGGATGTTTGTGCTAGATCTCTCAAACTTTGATATATGGTAGCCACATTTGTCTACTACAAATAAAACTTGATTGAAGGACAAAGAATAATCAGTTCTTTTTAATAAAATGAACCATTTAAAGTGTCAAAAACATTATGCTGTATTCATTTTAGGACAAAAACAATTGGTGTGTGTGTGTGTGTGTGTGTACTGTATTCAGTCCCTAGCTGTGTTGCCATCAATCTATTTGGTAACACTTTACAATATGTGTGTACAAATATGCATTAATTCATGCTTAATTAATGCACAGATAATCACGAGTTAATGTATAATTCATGAAGAACTCAACCATTTATTAATGATTACAACATCAGCAACTAATGAACATTCTATATGATTCATAGATTAAGTAATCAATAAATTGTTATTAATGTGTCATAATGTATCAATTCCCTAATAACTTACTTTATTAATTAATAATGTATTAATTAATTAATTAATTAATTCATATATTAATTACCAGAGTGATCAAAGTTATGTACTTCAACGTCCAGTTGTCTGCTTTAAATACTCATTAGCTAATGATTTGCAAATGTATCATTATGTTGTGACTTTACTTGTTGAGGCACAGAACTATTAACTAATTGTTAAGTAATATGTCATTGTGGTTATGGATATAGAATTAGTTCATTAGTCATGTGCCTCAATGAGTTGGAGCCATGCATTTCAACTTCCAGTTGTCTGCTTTAATGAATCATTACCAAATGATTTGCAAAGATATTATTATGTTATGACTTTACTTGTTGAGGCACATGACTAACTAATTATAAATCCATAACAACAATGACATATTACTTAACAATTAGTTAATAGTTCTGTGCCTCAACAAGTAAAGTCATAACATAATGACATCTTTGCAAATCATTAGCTAATGATTAATTAAAGCAGACAACTGGAAAATGAAATGCATGGCTTCAACCCATTGTGGTAATTAACACATACATTTAAACTATTAGTTAATAAA
The DNA here is from genome assembly GCF_022985175.1 of Labeo rohita. Taxonomy (NCBI): domain Eukaryota; kingdom Metazoa; phylum Chordata; class Actinopteri; order Cypriniformes; family Cyprinidae; genus Labeo; species Labeo rohita. Next base: position 16,151,675 of record NC_066883.1, read on the forward strand.
ATAAGTTATTAAGGAATTAATACATTATGACACATTTCGCTAATAACAATTTATTGATTATTTAATCTATGAATCATATAAAATGTTCATTTGTTGCTGATGAAGTAATTATTAATAAATGGTTTAGTTCTTCATAAGTTATACATTAACTTATGATTATCTCTGCATTAGTTAAGAATGAATTAATGCATATTTCTGCACCTGTATTGTAAAGTATTACCATCTACTGTTATGTGAATTTTGGAATGTCACATTAAAAATGGTGGATGGAAATATCAAGATGCAAATAAATTCTAAACATGTGCACAAAAAAAACCGTATGTGCTCATTTGAGGTGTTTTTATCCAATAAGAAGATGGAAACGCATTTTACATAAATCCCTTGATGTGCAACAAAAACCTCATATGACTTTGCTTCAGTAGAGGATGTGACTAAATAATTGGACTCATTGGAATCATCATAAGGAGTTGGTTGTTACATTTTTAATAAACTGTTACAACTATCCCCACCCCAAACAGCCATAACATAGCAAACTGTTTTAGCATGTGGGTTTTAAATGAGCATGAATGCAAAATATCAAATTAAACTAGAGAAACAGCTACTTTAGGTTAAGTCAAATAATTGTATCTACAACACAGTGACTGCTAGGCAAAAAATCTTAGTGAAAAAAATTACTTTCTTTCTTGAAAATCAGTTTTTTGGTCATAAAATCTACTAATTTGCTCACATTCACATGCCACTTCTCCTGTAACATTAAAAATGTGAATGGAGTGTATGATGTATTGATGACATCAACACGGCTCCTTTCTGACTTGTCAAACTGGCAGTGTTACAACTAACCCCGTGTTACAACACTCACCGGTCTCCCCTAACAAAATTATATTAGGGAGATACAGAGTGACAACTTACATTTACTTACATTTTATGTAAGTAGTCTGTTTTACTGTCATTAAACTCTCACTGATTTACATTACAAGTTATAAGAATGTAATACTTTTTGGCCATATAATGTGAAAATCAGCAATTGCACCAAATTCCATATTTTTGTTTGCATGTAAGTTTGTATATTATATCTAAAGATTCAGTAAACTGAAGAGTTTAGATCAAAATATAGTTAGTATCATGAGATGTGAAAGCAGAAAGGTAATAATCAAATAATAAACACGATATTACTTGCGTACCATGTATAAAAACAATGGTAAATTGTGCTTTTCGGTAGTTAGTAAGTCCTAACAAAAAAGTCCTTACAATAAACACTATGCTGATGCTCATAGTGTCTTATATGAAAATGCATGGTATTTTGATATATATCTCAGAACTAAGTGATTACCACATTCATGTACCATGATATATACAATAATATATACATCAAGTACAAGGTAAGCTGGACAGCTGGGCAATATGACTGTACATAATGGAAATAGTAGGGATGAGATGAATTAAAAGATTAAAATGGGAGAAAAATCAAACCCTACCATTGACCCCTACCATATTTCTTGTTGACAACCTCAAATTTCTTTTCATTATTCAAGACATGGGTTAAAAACAGTTTAAATTAAATAATATAAGCATCTGTTGGTTTTGTACTATTTAGTCTGCTACTGGACATTTACCAAGATAAAAAAAGGACAAACGGATAAAAATAAAAACGTAAATAAGAATATGTATGTGTATGTGTATGTGTATGTGTATATGTACATTCCTTCATAAACATGATTCATTCAGACTTTAGAGACAGATTCGTTCAGTAGATTCACAACCAATGAACTGCTCCTTCACAAGCCACACTCAAATGCTGCCAGTTTGTGCTAAAGTCAGTCTATGGAAGCAGAACAAGCCACTAAAGCAGGTGTGCACTTTAAAAGGAAGAGACTTTAGGGAATGTATGATTTATTCACTTAAAAGATTCATTCAACACACAGATTCATTCATGAACCACTAACATAGAGTGGTTCCTAATAGTGATTCAGGCCTTAACAGACACCTCTACATGCACACACACAGATGAGGGACATGATGAGGGATATGTGCATTAAATGAACATTAAATGGCAATAGAGACGCATATATTACATGTAACATATAGTTTATGCTGCTGTAATTGACTTATTGCTGATGATGTCGTTGTTTACATTTAAATGAGCCTCAACATTCTATGTCAGTACAGCAGCTTTAGTTGCTATGTAAAATATCAACACGACTGTCCTTAAAGTTTTGAAGCCTGATTGCTCACACTTTAAGCTCTTCACAAATCTACAGTTTGGTGAGTTTTATCAATTAATCAATTTGTGAAGTCTTTCTTGATTCCTCTTAATGGAGCAGCGCCGTCTGAGAAGAACCAGGGCTCTTCCGACACACCTGAGGGGATTCATAGTGGAGGCCGCCTCTTCCGTTCAAGGCACCTGTGAACTTTCACGGCTGGCAGCTTTGATCAGGTTAGAGCACAATTACAGCCGCACCTCTGACAAAGCTGGAAGACCCAAAGGTTTGGAAAAGCGCTATGTGAAGAACGCTGCTGTCATTCCCGACATCCAACCAGCAGTCTCTTCAGTGGATGTGTGTCAGGCTCCTCTGTGTCAGCAGGAAGAGCCCATCTCCATCCACGGCCACAGTGTGCAAGGCTACCAGGACATTTACTGCTCTGTAGCCGAGCCAATGATACAGACACGCTGTGGTCGGCGCCGTCCCTACAGCCTCGAGCTGGGACTGAAGATAAAACAGCGCCTGTGGGAGAAACTCAACTGCCCATCACTGCTGGAGACCGAGCAGCCTGCAGGACGTGTTCTCATCACTGAACGCTTCTCCAAAACCAGCAGAAGCATCGCTCCACGGATCCACGTGGACATCAGTGAAGAGCCCCTGCCCGAGGAACCCCGAAGAAAAAAGGCCAGACACTGAGTCATCACAGTGTCACATGGATTATGTATGTAAATACTGTATATAGTTCTACATCTTTATAGAGTAAGTTTCAGTTTTAAGTTTGTAAGTTTTATTTTGTAGTGTATGTTTTTATCACATTGCTGTATGGTGGTGTCTTTGATGATTGTGTTGGTATGCGGCTCCTAGGTTGTTCCAAGCAGGTTTTTGGCACATTGCTACATGGTTTTGTCAGATGTTTTGGAGGTTTCTTGTGTATTGACATGCGTTTGCTAAGGTTTTCTGCTCGATTGTTATCGTGTTGCGTTGTGGTCACTGGACTCGTGTTTGGTTTCTTATGGTCTTGTTATGTGGATGTTCAGATATTTTGAGTGGTTGGTTGACATGTGGTTGTTTTAATCAGTTGGGTTAGGTTAGGTTAGGTTAGGTTAGGTTAGTCCCTCACATGGTTTGCAGCTTGACGTGCTGTGAGGGCTTGTGTGCATCAGTGATGCTGAGAGCTATGCCACTGGTAGTTCACAACTACTGGTAGGGTCACCCATAGTGGACAGGTCTCAGCTGAGATGCCAGACAAAGACAAACCACCTGATTCTGGACTTTAGGAGATTGGCCTGATGTTCCTTGTAGAAGATCATAGTCTTATAATGACGGGAGCAACATCAGAATTATCTAAATGGATGAATGGTGAATACAGACAAGCAGTGAAAATTGAGGTGAGTAATTAATTTTACTGTGACACTGAGGATTATAAAATTTGTAAAGTTTTGGTTTAAATTTATAATTAGTCGATTCAATTATTTATTCATAATTAATTGCATGATTATTTAAAGTTAATTAGTATTATTAACATTTTTAAATGTGACTCTGTATTTTATATATAGTTTTATTTATATTATACAGTTAACCTTCAACCCGTAAAAGGTCAAAGGTCAAAATGTATTAGATTGGTTTTCAAAAGGATGTTTCCTCATGCTGATTACACTAATTAGTCCAGGAGGTGGTGGTGTACATCACTGTTGTCTATCTGCCATGAAACACAGAAGAATAAGACAAACGACCCCGACGCAGATTGATGAGGTGAGTTGAGTTGAAATCTTTAATTTTAGAGGTACTGTAACAGTGTCTGTTTCTGACGTCTGAAAGTGGCCTTTTATTCAGCAGCTTTGCACATCACAATCTTATAAATTATCATTATTGTACAGAAGTTAAGTTTTCTCCAGAGGTTACAGATGTAAAATGTACATAGAAATTTCAAGTGTGGTTACTGTGTTAATACTTAATTAAAAACTTCAACATATTTTCCCATGTAGACTAGAGTGAAGTAAAACATATCCACATTTAATTGCTAGAATTTTGTACTAAGGTTTTCCTCGCTTCAGAAAAAGACCGAACTCAAGACGCAAAGGGTTTTTTTTCTGATACACAAATCTCTGCAACATGTCAAATCATAATTTTCTTAATTTGCCTATTATGTAGGACTGTACACTAGATGTTAATTTAACTTTTTTTTCTTGCTTGACTGAAGTTATTCCCAGTATTTGACAAAACTGAGGTAAAATTATATGAGCGAATCAAAATCAGTAAACTGATTCAAAAGATTTGAGTCATAATTAAGATAATACATTAAAATAACATGGTAAAACACACCAATTTGCAGTATCAAGCAGCAAAACGAGCTGTTTTGTACAGCTAAAAATAGCTGGACATGGAGAAGGCCAGAAACCAGACCCATAAAATGTACAAATGGCCACTCTCACGGGAAGAAAAAGGTGGATTGCTTTCATGCCTGTTGCTTCTATTGTCAGTGTATTGCCTTAAATGCATTTAGGTTCACTCAAGTTGATAATAAATGCTTTTTATCATGATAACCTACAAAGTATGTACTTTAGTGTGGTAGTAGTATAGTACATGTTGCGAAATATGCATGCTGCACTTATTAGAGTGGCATTTTTAATGTTTTTCTTCTTAAACTGTCCATTTATTATTATTATTTTTTTTTTTTTTTTTTTAGGAAAGAATATTACCTACTAAACTTTATTTTATTAATTCTTCTTCTGATGCTTGTAGACTCACAGTCTGGCCTGACTTTCCAGAATGTCTCGGGAGCAGCAGGCTTTTCAACAGGCCAGAAAGACTTTCTTGACGTGAAGATCTAAACCTCTGGCCTACAGAATTAAACAACTTCAAAACTTAAAGTGATCAATTAAAGAAAAAACAACAGACCTGTAAATAAAAACCTTCTCACCATTGCAGGTGATGTGTACATACAGTCAGAGTCTCTTGTTTTGTTTTCCCTTTAAATTGTTTTTCTTTCTTTCTTTTTTTTTTACACCATTGACAGTTATTTTTTCTTATTTTAGGCATAAACTCACCTGTTTCAGAAGTAATATCTTAATATATTTAGTTATTTTGCTTCTCAAGTAAATGTATTGTTATAAAACCAACCTAATTGCTACTCAAAAGTAGCCCAATCGCATTTTAAGGGGGGTACCCCATTAAAAATCGCGTTACAAGGGGAATTAAATACACATTTTTTAGGTTCCCCTAGTAAAATTTGCATTCCAGGGCCTAAATATTACATTATTGGGGCTGCTTCAACCAGCGGACATGAAAAACAACCCGAACCAACAGTGTTGAAGTAGCCCAGTTCTGTGGGAAAAACTCAGACTTGGTAACACTGCTCCTTACAATGAATACTATGCTGATACCATGAAAATGCATGATACTTTAATATGTGCCACAGAACTAAATGATTAACATATTCATGTACCATGATATATACAATAATATATGCATCAAATATAAGGTAAGCTGGCCAGCTGGGCAATATGACTGTACAGGTGCATCTCAAAAAATCTGAATATCATGAAAAAGTTTTTTTTATTTTTTTTTTTTTTATTGTAACTTAAAAAAATTTAACTTTCATATATTCTAGATTCATTACACATACAGTAAAACATTTCAAAAGTATTTTTTTGTTTGTTTGTTTTAATTTTGATGATTAAAGCATACAGCTCATGAAAGTCAAAAATCCAGTATCCAGTAAAATTAAAAAAAAAAAAAAAAAAAAAAAAAAAAAAACTTTAGAAATATTTTACTTTACATGTAATGAATCTAGAATATATGAAAGTTTCAGTTTTTAAAATAAGTTACAAAAAAATGAACTTTTTCATGATATTCTTATTTTTTGAGATGCACCTGTACATAATGGAAACGGCAGGAATGAGATAAAATTAGAGATTAAAATGGGAGAAAAATCTAATTAAGTGAGCAGTGAAAAGCCATTAATGATTGAAGATCACTAAGTAAATCTTTCCAGAACCTACCAGAATTTTGTCTTTTCTTTTTTCTTTTTAGCCCCTTTATATTTCTTGTCCACAACCTCAAGTTTCTTTTTATTATTCAAGACACAGTTTAAAAACAGAATGAATTAAATAATATGAGCATATCTGTTGGTTTTGCTTTATTAAGTCTGCTACTGGACATTTACCAAGATAAAAAAAGTACAAAAGGATAAAAATAAAAATGTAAATAACAATTGTATGTGGATGTGGATGTGTATATGTACATTCCTTAACAAACATGATTCATTCAGATTTTAGACACAGATTCGTTCAGTAGATTCACAACCAATGAACTGCTCCTTCATAAGCAAATGCTACCAGTTTGTGCTAAAGTCAGTCTATGGAAGCAGAACAAGCCACTAAAGCAGGTGTGCACTTTAAAAGGAAGAGACTTTAGTGAATGAAAATTATAAGTCAATGGAAGAATGATTTATTCACTTAAAAGATTCATTCAACACACAGATTCATTCATGAACCACTAACATAGAGTGGTTCCTAATAGTGAATGTGGCCTTAACAGACACCTCTACATGCACACACACAGATGAGAGACATATATGTGCATTAAATGAACATTAAATGGCAATAGAGGAGCATATATTACATGTAACATATAGTTTATGCTGCTCTAATTGACTTATTGCTGATGATGTCGTTGTTTACATTTAAATGAGCCTCAACATTCTATGTCAGTACAGCAGCTTTAGTTGCTATGTAAAATATCAACACAACTGTCCTTAAAGTTTTGAAGCCTGATTGCTCACACTTTAAGCTCTTCACAACTCTACAGTTTGGTGAGTTTTATCAATTTGTCAATTTGTGAAGTCTTTCTTGATTCCTCTTCATGGAGCAGCACCACCTGAGAAGAACCAGGGCTCTTCCGACACACCTGAGGGGATTCATAGTGGAGGCCGCCTCTTCCGTTCAAGGCACCTGTGAACTTTCACGGCTGGCAGTTTTGATCAGGTTAGAGCACAATTACAGCCGCACCTCTGACAAAGCTGGAAGAACCAAAGGTTTGGAAAAGCGCTATGTGAAGAACGCTGCTGTCATTCCCGACATCCAACCAGCAGTCTCTTCAGTGGACGTGTGTCAGGCTCCTCTGTGTCAGCAGGAAGAGCCCATCTCCATCCACGGCCACAGTGTGCAGGCCTACCAGGACGTTTACCGCTCTGTAGCCGAGCCAATGATACAGACACGCTGTGGTCGGCGCCGTCCCTACAGCCTCGAGCTGGGACTGAAGATAAAACAGCGCCTGTGGGAGAAACTCAACTGCCCATCACTGCTGGAGACCGAGCAGCCTGCAGGACGTGTTCTCATCACTGAACGCTTCTCCAAAACCAGCAGAAGCATCGCTCCACGGATCCACGTGGACATCAGTGAAGAGCCCCTGCCCGAGGAACCCCGAAGAAAGAAGGCCAGACACTGAGTCATCACAGTGTCACATGGATCACGTATGTAAATACTGTATATAGTTCTAGATCTTTATAGAGTAAGTTTCAGTTTTAAGTTTGTAGAGTAAGTTTTATTTTGTAGTGTATGTTTTGAGCACATTGCTGTATGGTGGTGTTTTTGGTGATTGTGTTGGTATGCGGCTCCTAGGTTGTTCCAAGCAGGTTTTTCACATTGCTACATGGTTTTGTCAGGATGTTTTGGTGGTTTCATATGCATTGATATGCGTTTGTCAAGGTTTTCTGCGTGGTTGTTATTGTGCTGTGGTCGCTGGTCTCGTTTCTCATGCGTCGTTACATGGATGTTCAGATATTTTGAGTGGTTGGTTGACATGTGGTTGTTTTAATCAGTTGGGTTAGGTTAGGTTAGGTTAGGTTAGGTTAGGGTCCCTCACATGGTTTGCAGCTTGACGTGCTGTGAGGGCTTGTGTGCATCAGTGATGCTGAGAGCTATGCCACTGGTAGTTCACAACTACTGGTAGGGTCACCCATAGTGGACAGGTCTCAGCTGAGATGCCAGACAAAGACAAACCACCTGATTCTGGACTTTAGGAGATTGGCCTGATGTTCCTTATAGAAGATCATTGTCTTATAATGATGCGTGCAACATCAGAATTATCTGAATAGAAAAAACTTCAAACGATTGTATATGTGGAAGTCATTGATGGATTTATAGAAGCAACCGTTTGAACATAATAAGGAAAGTAAATGTGTTACTAATATAAACTCAGGTAAATGATCATGTGAACAGACAAGCAGTGAAAATGATTAAAATACAATAATTACATTTTACATGGTAAACACTAATCACAGTAATCTGAACTTCATAAATCGGAGATTAATAAAACTAATACTGTCTTTTAATTAATTTTATTTGGCTAGCATTTTTTACAATACACACTGTTTCAGTGCAGTTTTACGGAAATTCACAATGTTAATGTTTATAATGTCTTAATGTCTTAAAATCCACATTTAGCAATTTGAAGCAGATAAAAGGGTTGTTCACCATTTGAGATTTACTCTTAGTATCTCTGTATATGAGTATTTGTATATGTTAATGTAAGACAAACAGACGGTATTAATAGTTGTCTACTGAGAATATTAATTTTTATTCTTCAGCGTTAATCAACATTTTTCAGAATTTGATTGTGCTGTAATTTGATTTTATATTTTATATATAGATGTATCTGTATTTAAAGTTAACCTTAATTCGAAAAGGGTCAAAAGTCAAAATGTATTAGGTTGGTGTTTCCTCGTGCTGATGACACTAGTCCAGTAGGTGGTGGTGTACATCACTGTAGTCTCCGCCATGAAACACAGAAGAAGAAGAACACGATCAACAAATATCCCGGCGCAGACTGATGATGCGAGTTATGTTGATATCTTTGATTTCAGAGGTACTGTAATGTGTCTATTTCAGACGTCTGAAAGTTGCCTTTTATTCAGCAGCTTTACACATCACAATCTTACAAGTTATCATTATTGAAGTTTTCGCCAGACTACGCGGTTGTAAAATGTACACAGAAATTGCACCTCATTTAAAGTGTGCAAGACTTAAAGATTTAAACGTATTTTCCCACAGAGACAAGAGCGAAATAAAACTTATCCACATTTAATTACTAAAATTTAGTACTAAAAACACTGAAATCAAGACGCAAAGATTTTCTTTTTGGTGCACAAGCGCTGTAACATATCATACTTTTCTTAATTTGCTGATTATGTAATTGTACACTAGATGTTCATTGAACTGTTTTTCCCTTTTCTTCCTGGACTGAAGTTGTTCTCAGCATTTGACACAACTGAGGTAAAATTTAAATGAAGGAATCGTTTAGTAAACTGATTCAAAAGATTCGAGTCACTGAGATGAATCAAAATCCCAGTCGCTGGAACTACGAACAAACTCCACCTACCGGAATTGCATAAGAAAGGTCGCCCTAGAAAATCCAAATGAAAAAGACGATTTAGACAACATTACAGCTGAAATAAACAGAAACATTAATGTAAGTGTTAAACAATCACACAGTTTTCACATTTCTGCTTATAGATCCTGTTGCTTTCATGCATGTTGCTTCTTTTGTGCAGTGTATTACCCTAAATGCATTTGGGCTCACTTAAGTTTTTTTTTTTTTTTTTTATCATGATAACCTAGAAAGTATTTTAGTGCAGTAGAGTAAACTGAAACTTTCCCAAACTTATAAATGATGTACAGTTACTCAAGTGCTTCACAACCCTGGACGTCAGCTATCTAAAGAGACCTGACAAAGAAATCTTCCAGGTGAATTTTGTGGGAATACCTAATGTCATAAACGTGCAGACGTTTCAAGAGGGTATAGTACATGTTGCGAAATATGATGACCTTTATGCTGCATTTCTTAGAGTGGCCTTTTTACTGTTTTTCTTCTTAAACTGTCAACTTTGTTTTATTAATTCTTCTTCTAATGCTTGTAGACTCACAGTCTGGACTGAATTCCCAGAATGTCTAGGGAGCAGCAAGCTGTTCAACAGGCCAGGAAGGCTTTCTTGACTGGAAGATCCAAACCCCTGGACTACAGAATTAAACAACTTCAAAACTTAAAGCGATTCATTAAAGAAAAAACGACAGACATTAATAATGCCATGAGGAATGACCTCCATAAGGTGAATCAAAATTGCAATCTCTGCATGTTTTATCTAGACGTCTGTTTGTATTGAACATAATAGCTGTGTTTTCACAGACTGCAAATGCAACACAGCTGTTTGAGATCCTTGGCTTGGAGGGTGAAATCAATCTGGCTGTCAGCAAGCTGACTGAGTGGGCAGCTCCCCGTCCTGTGAATAAAAACCTTCTCACCATTGCAGATGATGTGTACATACAGCCAGAGCCTCTTGGTGTGGTGCTTATCATTGGGGCGTGGAACTATCCAATAGCAGTCACCCTGCAACCCCTTGTGGGAGCCATTGCTGCAGGTAAAGCACAAATCTACCGTTTGTTGAGACTGCCAGTATGGCGTGTAAATATTACTATGTTTGAAGGTGAAAACACCATAAAATATCACAAAGGTTGTCCATACAGCTTAGTTGTGCACTATATTTTTAAATCTTCTGAAGCCATACAATTAATTTATTTGAGGAACAGATGCAACTATTCACTAATATTTTCTTTATCATCGTATCTTAAAGCTGCTTTTGATCTTTTTGTTTCTGTAGGTAATGCTGCAGTTGTGAAACCATCAGAAGTGAGCTCTCATACAGCCAAAGTTATGGAGCTCCTCCCTCTCTACCTGGACCCGGTAATCCTTCATTCAATAACATTGTCGTTTTTAAAATCTCGTTTTCATTGTACTTGCTTAATTTTAAGCTTAAAGGGATCCATGGGATAGTTCAAGCAAAATGAAAATTCTGTCATTAATTACTCACCCTCATGTCGTTCCAAATCTGTAAGACCTTCATTCATCTTTGGAACACAAGATATTTTTGATGAATTCCAACACAACTACCACGTTCAAGGCCCAAAAAGGTAGTAAGGACATTGTTAAAATAGTCCATGTGACATTACTAGTTTAACCGTGCTTTTATGAAGCTATGAGAATACTTTTTTGTGCAGAGAAAACAAAAATAACAAAAAGTTATTAAGTTGTTATTATATAATAAGTATATTAAGTTTTTTTTGAGCATGGTAGTTACATTGTTGTCTATGCAGGGTCAGAAAGCTCTTGGATTTCATCAAAAATATCTTAATTTGTGTTCCAAAGATGAATGTAGGTCTTACGGGTTTGGAACAACATGAGAGTGAGTAATTAATGACAGAATTTTCATTTTTGGAATTCTCCATTAATCCATCTCCATTAATGTGTTCAGGAGATGTATCAAGTGGTGACAGGAGGGGTTCCAGAGACTCAGGAGCTGCTGAAGCAGCGTTTCGACCACATCTTCTACACTGGAAACAGCACGGTTGGGAAACTGGTTATGGAAGCGGCAGCTCGTCATCTCACGCCAGTGACTTTAGAACTGGGTGGAAAAAGCCCCTGTTACATTGACAAAAATTGTGACATCAGAATTGCCTGCCGGTGAGTCTGCTATGAGTTACCGTATAGAAACCTAAAACTTATTAAACATAGTAAATAATTTCATATATAATAGTATAATAATATTCAGTGTCTTTGAAAGATTTGTTATGTATGTCGTTTTGTTATGTTGCTGCCATATGTTCAACTGTTTTTAATTGCTTTTTTTCCCCACATCAGTCTACACTCCATGCACAATAATGACAAAGCAAAAACAGAATTGTCACAACTTCATACATTTATTAAAAAAAAAACTTTGCATAAGTATTCAACTCTCAACTCTTTTTGGGTATGATGCATCAACCTTTGTGCATTTGCATTTGGCATTTGCCATTCTTCTCCTCACCTCTCAAGCTCTGTCAGCTTGGATGGGGGCTGGCAGACATTTTTAGGTCTCTCCATAAATATTTGATTTGGTTCAAGCCAAGGCTGTGGCTGTGCCACTCAAGGACATTCACAGAGTTGTCCATAAGTTACTCTTGCTGTGTGCTTAGGGTCATTGTCCTGTTGGAAGGTGAACCTTCTGCCCAGTCTGAGGTTCTCAATGCTCTAGACTGGGTTTTCATTAAGGCCATATCTATATTTTGCTGTGTTGAGCTTTCCTTCTACTCTGACGAGTCCCTCATTCCCTGCTGCTGAAAAACAGCCCCACAGCATGAGGCTGCTACCAGCACACTTTAGTTTTGCGATGCTACTCTGCAGGTGATGAGCAGTGCCTGGTTTCCTTCAAACATGATGCTTGGAATTTGGCCATAAAGCCGTGTGGCCTAAAGTGTTGCAGTGATGTTTGTCCTTCTGTAGGTTTCTCCCATCTGCATATATGATTGTGGAGTTCAACTAGAGTGACTATCAGCTTGGTCACCACCAAGCCCCTTCTCCATCAGTTGGCTCTTAGTTGTTCCAAGCGATAATGGAGATAATGGAGTCGTATTATGGATAATGGAGTCTACATGCTTCTATGAACCTTCAGTGCAGCAGAGTTTTTTCTGAACTAAGCTAAATTTCAGGTATGCCAGAAAGGGGTATGAACACTTATGCAATGGAATCAGTTACCATAAGGCAGCAACATAAAATGAGGAAAAAAAATATAAAGGGGTGTGAATACTTGTGCAAGGCACTGTATGTAGGCAATAACTGATGACTGGCCATTGAATTATTCGAAAAATAATGTACACCCATGTTGGTAATGCGGTCACAACATGAACCAGATATTAGCTTTTTTCTAAAGGGTTAGTTCACGCAAAAATAGAAATTCTGTCATTAATTACTCACCCTCATGTCGTTATAAACCCGTAAGACCTTCATTCATCTTCAGAGCACAAATGTGACCCTGGATCACAAAACCAGTCATGAGGGTCATTTTTTCAAAATTGAGATTTATACATCATATGAAAGCTGGATAAATAAGCTTTTCATAGATGTATAGATAGGACAATATTTGGCCGAGATACAACTATTTACAAATCAGGAATCTGAGGGTGCAAAAAAAATCAATAAATAATAATAAATTTATAAATATTATATATAAATATTGAGAAAATTGTCTTTAAAGTTCTTCAAATAATGCTCTTAACAATGTATATGACTAATCAAAAATTAAGTTTTCATACATTTAAAGTAGGAATTTTACAAAATATCTTCATGGAACATGATCGTTACTTAATTTCCTAATGATTTTTGCCATAAAAGAAAAATCAATAATTTTGACCCATACAATGTATTTTTGGCTATTGCTACAAATATACCCCAGGGACTTAAGACTGGTTTTGTGGTCCAGGGTCACAAATTAATATATTTTTAATTAAATAATGCTTCTTCCATCCTTAGCCGGATCACCTGGGGCAAGTATATGAACTGCGGCCAGACCTGCATTGCACCTGATTACGTCCTCTGTGAATCCAGCATCCAAGACAAAGTGATTAATGAGATCCAGAAATGCATTCAGGTTTGTTTATATGTAAATGCTGTTGCTTTTTTTGACAGTGTGACTTTTTGTCCTCATTCTCTTCTTTATGCACTTACAGGAGTTTTATACAAATGACCCCAAGAGCTTTGCAGACTACGGACGGATAATTAACCAGCGGCATTTTAAGAGGATAATGGCACTTTTGGAGGATAGCACAGTGGCTATTGGAGGAGACAGTGATGAATCGGAGTGTTATATTGGTATGTAGTCATTTAGCAAAAGTCAGGGAAATATGTAATGCTGCCATGATTTCAGAAGTTTCCTGTGTGCTTCAGCTCCTACTGTTTTGAGGGATGTGACTTCAGGATCCAAAGTGATGCAGGAAGAGATCTTCGGGCCAATTTTACCCATCATCACTGTTAACGGCTTAAACGAAGCAATACAGTTCATCAATGAACGAGAAAAGCCTCTGGCACTCTACGTGTTCTCTCCCAGTAAAAAGGTAGAGTGATGCATTATTGCCACCAGCAGTAAAACAGCAATTGAACAATTTGTATTTTCTCGCAGGTCATTAAACAGATGATATCAGAGACGTCTAGTGGAGCGATTGTAGCCAATGATTGCCTGGTGCATTTCACCATAAGTGATTTGCCTTTTGGTGGGATTGGTGAGTGTCTTTATTCATTTTCATAACTTTCTAAATCGGAAAACAACTGTCCCAGGTAATTGATTTATTATGTAATTGTAACAGGGAATAGTGGAACTGGTTGTTACCATGGCAAATACAGTTTCGATCAGCTAAGTCACCTTCGCAGCTGTCTTATTAAGAAGCTGAACATGGAAGGTGTGAATCAGATGCGCTACCCACCCCATACAACAAAGAAGTTGCGCTGGGCCCGTATTTTACTCTTGAAGCAAGTAAATCTGGCTCGCTGGCGTCAGGTGGCACAGGTTGCTATGCTTGCCGCACTGGCGGCCTTTGTGGGGCAGGTGAGATGTTTCCTCCAAATGACTTGGGTAAATGTGGTAAATAAGTGCTAAATATGTTTACTAGGGTGTATTTAATAGTAAGCCACTCAAAATGTTTGGGATCAGTGAGTTTTTTTTTAATGTTCATCAAGGCTGCATTTACTTGATCAAAATTCCAGAAAAAAACTGTAATATTATGAAATATTATTACAGTGTAAAATAATGGTTTTCTATTTTAATATATTTAAAAATGTAATTTATTCAGGTGATGCAAAGCTGAATTTTCATTAGCTATTACTCCAGTCTTTAGTGTCACATGATCCTTCGGAAATCATTCTAATATGCTGATTTATTACTTTTATTATTATGTTGTAAACAGTTATACTGCTTAATATTTTGGAACCTGTAATTCTTTTTCAGGATTCTGAATAAAAAGTTAAAAAGAACAGCATTTATTCAAAACAGGAATATTTTCTTACAATAGGAGACTTTTTATCAATTTAACACATACTTGGTGAATAAAAGTATTAATTTCTTAAAAAAAGAGAGAGAGAGAATAAAAATGTACTGACCACTAACTTGAACTAAAGAATGCTGTTCTTTTATTTATTAACTTTTATTTATCATGGGTTCCAATAAAATATTAAGCAGCAGAACTGTTTTCAACATTGATAATTCAGCATATTAGAATGATTTCTGAAGGATCATGTGACACTGAAGACTGGAGTAATAGCTGATGAAAATTCAGCTTTGCATTACATGAATAAATTACATTGGTAACACTTTATAATAACGTTCAATTATAAGCAATTAGTTAATGATGAAATAATAATTTACAAAACATTCATAAAAGAGTACTAAGTGATTTGCTAATAATTTGTGTATGTTTTGTTAATTCATTTACAAGTAATTTACAAGTAATTAGTTAATGATGAACTAATAATTTACAAAACATGACTATGCATTCATATCACTTATTAATAATTTATAAACACAGTCATGTTTTGTTAATTATTAGTTCATCATTAACTAATTACTTGTAAATGAACTTGTAATTGACTGGTAAATGAATTAACAAAACATACACAGATTGTTAGCATATCACTTTTATGTCAATGTTTTGTAAATGATTATTTCATCAACTAATCACTTATAAAATGACTTACAACTGAACATTATTATAAAGTGTTACCATTACATTTTAAAATATATTCACATAGAAAACAGTTATTTTACACTGAAATAATATTTAACAATATTACTGTTTTTCTGGATTTTCTGTCAAATAAATGCAGCCTTGATGAGCATAAGAAATTTCTATAAAAAGACATTAAATATCTACCATTCGGAAGTTTGGGGCTGTTGATTTTCTTTTTCTTTATGTTTTTGTTTTGAAATGTGCCTTTTATGCTCACCAAAGCTAAAAACAGTAATATTCTGAAATATTAATTAAAATGACTTTTCTATTTAAAAACATTTTAAAATGTAATTTATTCATGTGATTTATAAATGCTTTATAATCAATGTTGAAAACAGTTCTACTGATTAATATTTTGTGGGAACCATGATACATTTTCAGGATCCTTTGATGAACAGAAAGTTGAAAAGAGCAGTCACTTTTGATTAATTTAGTGTATC
Source organism: Labeo rohita (assembly GCF_022985175.1). Taxonomy (NCBI): domain Eukaryota; kingdom Metazoa; phylum Chordata; class Actinopteri; order Cypriniformes; family Cyprinidae; genus Labeo; species Labeo rohita. Next base: position 16,167,902 of record NC_066883.1, read on the forward strand.
CTTGTTAAATAGTCACTCGGCTTGAGATTTGTTCTCCCCTTTCATAACAAATTAAGCTAAGCAGCAAGAAAATTGCAGCATATGGTTAAGTAGTTTCTCCCTTAATAGCTGGGGAAAATCTGTTACTGTTCATATGCCTTTTAAATATCTGTATTATTGTTCCCATGTAGATTGTAAAATGGAAGCATTTGACCATTATACTGTATTTTGTTGTATTTTATAACGATTACTTACAATAATCCACTGTCTGATTTAGTCATAAATGTGACCCTGGACCACAAAACCAGTCGTAAGTAGCAGAGGTACTATTGGTACATTTGTAGCAGTAGCCAACAATACATTGTATGGGTCAAAATAATCTATTTTTCTTTTATGCCACAAATCATTAGCATATTAAGTAACGATTGTTCCATGAGGATATTTTTTGTAAATTTCCTACTGTACATATATAAAAACTAAAAAAATATTTGTTTATGTGCAATGCTAAAAACTGTAAAGCTGATTTTCTCAATATTTTGATGTTTTTGCACCCTCAGATTCCTGATTTTAAAATAGTTGTATCTCGGCCAAATATTGTCCTAAAAAATATACATCAGTGGAAGGCTTATTTATTCATCTTTCAGATGTATAAATCGCAATTTGTGGTCCGGGGTCACAAATGATGTGCCTTGGATTGTCTTCCTATTGTAAAGCATTTCTCATGAAATTATTTGTGTTTTGTGCTTTGCAGAGGTTTTTCCGACGATGAGGACAACCTGAAGATTGTTTCTTTGACCCATCATCTTAGAAGGGCGGTTGATGTGGTTCCTTGCATATTGAAGATGTCCAGCACTCATTATTTAGACATATGAGTCTCTTATCATGTTAATTTATATGATATAGATTCATGTCTTTATTGTTACTTCTGTTAACAAGTAATAATCACAAGGTGTAAAATCATTTGGTCTGATAGGGGCAGTAGAACTCTTGGTAACTTACTGTTTTTTAATCACTTCAGTTAATTATTCATTAGCAACCATTAAAAAATGAAGTGCAAACATAAAATAGGAGTCTAATCTGAATTATTTTTTTATTAAAGAAAGTTACAATAAATAACCCTATGTTCTACTATGAAGTGTTTTGTGCATCATTCAGAATAAACACCATCGCCTGTGTTACACCCACTTTTGTAGCTCTACTTTATAGAGCAGATGTTTCATGGTAAATGGACGTATGTCCTGTAGGTTTAGCCGTACCGATGCGCCGCCCTCTGATGAACGTTATGATAAACGCGGTTGTTTGGTTCTGATGTTCCGCGACGTCACGGCACTGGAGCTGCGAAGCGTTCCGCTATTCTAAACCTTCACAAACGATTTCGCGTAAGTATTAGACAAGATGTGAACTGCGTTCATATAATTCCCGAATGTTTCCATGGCTTTTACAAACAGATTTTCGAATGTTATATACATTTGCTGTGTGAGGCGGTCGACTGTGTCTAACCATGAACAAACGGTGCTTTTAGTCTGGTGAAAAGAAGATGATGTTGTTGTTGTTGTTGTTGTAATCTCCATAAACGTGCAGCTAGTTTTAAACTCATTTATTGCCAGCGGTAACACTTGTGACCAACTTTTAAGTTTGAAGAGTCTAAAAGACGTATTGGTGTATTAAGCCGAGCTGTCAATTGTGAATTAAAGTGCACATTGTTTTGATTTTTTTTTTTTTTTTTTGGGTGAAGGTTTGTTCGTGAGTGCTAAACGGTCACATGACCACATCTGTCGATAGTTCCCTAATAATGTCTGTAAAAACGCCATGAAACATGTCATAATACACATACAACTACAATATTTGATGCATATATTTAAACGCTCTTTTATGGATTAGACTCTGTTTCATATAAATCATGAACGCAATTAATGTAAACACGTCGGTTGTCTTTTTTTTTAGTTGCCAATGCTTAGTTAATTAAAATGTAACTTACTTTATTGTGTAGTGTTTCTGCCAGGTCTTATAAAGTAATACAATTGTGGTGACCAGGAGTAATAAAAAAAAATAATAATAATAATAAAAAACTTCCTGATAATTTGCTCACCCCATTGTCATCCAAGATGTTCATGTTTTTCCAACAAGAGTAAAATCTTTCCGTGCCACGGGCATGCCACTCGACATGTCACCGCTACATGCACAAGGTACTGGCAGCTCCCACTCGACCTGTCACTGTTATTATGTGCATGGCACTGGACCCGGCACGGCCATGTGCGCATGCCACTCGACATGTCACCGCTACATGCGCAAGGTACTGGCAGCTCCCACTCGACATGTCACTGCTACATGTGCATGGCACTGGCAGCTGTCACTCGACCTGTCACTGTTATTATGTGCATGGCACTGGACCCGGCATGGCCATGTGCGCATGCCACTCGACATGTCACCGCTACATGCGCAAGGTACTGGCAGCTCCCACTCGACATGTCACTGCTACATGTGCATGGCACTGGCAGCTGTCACTCGACCTGTCACTGTTATTATGTGCATGGCACTGGACCCGGCACGGCCATGTGCGCATGCCACTCGACATGTCACCGCTACATGCGCAAGGTACTGGCAGCTCCCACTCGACATGTCACTGCTACATGTGCATGGCACTGGCAGCTGCCACTCGACCTGTCACTGTTATTATGTGCATGGCACTGGACCTGGCATGGCCATGTGCGCATGCCACTCAACATGTCACCGCTACATGCGCAAGGTACTGGCAGCTGCCACTCGACATGTCACCGCTACATGCGCAAGGTACTGGCAGCTCCCACTCGACGTCACCGCTACATGCGCAAGGTACTGGCAGCTCCCACTCGACATGTCACCGCTACATGCGCAAGGTACTGGCAGCTCCCACTCGACGTCACCGCTACATGCGCAAGGTACTGGCAGCTCCCACTCGACGTCACCGCTACATGCGCAAGGTACTGGCAGCTCCCACTCGACATGTCACCGCTACATGCGCATGGCACTGGCAGCTGCCACTCGACCTGTCACTGTTGTTATGTGCATGGCACTGGACCCGGCACGGCCATGTGTGCATGCCACTCAACATGTCACCGCTACATGCGCAAGGTACTGGCAGCTCCCACTCGACATGTCACCGCTACATGCGCAAGGTACTGGCAGCTCCCACTCGACATGTCACCGCTACATGCGCAAGGTACTGGCAGCTCCCACTCAACATGTCACCGCTACATGCGCAAGGTACTGGCAGCTCCCACTCGACGTCACCGCTACATGCGCAAGGTACTGGCAGCTCCCACTCGACATGTCACCGCTACATGCGCAAGATACTGGCAGCTCCCTCTCGACATGTCACCGCTACATGCGCAAGGTACTGGCAGCTCCCACTCAACATGTCACCGCTACATGCGCAAGGTACTGGCAGCTCCCACTCGACATGTCACCGCTACATGCGCAAGGTACTAGCAGCTCCCACTCAACATGTCACCGCTACATGCGCAAGGTACTGGCAGCTCCCACTCGACGTCACCGCTACATGCGCAAGGTACTGGCAGCTCCCACTCAACATGTCACCGCTACATGCGCAAGGTACTGGCAGCTCCCACTCAACATGTCACCGCTACATGCGCAAGGTACTGGCAGCTCCCACTCAACATGTCACCGCTACATGCGCAAGGTACTGGCAGCTCCCACTCAACATGTCACCGCTACATGCGCAAGGTACTGGCAGCTCCCACTCGACGTCACCGCTACATGCGCAAGGTACTGGCAGCTCCCACTCAACATGTCACCGCTACATGCGCAAGGTACTGGCAGCTCCCACTCAACATGTCACCGCTACATGCGCAAGGTACTGGCAGCTCCCACTCAACATGTCACCGCTACATGCGCAAGGTACTGGCAGCTCCCACTCGACGTCACCGCTACATGCGCAAGGTACTGGCAGCTCCCACTCGACATGTCACCGCTACATGCGCAAGATACTGGCAGCTCCCACTCGACATGTCACCGCTACATGCGCAAGGTACTGGCAGCTCCCACTCGACATGTCACTGTTATTATGTGCATGGCACTGGACCCGGCACGGCCATGTGCACATGCCATTCAACATGTCACCGCTACATGTGCAAGATACTGGCAGCTCCCACTCGACATGTCACCGCTACATGCGCAAGGTACTGGCAGCTCCCACTCAACATGTCACTGTTATTATGTGCATGGCACTGGACCCGGCACGGCCATGTGCACATGCCATTCAACATGTCACCGCTACATGCGCAAGGTACTGGCAGCTCCCACTCGACATGTCACCGCTACATGCGCAAGGTACTGGCAGCTCCCACTCAACATGTCACCGCTACATGCACAAGGTACTGGCAGCTCCCACTCGACATGTCACTGCTACATGCGCAAGGTACTGGCAGCTCCCACTCGACGTCACCGCTACATGCGCAAGGTACTGGCAGCTCCCACTCGACATGTCACCGCTACATGTGCAAGATACTGGCAGCTCCCACTCGACATGTCACCGCTACATGCGCAAGGTACTGGCAGCTCCCACTCGACATGTCACTGTTATTATGTGCATGGCACTGGACCCGGCACGGCCATGTGCACATGCCATTCAATATGTCACCGCTACATGTGCAAGATACTGGCAGCTCCCACTCGACATGTCACCGCTACATGCGCATGGCACTGGCAGCTGCCACTCGACCTGTCACTGTTATTATGTGCATGGCACTGGACCCGGCACGGCCATGTGTGCATGCCACTCAACATGTCACCGCTACATGCGCAAGGTACTGGCAGCTCCCACTCGACGTCACCGCTACATGCGCAAGGTACTGGCAGCTCCCACTCGACATGTCACCGTTTTAATACGCATGGCACTCGACTCGGCTCACTTTATGAAACTTTAATTTTACGTTCAAGTTTTATTTTAATTTTGCTTTGCATGTTATCAGTGACATACTAGACATAAAAAGCAAAACTCTTCACAGATAAAGAAAACATACAGACTAAAAATATGTGTGACTGACGCCTCTTAATCTAAACGTAGTTGACCGCGAGGTGACATGTTCTGTTCACTTAGCTTTCTCGTGGCCATGAGATATTAACTCGTGGGAATGTCATATTAACTCAGCGTGATAATATGTTGTTAATACAGCGGCGTCGGAAGCAAAATAAATGTGGGTGGGTCCTCCCCCCCAAAAAATTAATTAAGTATATGTCATTTTCTGTAGTCTGGTGCTTTTTATTATGTATGTATATTACCTACTAATGTGACAACATTGCAAAAGACGGCTGTTTAAGCTCTTTTCTAGTGGCGTAAGTGGTAAGCGAACAACTAGTGTTTTTGACTCGAACGACTCGAAAAATAAAAAATGAAGGAAATAATCCAAAAGTTTGAATAAAGTATCAGGTAGGGTTAGGTGTATCTGAGACGTAGGTGATCTTGTCGTAATATGACGTACCCACGAATTAATATTTCGTGGCCATGACAAAATTAAGTGAACCAAACATGTCCCCTTCCGAGTGGTGTCAGTCACACATATTTTTTAGTCTGTATATTTGATATTTGACTTTATCTGTGAAGAGTTAAGTTGTTTTTATTTATTTTTATTTTTTTTATTTATACAAAATTAAAATAAAATTTGAACGTGAAATCAAAGTTTCAAAACGTGCCATGCGCCTATGGCCGTGCGAGTTGAGTGCCATGCTCATGTAGCGGTAAAATGTCGAGTGGCAGCTGCCAGTGCCATGTGCATCTAGCCAGTGTTGGGAAGGTTACTTTGGAAATGTAATAGGTTACAGATTACAAGTTACTTGATTTAAAATGTAATAAGTAGTGTAACTTTTCAATTACATTATTAAAGTAATGTATCTTACTACTTTTAATTACTTTTTGATTACTTTTCTAAATTTCTAATTTTTTCAACTGTTAATCATTTTGAAACATTTAAACCAGGCAGAGTTAGCCTTACAGTAGCGTTCAACACCGATTACTGTCAGACCTTCAAAATCCTTTATCACTTCAATTAAGAATCACATATTATAACTAAGGGATAATATACATCTTTATTTTGCGATAGCAACTGACTGAATGTACATTATCCCTCTTATTACACAGCTGCTTGATAGATTATTAGATGTTTTGTGTCAAAATTATTAGACACGAAACACTGATCTGAGTTGAAATATTTGAACGCAAAGCTTCCATGAAGAAATCAGTTGCTAGCAAACGGCAAGTTCAAACTAGACATTTTAGGGATACAGTGCAGTCATACCAGTTTTCTTACACAACATTTCACCACATAAATAATTAAGTAGTAGTACTAGTTTGTTAGTTATCTTATAATCCATTACAATGTACAAAAAAAAAAAAAAAAAAAAAAAAATGGCAGCAGCTGTGTTTGTATGAAACAATAGAGCAAGTCCACGATACCAGGATGACAGAATTAAGAAATTGTCCACATAATAATGAATTAAGCTTTAATATTTTATTAGCTAACAAAACGCAAAGCTTCCGCCAAGAAAATTTATCAAGCATATAGCACTGACTTTTTTTTTTTAACTTATATTTTTGGGCTTTTTATGCCTTTTATTGTGATAGGACAGTAGAGAGATAACAGGAAAGAGCTGGGAGGAGAGACGGGAGCGGGATCGGCAAAGGCTAACCAAGAGGGGAATCGAACTCGGGTCACCATGAGCCCAGTTGTGCTATATGTCATAACAAGATCATAATATAAATAACATTATAACAAGAAATAGCTATGATACTGGATTTGAAATCAAATGTTTGCATAGTTATGACAGAAAACACTAGCATCTAACAATGCCTTGGAAAAAAAAATCTTAAAAAATAAAGTTTATGCATAAACCCAAATAGGAAATAAAACAGTTATCGAATAAGCATGTGTCCTGTTCTGTGTCCTAAAAACATTGAAACATTGGTGTCTCATTTTAGAGCAGTCAATGCAATTTAAAAGAAGTCAATTAAATCTGTAAGTGGGGGTGGGTGTGTGAAAAAATTCGGATGTAATCCCCTTTGTAATCACTGGCATTTTTTAAAAGTAACTAATTTAATTACATATTTTTTCTCGGTAACTGTAACTAATTACAATTACATTTATTTTGTAATTAAATTACGTAATTCCGTTACATGTAACTAGTTACTCCCCAACACTGCATCTAGCGGTGACGTGTAGTGCCACGCGCATATAACAGTGACAGGTCGAGTGGCAGCTGCCAGTGCCATGCGCATGTAGCGGTGACATATGGAGTGGCATATGCCCATGGCACGGAAAGATTTTACTCTTTTTCTTTCTTCTGTCACAAAAAAATTACGTTTTTTTGAGGAAAAACATTCCAGGATTTTTCTCCATATAGTGGACTTAAGTGGTGCTCAGTGGATTAAAGGTTAAAAATGCAGTTTCGGTTATTTAGTCAAAAAAAAAAAAAAAACAACAACAAACTGAGTGGTAAACGGTCACATGACCACAGCTGTTGATCTTTCCTTGATAATGTCAGTGTAAAAACGCCATGAAACATGTCATAATACACATACAACCACAATATTTGATGCATATCATATTTAAATGCTCTTTTATTGATCAGGTTTAACTTACTCTGTTTCATATGAAGGCAATTAATGTAAACATGTCAGTTGTCATTTTTGTTAGTTGCCAATGGTTAGATAAGTTAATTAAAATTTAACTTACTTTATTGTGTAGTGTTTCTGCCAGGTCTTATAAAGTAATACAATTGTGGTGACCAAGAGTAAAAAAAATACAATACAATAAAAAAATATGTATAATAAAAAAAAAAAATCCTGATAATTTACTCACCCCCATGTCATCCAAGATGTTCATGTTTTTCTTTCTTCTATCACAAAAAAATTATGTTTTTTTTTTTTTTTTTTTTGAGAAAAACATTTCAGGATTTTTCTCCATATGGTGGACTTACGTGGTGCTCAATGGATTAAAGGTTAAAAATGCAGTTTCCCAGCCGAGAAATAAGGGTGTTATCTAGAGAAACGATTGGTTATTTAGTCAAAAAAAACTACAATTTATATACTTTTTAACCTCAAATGCTCGTCTTTCTAGCTCTGTGATGCACATGCGTACTCTGTGCACTCCGGTTCAATACAGTTAGAGTATGTCAAAAAACTCTTATTTCATTTTCTCCTCCAACTTCAAAATCATCCTACATCACTGCAGAAGTAACGCCCCAGTGTTTACAGAGTGAGCGTACAAAGAAGGTTAAACGCCATTTACAATAAAAGGTAAAACTGCGATGTAGGACGATTTTGAAGTCGGAGAAGATGGGAGTTTTGTCAATCATAAACACATCCTTTCACAAACTTTTCCAAAGCTACAATGACAAAAAAGATGGTGCGTACTGTGTTTCCATTTGCAAAGAACAAATTTATACATTTTTACATTTATAAAGAAAGCATTTAACAGCATAAAATGCATGTCATGATTTTGAAGTTGGAGAATATGGGAGTTTTTCGACATACCCTAACTGTCTTGAACCGGAGTGCACAGAGTACGCATGCGCACCACAGAGCTACACAAGACTAGCATTTGTGGTTCAAAAGTATTATTTTTTAAGAAAATTACAGATCATTTAGCTAGATAAGACCTATATTTCTCAGCTAAGATTATTTAGAGCCCTTTGAAGCTGCATTGAAATTGTACTTTTAACCTTCAATTTGTCCACTATATGGAGAAAAATCCTAGAATGTTTTCCTCAAAAAACTCAATTTCTTTGTGACTGAAGAAAGAAAGACATGAATATCTTGGATGACAAGGGGATGAGTAAATTATCAGGAAATTTTTATTCTGGAACTGGAGTAATCTTTTAATATTTCAATTTCAAAGTATTTCAGAAAAAACATGTATTTCATTTCATTGGGCATGTGAGTGAATCACTGGCATATCCTACCAAATTCCATACTAGGCGACCAAATAGTATCCATCGTGAACCACTGGCCAGTAATTTTTTATATTAAGAATACATAACTATAAAAATATTCACTTAGCCTTGTTGCTCATTATACAAATGCCTTACAACAATAGACCATACATGAATATACTTTATAGTTTTCCTATTAATACAAAGCTGAATAACAGATAGTTTTCTTTGAAAGCTATATAAAATATGGTATTTTGTTGAAAAATATACATTTGTGCATTTAAAATTTAATAGAATTGTAATAGAATACTACAATCAATTAATAGAATATTACAAATGAGACATTCAGTATGTCTCATTTGTAATATGGTTGTCATTTTTAACCAGAGATTTTCATCAACATCGGAACAATTTTGTCAATTATAAACACATCCTTTCGCAAACTTTTCCAAAGCTACAATGGCAAAAAAGATGGTGCGTACTGTGCAGTTTCCATTTGCAAAGAACAAATTTGTATACATTTTTACATTTATAAAGAAAGCATTTAACAACATACAATGTATGTGTCATCTCAATATTATGCAAATTTCTTTTTTTTATTTGTAACAAAATTTAGATCACCAATTGAGTGATCTAAGCTGGGAGCACCAACAAACCTGGTCCAGTTTATAATTTGGTGGTTGTCTCATTTTGAAACACAAGCAAATAGCTTTATTTTTTCGAACTTTACCCTACATACTATTGACTGGGTTAAGTAAAAGAAAGCACAGCACCAGAATGAATGGCCAAAATCTAAATGATTTATCTTATGGTATCTCAACTACAACATTTCTGTACCCACAAAGCTTGATAATGAATGGCAGAACGATTCACAAGTAGCTTATCTGTTAGTCACACATTAATAGGAAAGAAAGGCCAAGCTGGTAAGAGATAAAATCAGAAATAAAGTTCACCATGAGCAAAGATTTTTCATGAAGTATTTTTATCAATAAATTTTATAGTATTAGTCAGAGTATAAATAAATAAATAAATAAAGGTCACCATTTTTATATGAGTTAATGACCACATATTCATGAATATAATATACAATTTTTTTTCTAGAAAAATTAAATAATTGATCAACAACTGTCCATATTTTTATTTAGATGTATAGAACACGCAACATAGTATCAGTATTGAAATGCCCTCAGCTTTGGTCACTTCTTGAAAAAATCCTCTTGAAACCACAAACCCTTGTCTTTCAGTTCTTTGCAGTCTTCCACACAGCAAATCTTTGGTTTTCTAGCATTTTTGTGTATTTGAACCCTTTCCAACAATGACTGTATGATTTTGAGATCCATATTTTCACACCGAGGACAACTGAGGGACTCATTTGCAACTATTACAGAAGTTTCAAATGATCACTTAAGGGAAAACGGGGCATTAAGAACCAAGGGGTGAAAACTTTTGAACAGAATGGAGATGTGTACGTTTTTCTTATTTTGCCTAAATATCATATTTCTTCCATTTAGTATCGCCCTTCAGAGGCTACAGAAGATACTTACATGTTTCCCAGAAGACAAAATAAGTTAAATTTACCCTGATCTTCAAATTCCAAAAGTTTTCACCCCCCGGCTCTAATGCATGGTTTTTCTTTCTGGAGCATCAGTGAGTGTTTGAACCTTCTGGAAATATATAATTCAGGCCTGTACAGATGGAGAAACAGGTTGTGGATGGGTTGAGGGAGGTCTTCCAGTCAGGCAGATCCAGACCCCTGCAGTACAGAAAACAGCAGCTCAGAGCCCTGCTCCGCCTCATCACCGAACGGCAAGGGGACATTGAACAAGCTCTAAAACAAGACCTCAACAGGGTACGGCAGCATTTTGATGGATCAATGTTTTCCTGAACAGCTATTGCCACTGAATGTTTTATTTATTGTCTATGAAGTCATTGAAGTCACTAAATCGTTATTGTCACCATCATCCAACAGAGTATGTATAACACTTCACTCTTTGAGCTGATCAGCATCGAGAATGACATCAAGGTGGCAGAGAGGGACATGGTGGACTGGGCAGCTCCTCAGCCTGTGAAGAAGAATCTCAACAGCGCACTTGATGATGTTTACATAAAGCCTGAACCTCTGGGTGTCGTGCTGATAATAGGAACCTGGAACTACCCTTGGGCCATGATCCTGCAGCCCCTGGTTGGCGCTATTGCAGCTGGTAGTGGGATTTTTTTTTACTAATTACAGCAAACATAAAAACTTGTGTTCAGCCATGCTACTTCCACAGTGTAAACTACTTACAACAAGAGGAAAATGTTGAGCAGGATTTGATTTTATCTAATGGGTCATTCTGTGTCAACTCAGCCAGAGGTCCCTGGCTCAAATTTCTGATTTTGCTAATATTTTATCTGAAGAAAGATAAACATGTATACTGATGAAAGCCAAAATATTAAATGTCATGGATGAATATTTACTGAGTAATCCACTATTTTCACCTGAAATTCAGAGCCAAATTGCAAGGGACTTCAGAAAGCTGGCAGCATCATAATGTTATTTTTACACAGAGATTGGTAGGCCTGTTAGTAAATCTGTTAACTTTAGCGATCTTTCTTGCATTATGTGCCAATGGTGACCATTTACAAATGGGGGAACAGCACTTTTCAAGTTTTTTCTCTAAAGTTTTCATGCCAGTAACTCAAGAAGTATGAAAGATATTTTAATGCCCTTTTAGATATTGGGTCTTAACAAACTTTCCTTTTGGCATCTTCATTTTTAAGGTCCTACATGGTTCGGTTCTAGAGATATTGAAATTTCAATATGGCTCCAGGAGAAAATAGTTTTCAGTGGTCAAAAACCAGATGTGGGTCACTTTGGAAAAATATGATATTTCTTTTGTTTTGAAGAAGCACAAATAATGTTGAAACTAGAGATTTATCTAAATTCCTTCTGTCATAACAACTGTATTGAACATACCTGAGTGCCATAAATATTCTTTTTCTAAAGTTTGCTTGCCTATAACTCAAACAGTATTAAAGATATCGCAATATGATTTTAGATTCTAGCTCTTCATAAACTTTTCTTACAGAATCTTCATTTTCAAGGCCCTACATTGTTCAGTCCCAGAGATATGGGGATCTCGATGAGGCTCCATATTCACATTGTTAAATATGACCCACTTTCAGTGTTTGAAAACCAAATGTCTAAAGTTTATAAGACCCAATATCTAAAAGGGCATTAAGATATCTTTCTTCTTGAGTTATAGGCATGCAAACTTTAGAGAAAAAACTTTAAAAGTGCTGTTTCCCCATTTTTGAATGGTCACCATTGGCACATAATGCAACAAAGAATGAAAACATTAACAGATTTTACCAACAAGCCTACCAATCTCTGTGTAAAAATAACATGATGCTGCCATCTTTCTGAAGTCATTTTTACCCCCTTGTAATTTGGCTCTGAATCTCAGGTGAAAATTGCCATTTTGACCCCCCGCCCCTCTACAAAATAGTGGATTGCTCAGCAAATATCCATCCATGACATTTAATATTTTGGCTTTCATCACTATACATGTCTATCTTTCTTTGAAATATTTCTAAAAATATTTGCAAAATCAAAAATTTGAGCCGCGGAAGTTTTTGAAATTTGGTTGATTTGACACGGAATGGCCTGAGTGGGTTGAAAGCCCAAATTTCAGTTTAAATGCAGCTTCAAAGAGCTCTGCATGATCCTGAGGAATACAGGTCTTATCTAGCGAAACAATCTGTCAATTTCTAAAAAAGAAAAAAAAATTATATATTTTTTAACCACAAATGCTCTTCTTGTGCACATCATGTTCACCATTACATACTCACGTTGGAAAGGTCACACTTGACGTAGGCAGAAGTACCGACTCAGTGTTTACAAAGCAAGCATGCAAAGAAAGTCAAACACCCTTTACAAAAATAGGTAAAACGATGTCGGATGATTTGAAGTCCATCCCTTTTTGAACCGGAACTAACCACGTGTGACCTTTCCAACTTCGTAGATGTGTATTGCAGAGCTAGTGCTAGGCAAGCATTTGTGGTTAAAAAGTATATGTACATTTTTTGGAGAAAATGACCAACCGTTTGCTACTAAGAATCATATTTCTTGGCTGTGATTGTGTAGAGCCCTTTGAAGCTGCATTGAAACTGCAATTTGGACCTTCAACCCACTGATCCCCATTGAAGTCCACTATATGGAGAAAAATCCTGAAATGTTTTCCTCAAAAAACGTAATTTCTTTTTGACTGAAGAAGAAAAGACATGACCATCTTGGATGAAATGGGGGTGAGTAAATCAGGAAATTGAATTCAGGAGTAAACTAATCCATAAGGAGCATCACCAACAGAAAATTAGATTTTAGCTACACTGTTTTCACACTTCCTTTTGTTATTTAGGCAATGCAGCTGTGGTGAAACCATCAGAGCTGAGTGAGCACTCTGCTAGGCTTATGAAAGAACTGCTTCCTCTGTATCTGGATAAGGTGCATAAACTTATTTTGTTTCTATAATTCAGTCTCAGCGTTTTTGAAAACAGCTTGCCAAACTTTTGGATCATTTTAGGAGATGTATCAAGTGGTGACAGGAGGGATTCCAGAGACCCAGGAGCTGCTGAAGCAACGTTTCGACCACATCTTCTACACCGGGAGCAGCACGGTGGGGAAACTGGTTATGGAGGCAGCTGCTCGTCATCTCACGCCGGTGACTTTAGAACTGGGTGGGAAAAGCCCCTGTTATATTGACAAGAACTGTGACATTGCTGTGGCATGCAGGTAGTATACAGTTTTATGTTAAAGGGTTAATTCAGGCAAAACTGAAAATGCATTATTTACTTTAAACCTGTTTGGTTTTCTAATTCAGTGCAAAACAAAAGAAGATTTGATTTTTTGTAGGATGTCTCAAGGTTGATTTTGTCTATGCAAAATAAATCAATGGGATTCAGTATAATTTTGGACCCCACTGACTTTAACTGAATGAAAAATAATCCACATGAAAGACCCAATCAATTAATCCACATGAATCTCTTCATGAAACTGAGTAAATGATGACAGAATTTTCATCTTCAGACTTTAGGACTTAAAACCCTTTTGAGTCTCTTAAAATAATTTAAAGTTTGGGAAACTTATCAGATGAAATAACCGATTTCCTAATGTCGTTATATCAGACGAATAACCTGGGGGAAGTTTGCAAATTGTGGCCAGACATGCATTGCACCTGACTACATTCTGTGTGAGCCAAGCATCCAGGACAGGATAATTGAAGAGATTCAAAAAACGCTACTGGTATGTACTTTATTTATTTTTTTAATTGTAGTCCATGTTCACATTGGTAGTAAGACATGACGTCGAATCTTAACTAATTTCAGGAGTTCTACCAAAAGGATCCTAAAAGCTCTCCGGATTATTGCCGAATCATTAACACACGTCACTTTGACAGAGTATTGGCTCTAATGAATGAATGCACTATTGCCCTTGGAGGAGAAAGTGATCGCTCACAGTGTTACATAGGTAGGGACGACTTTTATTGCCAATAATAAAGGCCTGAGTTTAATCAGTTGAGTTTAGGAAGTCAAAAATATCATTTTTTTTCCCCCTCCAGCTCCTACGGTTCTGAAAGATGTTTTACCCCACTTCAAAATCATGCAAGAAGAAATCTTTGGACCGCTGTTGCCTATCATCACTGTTAATGATTTGAGTGAGGCTATAAACTTTATCAACGCAAGAGAAAAGCCATTGGCGCTCTATGTGTTTTCCTCTGATAAAACGGTATTCTTTTGATTATCTGTGTTTCTAAGGTAGAAATTAAAATCTTAATTAAACTTCAATATGTATAATTGAACTTTTGTTCAATTTAGGTGATAAAGCGAATGTTAACTGAAACCACCAGTGGAGGAGTGACTGTAAATGATGTTTTGATGCACTACACTGTCGATACTTTACCTTTTGGAGGTGTGGGTAAGCCAACCAATAACATTCAAAGACAATCAAGACAAGTAATGGTAAAATAATTGTACGGTTAAATTTGCACTAAGTCGGCACCGATAGCCTTGTGGGCAATGCGCCGACTATAGCGTTGTTGTGCTCTGGACGTCCCGTGTTCGAATCCCGACTCGAGGACCTTTCCAGATCTCACCCCCCATCTCTCTCCGCTTCGCTTCCTGTCCTTTCTGATCTGTCTTGTCCGTAGTAAAGGCAAAATGCTAAAAAATAAATCTTTAAGTTTGCGCTATACAGCTGAGATTTTATTTATTCCAAAATAATAACTCAAGGCAGTAACAATTTAAACAGTATATGTTACCCTGGACCACAAAACCAGTCATAGGTAGCATGGGTATATTTGTAGCAATAGCCAAAAATGCATTGTATGGGTGAAAATCGATTTTTTTTAAATGACAAAAGTCATATTTGGTAAACATCATGTTCCATGGAGATATTTTGTAAATTTCCTACTGTAAATATATCAAGACTTAATTTTTTATTTATTTTTTATTTTGATATTTTTGCAACCGCACATTTCAGATTCCAGGCCAAATATTGTCCTATCCTAACAAACCATACATCAATGGAAAGTTTATTTATTCAATTTTATTCAAATAATTTATTTAAAAATGATTTATTCAGCTTTCAGATGATGTATAAATATCATTTTCAAAAAATTGACCCATATGACTAGTTTTGTGGTCCAAGGTCACAGATTTTATTTGTGAACTTATGTTCAGCTATTCTTATTAGTAGTTCACTTTTAACTATTATTGAATTTTTCGGGTCATCAGAAGTCATCCAATTCAATTTCATCAAGCTGATCACTCACTAAAAACTCCCACAGATCATGTTTTCATGCCATTTTAAAGGTTCATTTTTAATTAGTTCACTCCCAGAACAAAAATTTACATATAATGTACTCACCCCTTTGTCATCCAAGATGTTCATGTCTTTCTTCCTTCAGTCATAAAGAAATTATGTTTTTCGAGGAAAACATTTCAGGATTTCTCTCCATATAGTGGACTTCTATGGTGCCCCCAAATTTGATCTTCCAAAATGCAGTTTAAATGCAGCTTCAAAGGGCTCAAATGATCCCAGCTGAGGAATAAGGGTCTTATCTAGTGAAATGATCGGTTATATTTTTAGAAAAAAATTACAATTTATATACTTCTTAACCTCAAACGCTCGTCTTGTCTTGGTTTTTTTTTTTTTTTCAGTTCACAACACTTAGGGTACGTCTAAAAACTCCCGTCCCATTTTCTCCTCCAACATCAAAGTTGTCCTACATCGCTGTTTTACATTTACATTTTTTGTAAAGGGTGTTTGATCTTCTTTGCATGTTCAACTCTGGGTTCATACTCCTGCAGCGATGTAGGACGATTTTGAAGTTGGAGGAGAAAATGAGATGGGAGTATTTAGACGTACTCTAACTGTCATGACCGGAAAAAAAACTGTTCACACAGAGACAAGACTAGCGTTTGAGGTTAAAAAAAACAGATCATTTTGCTAGATAAGACCCTTATTCCTCGACTGGGATCATTTAGAGCCCTTTGAAGCTTTTAAACTGCATTTTGGAAGTTCAAATTTGGGGGCACCATAGAAGTCTATTACATGGAGAGAAATCCTGAAATATTTTCCTCAAAAAACATAATTTCTTTACGACGGAAGAAAGAAAGACATTAATATTTTGGATGACAGGGAGGTGAGTACTTTATCTGTAAATTTTTGTTCTGGAAGTGGACTTTTGTCTTTTGATGTAACAAAGTGGTTATATACTTTTTTTTGTTGTTGTTTATTAGTCTTCCCATTTATCGATTTTCTTCTCGATTTATCGCACGAACCAATCACAGCTGAACATAACCAGTCATATCCAGTCATACTGCAATCGAGGCATTGCCTCTTCCCCCACTTTCTAATGTTATATTTTATAATCTGCCATTGTTTTATTTTTGTACTACGATTTTTTTCTCAACCAATGACACTACCTGCCTTGCCTTCTCAGAAGAAACAACTATATTGAATTATACAGTATATTGATTATACATTTGTCTTAATCGCTCATTTTTTTTTCTCTTTCTCTGTAAGGAAACAGTGGGATGGGCAGATATCATGGGAGACACACGTTCAACCAGCTGAGTCACCATCGTGCCTGTCTCATCAAGTCTTTTGCTATGGAAGGTTTAAATGATGCCCGTTACCCTCCACTAACGGCAGCCCGACTGCGCAAAGCCAAATTTTTCATGCAGCATCGCTGGTGCAGCTGCAGTGGCATATGTGTGTGGGCCGTCATCGCAACCATATTGGCAGTCGGTCTGCTTGTTGCCTTAATAGTTGTGCTGATATAGGTAAGAAACATTTTACAGCTTCTACCATGGCATTGTTGAATTCTTAAAGGAGAAGTTCACTTCCAGAACAACAATTTACAAAGAATTTACTCACCCCCTTGTCATCCAAGATGTTCATGTCTTTCTGTCCTCAGTCGTAAAGAAATTATGGTTTTTGAGGAAAGCATTTCATTTATTTCATTTATTTTTCTTTATATAATGGACTTGATTGGTGCCCCGATTTTGAACTTCCAAAATGTAGTTTACATGCAGCTTCAAAGGGCTCTAAACGATCCCAGCCGAGGAAGAAGGATCTTATCTACCGAAACTATCTGCCTTTTTATATACTTTTTAAGCACAAAAGCTTGTGTAGCACAGGCTCTGGGATGCGCATCCACATACTATTGAATCATGTCAAAAGGTCACGCCGAATGTAGGTGGAACTACAGACCCAGTGTTTACAAAGCGAACGCACAAAGACTAAGAAAGTGCACTGTTGACAAACAGAAAGGTACAATGATGTTGGGTGATTCTGAAGTTGTAAGAGAAAACCTACAACCAAGTTGTAGGAGAAAATAAGATGGAGTTTTTCGCCATACTCAGTACACAGACGATGAACTTATATGTGATTCGTAATAGTGATGGGAAGTTCGGATCATTTTACCGACTCGGACCTTTGAGTCTCGTTCAGCAAAATGAACTAATCTTTTTTTGAGTCATTTTTTTCATTTTAGCAAAATATAATTAAAATGTTACGCGTTACTTCCCTAACACATCTACTGCTTACACAAACGTTGATCACACTACAAACAAGACAAAACTATCATGCTATTGTCAGAGTTCTGTGTGCCATTTGGACTGTTTATGTTTGTTTTTCCCATTGTGCCCATATTTGGTTCTTCCTGTCCTCATTTTGTCCTGATTAGTTTATTTACTACACCTGTCTGTGTCTTAATCACCACCCTTTATAAGTCTGCTTGTGATTTGAGTTTGCTGTCGGTCCTTGACGTTATTTGGATGTGTGTGGATTATCGTTCTGTTCCTGCCTGTTCCTGCCTGTTCCTGCCTGTTCCTACTAAGAGTTATATTAAATTGTTATTTGTATCGTATCTCGTCTCTCGACTCATCTATCCAGCACGTACCGTGACAGAAGGACCGACCCTACAGTTTATCCCCGGCGTTTCTCTGCTTTATTTTTTCCGTTTTTTTTTCTCAGTGTTTGTTTTTTTTGTTTTTCGTTATGGATAACCCTGCTGTCCTCCTCCTTCTCCTGGAGCAGGGGAATCGCTCTCTCGTGGACCACACTAGAGACTTTGTCCACCTCGTACCACTCACACACTTCCCGGACAGCAGCCTTTGCACATTTTACCGTGCAGGACTGAACATCGCCACGAAAGCGCAGCTGTCCGGGGAGGGTCCACGAGAGAGCTTCGCCGACTACATGGAGTGGGTGCTGGTGTCCTGTAGATCTTCGTTGACCGCGGAGGATGACACCAGCCCCACTCAAGACCCAGAGCCCAGCCAACCAGCACCCCGACACGCGGAGTTTGAGCCCGAGCCCACCGCGGATGACGAGCCAGAGCCACGAGCGACAGAGCTAAAGATCGCCACAGAGCCAGAGCCCTACACATCCGATCAGGTGCGAGAGCCGGCTACATCTACCATGACGGGGAGTGCAAGATGGAGCAAGTGAGGGCTATGGAGAGCCCTGCCCACTGCACCACTGCTGGGGGTGAGCTGGATGATAACTCTGGGGACTTGATTGACTTTTCTACGGAAGATCTAGAGGATAACTCTGGGGACTTGATTGACTTTTCTACGGAAGATCTAGAGAATAACTCTGGGGATTTAATAGACTTCTTTACAGAAGTATCTACCTGTCTCGTTATGCCTGCCTGTATGGAATTCCCACCCACCCTCCCTCTTCTGCCTATGTCAACATCTGTCTGCTCACCGCTGTCCCCTGACAGCCCCTCTGCTCACCCTCAGCCCACCACCTGTGCAGTGGGTGCGCCGCGGGTCTGCCAGCTTCCATCGGCGTCAGGGCTGGAGGATCCCTCATCTCCGCCTCCAGCCTCAGAGTCCAGAACTCCGCCTCAGCCCTCCGACCCTGCGGCTTCACCACGGCTCTCAGCGCCCTCGTCTCCATCGTCGCCCATCGGTCCACCAGCTCCACCGGGCTCCCTCGTCTTTCCGGCTCCGCCCTGGTCGGTCGTCGGCCCTTCATCACCTCAGGACTCTGTTCCTACGGCTGCGCCTCGTCACTCCGTCCCACCGGCTCTGTGGACCTCCTTCCTCCCTCTGGCACAGCCTCCATCCTCTGTCGCTCCGGCTCCGCCGCGGACCTTCGGATCTCCGCCTACGCCTCGGTCGCCAGAGCCTAGGGCTCCGCCTTGGCCCTCCGGATCCTCGGTGTCGCCCTGGATCTTCGGCTCTCCGTCTCCGCCTCGGGCTCCTCCGCCAGCTCCTCCGCCAGCGGCTCCGCCTCCGTCGGTCGCCCCCTGGAGTCGTCAGCCTTTTCTCCACCATGGCTCCTCCCTCCGTCGGCTCCACCGTGGGTCGTCATGATGGCTGTGGTCTGGGTCTCGCATGGCTCCTCCTGCTCCGGGTCCCTCCTGAGTTCTCCCTGGCTCCTCCCTCCGTCGTCACCACCCTGGACTTTGTTTATTGTCCTCCTCCCGGAAGACCGTCCGCCACCAGAGCCTCCTCCCACAATGACTTTATTATTTTCACTCCCTTTCCACGCCGCGAGGTCGCGCCTTCCGGGAGGGGGGAGTAATGTCAGAGTTCTGTGTGCCATTTGGACTGTTTATGTTTGTTTTTCCCATTGTGCCCATATTTGGTTCTTCCTGTCCTCATTTTGTCCTGATTAGTTTATTTACTACACCTGTCTGTGTCTTAATCACCACCCTTTATAAGTCTGCTTGTGATTTGAGTTTGCTGTCGGTCCTTGACGTTATTTGGATGTGTGTGGATTATCGTTCTGTTCCTGCCTGTTCCTGCCTGTTCCTACTAAGAGTTATATTAAATTGTTATTTGTATCGTATCTCGTCTCTCGACTCATCTATCCAGCACGTACCGTGACAGCTATAAGAAACAGACAAGATTAATTGATTGTTAATTGTCTTTAGTCTATGATTAGCTCATCTCACCTCTAATCTGAGTCGTTCATTCATCACGTGACAGCCCTATAAGTTCAACCAATACAGTGTGAGCCGGAAAAATAATTGATTAGTTCATTTCTCGAATCTTCCGGTTCGAGTCGTTTGTTCATCACGTGACAGCCTCATAAAATGAACAAACGACTCGAAACAGGTGAACTAATTCCAGAACTTAATAGGATGTTGTGCATGTGTGACTGAACGAGACTCCACGAGACGACACGTTCTTCCCGAGTCACATTAAAGATTTGTTTAAAATGAACGAATCGTTCTTGAACGATTCACCCATCACTAATTCGTAACATTGTGAACGCACATCCCAGAGCCTGTGCTACACAAGTTTTTGTAAAAGTATACAAATTTTTATTTTTCGAAAAAAAATGACAGATCGTTTTGCTAGATAAGACCCTTCTTCCTCAGCTGGGATTGTTTAGAGCCTTTTGAAGCTGCATTTAAACTACATTTTGGAAGTTCAAAATCGGGGCACCAATCAAGTCCATTATATGAAGAAAAATCCTGAAATGTTTTCCTCAAAAAACATAATTTCTTTATGACTGAAGACAGAAAAACATTAAAATCTTGGATGATCGAGTAAATTCTTTGTAAATTGTTGTTCTGGAAGTGGACTTCTCCTTTAATTCTGATTTGCTGACACTCTTCCAGAGGCAGTTGATTCAAAGATATTTACTCAGTGGAGGTTATTACACCCAAGAGTACACCCAACTTTAGGAAAGAAAACCTTAAAAATGCATTACCACTTTGGGTGTGTATTCGATTCTAAGTAATGTTCCATTGTCATTTATTCCATACTATTCCATGAATTTTATGTCATGGATTTATACATGAATAGCGTGCGATTGAACTTCCTGTCACGGTTTGTCTGCTTGGTTAATGAGTATTTCCCAGCAGACTGCCTTTTGGATCAAGTTAGAGGAATGGAAAGCCTTCAGTAATTAAACAATGCATGATTGTTCATAATCAGTGTTCCTTCCCACTTCCACAGGAAGATGCCAGTTTGAAGCAACAGATCCCTAAGCCTGCACTGCTCTTCATCAAGTTTTTCACTACTTAGAATAATTTTAAAATCATATAGAATGCTTGAATCATTTGTACAAGTGTTGAATATTCATCTCATTCTGATATAAAACAGTGTTTAAGGTTCCTTCTTTTAACTTTTTCAAAACACTAAAGCTTATACATGGGTTTTTCTATTCATGTAGAGAATTCAAGCTGCTAAATTGTGCAGAATCTGCACATTTAGATCTAAATGGCAAGTTAGCATTATTTCTGTTATGTAGCAGTACAATGTAGCTATTGTTTTCCATTGTTATCCAGCTTATCTTCTTTATGCGGTGGACTTTACAGAGCTTTGGCACATGAGCTTTCATCTACATTTTAACAAATGTTTACTAATTACTATTTATACTTCTTTTGTAGTTGTTATCTAACATTTGATATATTAGTCCTGTCTAGTCTAATACGATGATGATCAAATCTATTATAGTATTAGACAGCAGAAATCTCTGTATAATATAGAATTTTTATAATTTGTTACTAATTTGTATAATTTTGTATTTGATGTTGATTTAGTTTAATACGTAACCATTTCAGTATAATTGTACAGATTACAAAAGCCTGACCTGATCCTGTTTTCAATTCATATCTACAACTGCCCTCAATATCCAGCAGATGGCGCTCTCTTATAATTTAACATCTCTTATAAAACCTGGACCTGTGTGCGCCTTCATCAGTAGGATGTTGGCTTTATTTGTGATTCATTTGTGATTATTAGGCCTACTGCTGCTCCATGCATTTTCTCCTTCAAGAAGTAGTTCACTTCCAGAGCAAAAATGTACAGATAATGTACTCACCCCATTGTCATCCAAGATGTTGATGCCTGTCTTTCTTAAAGTTGTAAAGAAATTATGTTTTTTAAGGAAAACATTTTAGGAATTATCTCCATATAATGGACTTAAATGGTGCCCATGAGTTTGAACTTCCAAAATGTAGTTTCAATGCAGTTTCAAAGGGCTCAAAACGATCCTAGCCAAGGTATAAGGGTCTTATATAGCGAAACAGACGGTCATTTTCTAAAAAAAAATTACAATTTATATACTTTTGAACCTCAAATGCTCGTCTTGTCTAGCTTTGCCATGCGCATGTATACTCTGCCATCTCGTTCAAAACTCCCATCTCATTTTCTCCACCAACTTCAAAACCGTCCTATATTGCTTTTTTTGTAAAAGGGGTGTTTGATCTTCTTTGCACGTTCACTTTATAAACACTGGTTCAGTACTTCTGCAGCGATGTAGGACGATGTTGAAGTTGGAGAGGAAATGGGATGGGAGCGTTTTGATGTACCCTAACCGATGTACCACCGAAATATACAAGAGTTCACGCAGAGCTAAACAAGACAAACATTTGAGGTTAAAAAGTATATACATTTTTATTTTTTTTTTAGAAAATGACCAACCGTTTCGTTAGATAAGACCCTTATTCCTCGACTGGGATCATTTAGAGCCCTTTGAAGCTGCATTGAAACTGCATTTTGGAAGTTCAAACTCGCAAGCACCAGAGAAGTCCACTACATGGAGATAATTCCTGAAAAAAAAACGTAATTTCTTTACGATTACAGAAAGACAGACATGAACATCTTGGATACATTAGAGTACATTATCTGTAAATTTCTTGTTCTGGAAGTGAACTACTCCTTTAAATATAATCATAGTGTCAAACACTCCTCAACCAATAAAGTAGATTAAACTGTCTATGAAATTAGTTTTTTTCTTCTTTGAATAAATGAGCTAAAACTGGTTTAATTTAATTGTATATTTTAACACAATATTGCAAGCCCAAGTCTTTATTTCCTTTGGGTTTGGTGTGACATTCCTCCTCAGGCATCTATCTGTCAAAAAGCTATATATTTTATGAACATAGCTGACGGCAAATATACACATCTGCTGTAATTTGTCAAACTCAATACATTAGTCAGACAGGCGAAATGCTGATATGTGATGGATAACTCATCAGAATTGACAAAAATGCCAAGTATTTCTAAGTAAATAAAACTGTTATTGCCGTTTAGGAATGTAAAGATCAACAAAATGCCACTGAAATGATAATAGCGTGACAGTGGGATTTACAGTATTTAGCAGGGTTCACCACGTTCCATGCATTACTGCCTGAAGGGGCGTTCACACAGACAGCCATTTAATTGTTAGAGGTCATCAACTCGCTGTACTGCTAGTATGCATTCCTGCCTGACTGCTGTATCCAGCAGCAATGTGTGTGCATTCCCGTTGGGAGTCACAGAATCTCATTACCGCGCATTCACATAAACTTCAACTTGAATTATGAAGGCCCTATTTGTTGAACGTTCTATTTATCAAAGAATCCTGGAAAATAATGCATAACTGTTTCCAGTTTACAACATGAGTAATGTTTCAGATGCTTTAAATCAGCACATTAGAATGAGTTCTGAAGGGTCATGTGACACTGAAAACTTGAGTAATGATGCTGAAAATTCAGCTTTGCATCATAGGAATAAATCATATTTTAAAACACTTTCAAATATAAAACAGCTATTTTAAATAGTAATAATATTACATGTTTACTATATTTTTGATCAAATAAATGCAGCTTTGGTAGCTTTAAAATCATTAAAAAATGTACTAATGCCACACTTTGTATTTACTTGAATGGGGAAAGACGCATGAATGATACTGTTACTAGACCAGCATGAATACATGTTTTTATGTATATATCATAACTGCATTATGATCTTGGTTTTGAAGCTTTGCAATGAAAAAATTCTCTTCTATGATTTAGCAATCATGTGTTCCTCTGGATATGTATCGCTTTCTGTCATCTGTGCTCTCATCTAGTCTGTGTAAAAAAAAAAAAAGATAGAAAGAAAGAAATCGAAGGCAAATCTCTCCTCAGTCTCACGGCTCCAGTGTTTCAGTTTCCATGGAAACACATTAACCCCTAACCTTGGCATGTTAGGTGGCTATGAATGTGAGCGCTAAGTGACTGCTTCCTCCCACGCCATGCCCGCTTTTTCCATTCACGACGCCGTACAAACACACTTTTACCCTCTGTGTTTGCTTTCTTGTCTTCGCTAACAGATTGTTGGGAGCCATATGACTAATCGACTGGCCCTAAATGTAATCTCTTGTATATCATCACACAAGCTCAGCTGAACTTTGACATCCCAGATACTGCAGTTGCTCAACAGGTTGTCTTTCAGGTAGACAGATTTTGCATTGGCCATAATGTACATCTAATCTGAACATGCAAATGAGAAAACTATGCTTGCATAGTTCACCTCAGGCCATCCAAGCTGTAGATGAGTTTGTTTTTTATTGGAAAAGATTGTGTTTGAGGTTTTTTATTTTTTGCCTCAAGGTTAACTGATTGACTGGAGTCGTGTGAATTACTTGTGGATTATTGTGATGTTTTAATCAGCTGTTTGGACTCTAATTCTGACGGCACCCATCTACTGCACTCCAAATCTGTTCCGACAGAGAAACAAACGCATCTACATCTAGATTGTCATGAGTGTGGGTACATTTTAATTTTTGTATGGCCTATTTCTTGGTATGACCCACCAATTGGAAACCACTGCTCTTTTGTGTATGTACAAATACCGTTTCCCTCAATTAAAATGCCTTTGTTGACAGACTGAAGAATTTCCTAATCTTAATCTTACTTTGATCATTATTGTGAGGAATCACATGATATATATATTTAGACGGCTGTGAAGGCCCAGCTGGTCCAGGTTACTTCCGCCTCACGTCCTCTTCCTGCTGTGAGCTGCTTTCTCATACTGTCCCGCTATGATCTGTAAGCAGAGCTTTATTAAGAAGAATCAAGGATCGGGTTTTCCTGTAAACAAGCAGCAATTTAATGCATACTATGAGTTGTATCCATAGGCGTTCCCTCCCCAACCCAATTAGAATTTTGATTGGCTATTAATCTTTTGTCAGCTGGAAGAAACACTCCGAAAGTGATATCGTTCCTGTGCTGTTGTTATTATTATAGTAGTTTTTATTAAAAAAAACTGTGTTTTGGCCAGCAAACCTAAAATATGAGGCAACCCAGTGCTTGTTCGTGTCTGAATGAATTTTCAAAGACTGGATCTGAGGAAAACACCCAGATAGCACAGCACACGTACATCTGCGAGATGTCTGTTAAAGATCACTTGATCTGGAAAGCATCTGCTGTGTACAAACATCTGACAGACGTCTGCAATGTCAGTTTTACATACATTCTAAATCATAAACATCTTAAAGGGGTCATCGGATACCCATTTTCCACAAGTTGATATGTTTCTTTATTAGTCTCTAATATACTTTGATTAAAAATTCTCAATCGTTTTGTAAAACAACACCCTTTTTACCTTGTCAAAATGAGCTCTGCAAAAATCATCTCATTCTAAGGGATTGTTCCTTTAAATGCAAATGAGCTCTGCTCACCCCGCCCCTCTCTTCTCTCTGTGGAATGACGATCTTGTTAACTTTAGCCGCGTTTAGCCACTAAACTTCCTAACTACCACATTACAAGGAAAGGCGATCGCAAAGATTCGTAAAATAACGCTTATACACGCTTCTGCTGTAAGTGAAGCTGGATCATGAATGATTCGCGCGAACATAGACAGATATATGTAGATCGGGAGGCGCATTCCCTTCACAAACAAACGTAATCCACTGCATGTTCAGCGGCTCAAATGTCGGGAGTAAATGACGACAACTATGCTCATTATTGCATCCAGCAACACAACACCTCAATCGCTCAATCAGAGATATTCTTGTCTAACTTACATCCCTGCTTCGGCATCAAAACAAGGAAAGTTACTGGACTGTGACAGCTGATCTGAGGTAAGACGCTCATGTCAATCTATCGTGGGAGCGGCCTCTGTCAGTGTGACGCAACAACGACAGGCATCTGAGAACGACTCAGTTTGAAAAAGGGGATATTATTTTTACAGATTAATTAAAAACCACTGCATGGATTTTTATCATTATAGGGTAGATTTGTACATACACTGCCAACACACATTAATGTTCAAACAACATGAAAAAGTGAACTTAGCATCCAATGACCCCTTTAAAGACATCTAATAGATGTCTATTTGACATCTGATAGGAAATGTCCTATATACGTATTGCAGATGAACAAAGACTTTTCCAGATGTAAATGCAGACGTCAAATAGACGTCTCCATGATGTATGTGTGCTATCAAGGAGCGGTAGATCCCTGTGGGTCTTTACTGGTAATTGCCCAGATATCACACGTACGTCTGCAAGATGTCTACTAAAGATCACTTGATCTGGAAAGCATCTGCTGTGTACAAACATCTGACAGATGTCTGTAAGATGTCAATTTTAAATTCATTCAAAATCATAAACATCTTAAAGACATCTAATAAATGTCTATTTGACATCTGATAGGAAACATCCTATAGACGTATTGCAGATCAAACACTCTAAAAAATATGTCTTCCAGATGTAAATGCAGATGTCAAATAGACGTCTCCATGATGTATGTGTGCTATCAGGGCACTGATGCCTAAGAGATATTTAGCAGGTTAAATATTTAGACCTGTCTGTGATCCAGGTCCTTCAAGTGAAACGTCTGGAAATAACATTGGTGATGACAGACTGCTGTGTAGCGTGAAAAGAAGAGCAAATGCGACGACTTCGAGAGCCGTATAGTGTAAGGGTGACATTATATTTATCATTATTGGTGTGAAAGGGTCTTTACCTCTGCTGAAGAAACAATAGATGCCATCATAAAATTTGTAATGGTACTGGTTATAAACCCAGATAGCACATGTACGTCTGCAAGATGTCTACTAAAGATCACTTGATCTGGAAAGCATCTGCTGTGTACAAACATCTGACAGACGTCTGTAAGATGTCGGTTTTACATACATTCTAAATCATAAACATCTTAAAGACACCTAATAGACGTCTATTTAACATCTGATAGGAAACGTCCTATAGATGTATTGCAGATGAACAAACACTGTAAAAAATACATCTTCCAGATGTAAATGCAGACGTCAGATAGACGTCTCCGTGATGTATGTGTGCTATCAGGGAAGTAACTTGTATTGGTTTTAATAGAAACTGTAATGAACCCTGTCCCAAATAGCACATGTACGTCTGCGAGATGTCTACTAAAGATCACTTGATCTGGAAAGCATCTGCTGTGTACAAACATCTGACAGATGTCTGTAAGATGTACATTTTAAATTCATTCTAAATCATAAACATCTTAAAGACATCTATTTGACATCTGATGGGAAACGTCCTATAGAGGTATTGCAGATGAGCAAACACTAAAAAAATACGTCTTCCAGATGTAAATGCAGACGTCAAATAGATGTCTCTGTGATGTATGTGTGCTATCAGGGAGGGGTGCATCCCTGTAGGTCTCTACCGGTAATTGTCTATTGTTGGCTTGTTAAATTCACTAAATCCTAATGGAATATGTCCCAAAAAAAAAAAAAAAACACTACAGAAAACCATTTTTTGTAATATTTGTAATGGTATTAGTAGTGGAAACCATTAGAATTTCTGTGATGTTTTTGTTGTTGTTGTTTTTCAGCAGGGACTGTGGCTACATTATCAAATTTAATACAGAGCTGCTTACTAATTAGATAAACACACCAACTTTTAAGTAATGTGTTGAAGTAGTGCATTCAAAATCAAAAATCTGCCTAGCTACTTCAACAATATTATATTTATATTAGGCCTATTAGAAATCTGCAGAGTTGCAGACTCAGAGTTGCTTTAATATCTACTAGTGAGTAAGCATTTTTACTACTGTAACTGTTTTGAAGTTGCCACAGTTGTGTATGAAGAAGAGATAGTGAAAGAAGTAACACTGGAATGAATGGTAAATTTGGATGGTTCAATGGTCATTTTACAAAAAATATCATCGCCCACTGCTGTTACTGACTAATCAGAATCAAGTATTCCCAAGAGACATGTAATAAATTCAATAAACCTTCTCTCCGTGTCAGCTGAATCTGTCTTTAAGGGTTTTTATTGCAGTCCATGTTCCAACTTGGGAAGGTCAAAAAGTGATACAGTCCCTCTTGTGCATGTCTGCTGTTCACTTCTTGCTCTACAACAGAGCTTCATCATACAGCGATTGAAGTATCCTATGCCAAGAGCTCTCAGGGCTGCTAACAAAAGCTAGTAAAGCATATAAGAGAGCCCCTTGTCCTTCTTCTGGTTTACAAGGATTTCTGCCTATATTTACCGTGATTCGAGCCTTCAACACATTGTTGAGGGCTTTGTTTTGACGGGTGTAGGCGCAGCAGTTTTTCACAGTGTCCCAGTGATCGAGGGGGGCTAAATCTACCCAGTGCTGAGCAGCTTTCTTGGGTGGAGAGCTATTTTTTTGTAAGGCTGAAAATAAATGTGTAGCTGAGTGGATGCTCAGCAGGAGGCCTCTGCCGGGCCGAGTCATGTGCAGCTCACTCCTCAGATAGCCTTTGATACTGAAGCTCTAGACAATGAACCATGCTTTATTGTAAAATGTCAGGCATATAATTTGCATTTAGTCATTGTTTCACTGAAGGCCTCAGCAGCCCTGGTGAAAAAATGCTGGTTTAAGTTGGTCCATTGCTGGTTCATGCTGGTCCTTTGCTGGTTTATGCTGGTCATGTTGCTGGTCAAGGACTAGTATAAACCAGCAAAGGACCATCTTAAACCAGCAAAGGACCAGCTTAAACCAGCACCAAAACATAGCTAACCAGCATCCCAGCATCAAAACATACCTACCAGCATATGCTGGTTTTTTCACCAGGGAGGACGTATTAGGAAGAAAACAAAGAATTGGTAGAATTGACAGACTAATTGGTAGAATTGACAGTCGCTGTTGTGATATATCAGTCTTTACCTCTATTTATAGGTTCAGTAATCACTGTTATTCTTTAGATATTTAAAAGAACATTAAATATTGTTTTTCAACTTTAGTACAGATGGCATAAGAAGGTAAGACAGATCACTCATATAAAAATGAATGTGAAACACTCCCAGTGAAACACTCCCACTCCCTGTTTAAAGGTGACATATCATGAAAATCTTATATTTTTCATGTTGAAGTGCTATGATCGGATCCCCAGTGCATCTACCAACACAGAAAACGTGAAAAAGCATAACCCAGTAACTTGGTTTTGGTAAGCTATTCTCTTGAAACAGTACTGTGAAAAACAGTATGTGTGCATATCAAAGGAAAAGGAAAGGACATGGGGCCAAGTATGGTGACCCATACTCAGAATTTGTGCTCTGCATTTAACCCATCCAAGTGCACACACACCCAGAGCAGTGGGCAGCCAAATTGCTATCACTGCAGTGCCCAGGGAGCAGTCGAGGGATTGGTGCCTTGCTCAAGGGACTCACCTCAGTTGTGGTATTAGTGGTGGAGAGAGTGTTGGTTATTCACTCCCCCCCACCTTCAATCTCTGCCGGACTTGGGACTCAAACCTACAACCTTTTGGTTACAAGCCTGACTCCCTAACCATTAGGCCACGGCTGCCCCGGTTTAAACAAATATGGTTTAAAACACACATTTTAAAAAACAGATGTTTTTCAGCAGAGTATTTGGTAAAGGCATGGCTCTATTTTGGAAAAGGAGGCGGGGTACAGCAGCTCATTTGCATTTAAAGAGACATGCACAAAAACAGCGTGATACATTGCAGTGCTTTGAGGCGCATACATTGAGGTGTTTTCAGCTGTGCCAGCACAGTGTGTACATGCCATTTTCTTCCCACTGGGTATGTTGTTCTCCCTATTCTGAAGCTGTCAGAGAGCAGCGGTGTTCTGCGGTCGGGACAGGAATGTTGTACAGTATCTGTCTCAAAGCACTCTTCGCCTCAGAAACTGTTCACAGGCCACCTAAGAAAAACCACAGTTACCAATTTCCACACTCATACCGAAACAATTCATCTTTACATATTTTGCTAAGTCAAAACTGAACACAGATGCTCATACACATGTGCAGGGTCAAATGTGTTTTCTTGTTTAACTGTCCAACAGGTCCCAGTGAAATATAGTAATGTCTACCAATTTTATTGGCACCAGTACTTAAAGGGACAGTTAAGTGACAATTATTCTTTATTCTTTAGATGACAGTTCTGACATTAATTACTCACCCTCATGTGGTTCCAAACCTGTAAGACTTTTATTCATCTTTG
Source organism: Labeo rohita (assembly GCF_022985175.1). Classification (NCBI taxonomy): domain Eukaryota; kingdom Metazoa; phylum Chordata; class Actinopteri; order Cypriniformes; family Cyprinidae; genus Labeo; species Labeo rohita. The sequence continues at coordinate 16,198,484 of NC_066883.1, forward strand.
AAACACAAATTAAGATATTTTTTATTCTTTCTGACCTTGCACAGACAGTAATCCAACTGAAACATTCCCAGGTCAAAAAGGCAGTAAGGAGTGGGGCGTTGTTAAAACAGTCCATGTGACATCAGTTGTTCAACCATAATGTTATAAAGCTACCAGAATACTTTTTGTGTGCAAAGAAAAGAAAAATAATGAGTTCATTCAACAATTTCTTCTCTTAAATGTCAGTCTTTGACGTCAGTTCATGAGAGTACCATGTTGCATGCTGATGCCAAAGACAGTGTTTTGACGTAGAATTCTACGGAATAACATTTTTTTGTTTGTTTGTTTTCTTTGCACACAAAAAATATTCTCATAGCTTCATAAAAATTATCACATGGGCTATTTTATCAATGTCCTTCCGTATCGTTTGAATTTTATCAATTCCGATTCCGATTCTGCTTATCGATTCCGATTCTTAACCACTCCTCTTTTCAATACTATTAGGCTGATGTCTCTTTAACAACGAACACACACAGATCTAATAATACTGTTACGCATGCATTTTCTTTCTCATCTGTTTACTTTCACTTTAACTTTCAACAAAAAACAGCTGTGTTTATGATGATGTACTGACGTATTTTTGTTCATATTGGGTGGTAAATGTGAAAGAGAACGGACACAGGTCGGGAACCCCCACCGGGACCGTTCTTCACTGTGCTCATGCTTCAGATGTGTGCGCAGTTTGATTTTAAATTGTTTGATTTTAAACTTCAAAATCACATTAAAATTCGAACACAGGAATCATTAAGTGGAACTGAAAAGCACACGTCTTATCGAATACCCAGTTCTTCGGAAATTTTGAACTGATTCTAAAATGGAACTGGTTCTCGTTACCCAACCCTAGACCTTTCTAGGCATTGGACGTGGTAGTTATGCTGCTGTCTATGCAGGATCAGAAAGCTCTCGGATTTGATCAAAAATATGTCAATTTGTGTTAAAAAAAGATGAACGAAGGTCTTACAAATTTTCATTTTTTTGTGAACTGTCCCTTTAAACCCTTAAAGGGACAGTTCAACCAAAAATTAAAATTTTGTCATCATTTACTTGTTTCATTCCAAATCTGTACAATGTTTTAAGAAATGTCTCAGTGTTTTTGTTATTGTTTTTATGGAAGTCAATGATTAAAGAATGGATTGGTTACCATCTTTCTTCATATATCTATCTCAAGCTGGATATTCCTGTAGGAATACCCTCTTGTCATCCAAGGTGTTCATGTCTTTCTGTCTTCAGCCCTAAAGAAAACATTTCAGGATTTTTCTCCATATAATGGGCTTCATTGATGCCCCGATTTTGAATTTCCAAAATGCAGTTTAAATGTGGCTTCAAAGGGCTCTAAACCCAGCCAAGGAAAAAAGGGTCTTATCTAGGGAAACGATTGGTCATTTTTTTTTTTTCGAAAAATAACATAAGAGTAAACATTTGTATACTTTTTCAGCACAAAAGCTCGTGTAGCACAGGCTCTGGGATGCGTGTCCACTATGCTGCGAATTAGTAATGGGTCGTTCTTGAATGATTCTTTCATTCTGAACAAATCTTTAATGTGATTTGGGAGTCGTCTCAGGGAGTGATTTATTCAGTCGCACATGTGCAGCATTCTATTAGGTTCTGTCCTGGAATTAGTTCACCTGTTTCGAGTCTTTGGGTTTGTAAACGACGTTTACAAACTACCTTGCACTTTCTTAGTCTTTGCGCGTTCGCTTTGTAAACACTGGTTCTGTAGTTCCGCCTACATTCCACATGACTTTTCAACATGATTCAATAGTACGCAGCGTCATGAACGCACATCCCAGAGCCTGTTCTACACAAGCTTTTGTGCTTAAAAATTATTTGTGAATTGTTGTTCTGAAAGTGGAGATCTCCTTTAAAATGAAAATATTGTCTTTTTAAGGTCTAACTTGCTTGAATGTAAATAATTCTTAAAAAAAATACTAAAATGGCTGTGCTAAATTAAAAGCAGATATGATCGTCTCAGGGAATAACCTCGAACATTCTGTCATTTCCGCCTGGCATCTGGCTTCAGTTTGATCTGGCACAGACGTTCAAATATTTAGACATATTGCTGCATCCCCACTTTCCACATTTGCTTTGTGTTGTCATTTGTTTGCAGTGAGCATTTCCTTTTTCTGGTGCCATCTCAGGCTTAACGTCAATGCTGAGATGGAAATATGGATTTCAGATAAGTAAGCACCTTTCACCACAGCAATTATGCCCAAACTCACATGTTGATATTTCCAGACAGTATTGATCTCCTGTCTCCAACCGAGGGTGTCCATTTACGTAATAATATCAATGTGAGAAGGTGCCATTTGTGCTTTCTGTTTATCTAAGTGCTTAATTACCTTTCCTATAGGCTGTAAACAATGCCGTTTCCATTACGGCAAAGCAATTTCTACCATTGTTTAAACAGAAAGGTGCCTTGAGGGATGATATTAATGGCAAACTGTGAGATTCTCAGAATGAAATAAAAGCATTTCAATGGAACAGCTGTCCAAATACTTAGTAGTTTCCCTGAACTTACAATCTGAAAATGGATATCATTACCTTCCATAGATTTTTCGTAGCACTGTCTGTCACAGACCAAAAGCCAGGGTACATTCAAAGTGCAATACTGCCTGGATTTTCCCAAGTGTCATAGTGTTAATTGTGTGTTGCTGTGGAAGATTTCAACCTGCGAATCTTAGTCACAGGTGCTGCTGCAGTAAAAATAATGAGGCGCATTCATCCTTTATCGTCAACCTTGTGAGGTCAACCTGTCATCATAAATGACTGCTGTAAGCCTCTGAATCCCCAGACGTCCTCCTTTGGCTCTTTTTATCTCTGTAGGCCCATTCATGTGTTGTTTTTTATGTTGAAAAACATGTGTGAATGAATCATCAAAATGTTAATGATTCATTTCTATTATTAATAAATAGCTGAGTGTTTTCCGCCTTTCCTTACTACATTTATTAATTATATTAGATCATCAAAAGCAAGCTTTTTTCATGCAAGAAGTCCAAAATAACTATTAGTGTATCATAAACAAAAAAGTCTTTAATTTAGATAAATGAATTTAAAATGCATTATTTTTTGAATGATTTGTGTTGAAAAATGCAGACTCGGACACTGAGATGTGTATAGAGAAAAGCGGTGCGAGTTGCCAGTCATACTCATTAAAACCATGCCAACTTTCATCAAAGACCCCTTAGGCGGCAGAAAGAAGGAAAACATTTCTTTCAGTGAGGTCAGATTGCAGGCCTGTAGTTATTTTCTCTTGAGAATCTTGTGGATGGTAGATCCCCTGTGGTTCGCAGTTTTTGGGCCAGTTCCATTTCAAATTAAGCAGTTTAGCTGCAGCACTAAAGAAACTCAGCCCTAGATGTGTATTGTGAATTTTCAAGTAATGAACAGAGGTGGTTGTTCTGAATTTGAATAAGCCGAAACTCGATAGAGCTAGCAGTTTCATATTGAATAGTTTTCCTAGAGAGTAGAAACTCTCAAATTACAGCTGACTGTAGTTCAGTAGTTCAGTGACTAGCTCAAACAACTCAAACATCTTAATTAGTCTAGAGGAAAAATATAATGCACAAATTTTGATCTTTCAGTGATTAGAAAACACATTGGATGCAAAAATCACATTTGCATGTTGTTTGAACATAAAAGTGTGTTGGTAGTGTGTGTAAACAACCACCCTATAATGATAAAAATCCACCCAGTGCTTTTTTAAAAAATCCCCAATATTAATAATCACTTTCTCAGATCAGGCTGTTCTGAGATTCCTGGCAGAATGATGTAGTTCTGCACAAGCCCCTCCCACAACTACTGATTGACACGGCCATTTTAGCACAGACCCGCCCTGAGTGAGCTGTAAACAGTCCGCCACTGTTTCGACGCTGGAGCAGGGGAAGACAAGAATGTCTCCTAAGCAATTGAGGTGCTTTTTTGTTGTACGTAATAATGAACATAGCAGTTGTCATTTACTCCCGATATCTGAGCCGCTGAAGATGCAGATGAATTCATTTTTCTTTTGGAAGGGAATGCGCCCCCAATCTGCCTAAATCCGGATATGTTCATGTGAATCATTATAGATCCAGCTTCACCTACAGTAGAAGTGAGTGTACGGGTTTTTTATGAATCTTTGCAATCAGCTAAAGTTTACGGTTTCTCAGACAACGGCTCATGACCCCATGAAAAAGAGGGCCGGGGTCAGCATAACTCATTAGCATTTGAAGGGACATGCACCAAAACGGGTCGCTGTGAACAGAGCTGTTTTTGGCAAGGTAAAAAAGGTGTTGATTTACACTACCACTGGGAAATTTCAACCAATGTATGTTATAGACTTTTCATTAAAACCCTAAAGAATCATAACAACTGGAAAGTGAGCATCCGATGACCCCTTTAAGTCTCATTTTTGTCTCTGATGTTTCACCTAAAAAGCTTAAAATAAATAAAGATAGACACAAATTAGAAAAAGGAAAATATGGGAAATACAACAATGTAAGAAAAAAAAATAATTTCAGAAAATTAAAAGAATTCTAAATATTAATAAAACACATGTGAGATTGTGAGGTTACTGTGGTACTGTCTTAACTCAGTCCTTTCTAAGCTACAGAGAAAGTGGTAATAATTTGCAATGATTGTTAAAATAAGTCAATGAGTATAGTGAACTAACACAGAACAATACTTTAACAGCATTTGTTATTCTAATATCATTTTAATTTAGAAATAGAGGTAATACTTTACAATCAGGTTCATTAGTTAAATACATTAGAATGAATAACACTTCTTGTTAATGCACTTTGAACTAACATGAACAAACAATGAACAACTGTTTTTATTAACTAACATTAACAAAGATTAATAAATAGTGTAATAAATGTATTGTTCATTGTTCGTTCATGTTAGTTAATACATTACATCAACAGACACCTTATTGTAAAGTGTTAGCGAAATATGTGACCCTGGACCACAAAACCAGTCATAAGGGTCAGTTTTTTAAAACTGATGTATGGTTTGTTAGGTTAGGATAGGACAATATTTGGCGAAGATACAACTATTTAAAAATTTGGAATCTGAGAGGGTGCTAAAAAATCGAAATATTAAGAAATCGCAGCAATTATTACTACTCAAAAATTAAATTTTGATCTATTTACAATAGGAAATTTACAAAATATCTTCATGGAACATGATCTTTACTTAATATACAAATGATTTTTGGCATAAAAGAAAAATAGATTGTTTTGACCCATTCAATGTATTTTGGATTATTGCTACAAATATACCCGTGCTACTTAAAACTGGTTTCATGGTCCAGGATCACTAAATGCTAAATTAATTCATATTATATTAACTACTTTTATACTTAGATATTTAAAATGTATTACTATATGGGAATTAACATTAACTATGATTGATAAATGCTGTAAGTCATTATTCATTAGCTGCCTTTTTTTACCAGTAAAGCACCATTCACACATCAGTTTCAAAATACCGGTTAATTGTGACATCATTAACCAGAAATTACCTCTAAATGGCTGCACCTCTCGGTGTTTGTAAACATGGATGGGTAAACGCAGTCAGTGTTTTGTTGATGTTTTCGTTTTTGTGTCAAATGGTCACATACATGCAGCTGTTTTTGGCCCAGAGACATTATATTAGACATCTTCAAACCAAACTAAACAGCGTGGAGCAAATATGTCATCTACATCAGAATGTTACATCTGGCCCTTAACTTGTACGTGCTTATACCAGTAATCTCATTCTGTGTTCACACAGAGTACATTACTGGTAATTTACTGGTAATGTTAGAACTTTTCATACTGGTGAATTTTTGAAAAGGTCCTGTTCACACATGATCTCTTAATGGTAATTTACCGGTAATTTACCAGTAAATACTGTATTTGTGAAAGAGGCTATTGTTAATTCATGATAGCTAATGCATTAAGCAGTGGTAACTCTATTCATACATGTGTCATCTCAGCAGCCGGAGGACCCCACTGGCTTTGTGCCGCTGAGCGCAGATGGCGTTGAGACAGTGTAACCAGAGCCCACTGAAGAAGAGCACTGATGGGCTTCTGCACAAAGTGACAAATCCCCTTTCCCTGGGTGGCAAAGCCTGGGACTGCAGTCCCACAGCAGGGGATTGTGGGTTGTGGACACAGCAGACACTGACCCTGCAGATACTATAGCACATACCAGACAAGAGAGTGCTATTGTCCTCAATACTGACCGGCAGAATGTCTGACCTTGCACATTTACGAAGTCTCCAGAACCGTCTCGCCCCTTGATTGGTCTCATATTTCGCCGCACAGGCATCGGCTGTAGCCGTGAAACCTTTGGCCGTTCGAAAATTGAGGAAGAAAGACAATTAAGTGTCAAATCTTATTAAAGAACAAATCTGTTTTGTTTCATTAGCTAAATGCATAGTGAGTTTGCAGCATGTGAGTTCAGAAAAATTCCCATTTGCCCTCCATTTTGTTTGCTTAGGCAAGGAGCAGTGGGAGTACAAATCTTGAGTGTGTACATGCTGTTTGCTGCTTCACACTATTCATCTGTGACAGTGTCTAAAATCATATGACTGGGAATAGTTACCATAACGATGTTTGATAACAGTAGACGTTTAAGCCATAATACAGTTGCATAATGCTCATAAAAAGCTCCTGGTTTATGACTGTTTAGTTTAAGTTTAAGCTTATATGCAAATATTTAGTTGGGATTTTATATAATTATTCCAGTTTCCATACAAGTTCAGCTCATCTGACAGCATTTGTGGCATAATGTTGCATTATCATAAAAAATCCTGACTTGTTCCTCAAAATAAATATGTTATGTCAACATCCCAGATAGCACACGTACATCTGTAAGATCACTTGATCTGGAAAGCATCTGCTGTGTACAAACATCTAACAGACGTCTGTAAGATGTCAGTTTTACACACATTCTAAATCATTAACATCTTTAAGACATCTAATAGACGTCTATTTGACATCTGATCAGAAACATCCTATCCTAACGTATTGCAGATGAGCAAACACTCTAAAAAATACGTCTTGCAGATGTAAATGCAGACGTCAAATAGACGTCTCGGAGATGTACGTGTGCTTTTAGGGATTTTTACAGTCTTTTTAGGTTTATGGGATTGTGTTTTTGACAGCGTTGTAAAATTATGGATTTAACCCTATAGGTTGGTAGGCTTTTTTTTCCCAGACTTTTATTTTTGTTTGTTTTAAAGAAAAGGAAGGGCAAGTGGTCATTCATTTCTCCTAATCAACGAAAGGCAAGAAAATGCTGTCGTCTGAGCTTAACTTTACTGACCTCAGTGCCCTTAAAGTATCAGATTAGCAGACCTTGTCCTGACTATGACCCGACTGGTATAAAGGAAGAACATAAAATTACAATTAGGCTGCTTATGAGTTTTTGGACAATAAAATAGCTTAAAAATATTACACCATCATATTTTATCATCTTACCAGGGCTGTTGAAACAAGCGCTGGATGGTGGGTGGATGACGAGGCGCATTGTTTGTGTGCTGTGCAGCGAGAAGAAAGGAGATGAAGAATATCTCGGAGGCTCTGACAGCCGCTCTCTTGCCAGCTGCGGTATTAAGCTTTGAATTACTGTAGCTCTGCTCACTTTAATGAATCTGACTTGGCGTTTATTTGCTTTATAACAAGTAAGGCTTCATTTGACTATACAGAGAGTCTATTTTGCCAGGCCTAAGGTCACCAAATCTTTTTATGAACTGCGAGCCTCAGAGAATATCCGTTGTTGGTTTCTCTATCAGGCTGCCTTATTTATTATTTCTGCTCTGGCATCTCTTACAGCCTTGTGCTGCTTTTTATGGAAATATGTAGTTTACAGTAAATGCTCCTGTTATTGCAATTTCAAAACATTATTCTCCATTGATGTCAGTCAGAAGTATCCGTTATTTGCTGGCAAACGCAACTGCTATAGAAGCTATACAACTCACGGTCCTTAAAATTGATTCACTGAATTCTGATATACAGTCCTGCTGGGATGTTCCATTGTTTTATTCACTCTTTGTCCCAGACAGACTTAATTCTGGTGGACAAACCAGTGTAAATGCAACAAAAACGCTGGAAATATTTATGACCCTTTTGCAAACCAACTGCAATTGTTTTCACGAAAGAGTATCTATTAAATGTAAACATAAAAAATAATGAAATGCCATTAAATATATAGGTTCTGTACAATTTTATTAATGTTTTTACAACAGTTCTTTCTGGTCCTCGAATCTGATTGGCTAAGAAGAGCATTTTCCAGCGGTGCAACATTCTAGTGATAACGGCACTCCAACCATTTCACCGTTTGTATCACTCCGCTTGCAGTATTTCTCACGGCAAGTGTCATGACAGACACCCAATCTACTATAATTTTATAAATAATATTGATTTTGTGTCTCGGAATGTAGTTTAAAGAGTTTTTTTTAGGTGAGAATGTGGTTGTTTAGACTTCAAATACCCAGTTTGTCAATAAAAATAATGCTTTAGTGTTTTTGGAGATGTGAGCTCCAGGGCGTCAGCAGCCTTTCAGTGCTTATGAACCCACAGAGAGCAGCCTTACCTTGGCCAGATCTTCTTGAATTTGCTGGTGACTCTCTATGATGTCTCTATAGTGGTTAAATATGAAATATAATTTGTTTTGGCTAAATCTAACAGGCAGCCTTTGGTGTCATTAATCTATTATTTTTTTTCAGAGCAACACATTCTCACTCCCAACCTCATTTCCAATTTGTCACATATTGACAATTGGTCAGGGCCCCTTTAGCATCTCTTTTGGACATGTAGGGTCCTCCATTGCTTTTAGTTGTTTGCATTATGTGTCGCATTTAATGGTTTGCATCTCTTTGCAAAAATAGAAATACATATCACATTAAAAAAATACTTGTTTAACATGACGCAATCAGTCATGAGAATCAAGAGCCAATGGCATTTAACAATCAAAGCTGACGTAACGCTTCAGCAATTTTTAAAGGGGTCATCGGATGCTAAGTGCACTTTTACATGTTGTTTGAACATTAATGTGTGTTGGCAGTGTGTGTGCAAATCTACCCTATAATGATAAAAATCCATGCAGTGGTTTTTAATTAATCTGTAAAAATAATATTCCCTTTTTCAAATCGAGCCATTCCCAGATGCCTGTCGTTGTGACGTCAGGCTCGTCACTCCACAGAGAGAAGAGAGGGGCGGGGCGAGTAGAGCTCATTAACATTTAAAGCAGCCTTGACCAGAATGGGATGATTTTTGCAGAGCTGATTTTGTCAAGGTAAAAAGGGTGTTGTTTTACACTTCCATTGAGAATTTTTAACCAAAGTATATTATAGACTTTTTTTATTAAGACCCTAAAGAATCATATCACCTTGTGGAAAATAGGCATCTAATGACCTCTTTAAATTTGTGCACAGACTGCACACAGGATGAGTTTTACTGTGGATAGAGCGTCTGTTCCTCTTAAAAATCATCACTTTTTTAAAATAAATTGTGACTGTAGTTGTATCTGCCTGTTATATCCTGTGTTTCACATTGACAAATGGTTAGGTTTAGGGGCAGGGGTTAGGTTACATGCTCATAAATATGTAAATAGTGAAATGTAAAAAAGTTTTTTTGACTGTTTACACTGAGAAAAACCCACACCCCAACATATATGCAATAATGGCAAAATTATTACCGGATATGTTATTTAATTATGCTGATAAAATTCCCAATGCCTTTCGCATCAACAAATTGATGCCAAAGGCTTCTTATTTAAAGCAATGGAGGACCTGCACCTCTATGTCTGCAGCCTTTCACATCAAAATTCAGCATAGCCATTCATTTTGGGATTGTGTGTCTCTGTGCTGCTCCTGAGACATTACAGCTCATATAATTGGCTCCAAAAGTTTTGCGGTACCCCTGTTCATTTCAAAGATATGACATCTCATGAACAGTGGCTACTTAGCTAATGACGTATGATGACATTACCATAGCTACACATAGCTGACTTTCAGTTTCAGCATTGTAACTGTATTAACTGTATATAATTAGCATTAAGTATAACTACCCATCTATCAATAATTGGTTCCCAAAACCTTCGGGAAGGTTACAAAAAAAAAAGCCCAAACAGAAAACCATATGGGAACATTACGGGAATGCTCTGTGTTTGCTGAGTAATAGCTAGCACCTAATAAACACACACAGGACACCGTGTAACTGAAAATAATTAGCCTGTGACTCAGAAACTGAGCTTATTTGCCTTATTTGCATAGAAGTGCTTCTGAAAACTATCAGGAAACTGGTGTGATGCAAATCTTTCATCATTTTGGAAACATGAAACCTTTCTCCTGTAAATCTAATTGCCTTTGAAATTTTCTCTGCTCTTAACCCTGCAGACGTAGCGGGTCAGAGGTCCCATATCTGAATGTCTCTTGAAAGGACGCCCTCTCAGTTTCAGAAGGACCCAGTGGAATGCACAATGCAGCGGTAAGGCCACGGGTCTCGTGACCCTCAGATATGTTCCTCCGCCCCCTGGTTAAGATATATGGTCATGCAGTGAGGTAGAGTTACCACACAAGCTGAATAATGCAACATTCTTCAACGTCTTCCTTTCTGGCATTATCCTGCAAGACTCGAAGTGAAAAAGAACAATGTAGTTACTGCCTAAAATGTCATTTTTCATGGTCATAATTTTGTCAGACAACTTATTTCAGCCCAATTAGCTCTTGCTAAACAATAAAACACAGTATGTATGCAGTGGAAGTGACCTCGCTGGGCTGTTTGTTCACTTTTCTGCCTGACTGAATGTTAAACAAATGAAGGACCAATTTTCTTCTCCTTTGCACACATAGTTGACCGTATGGGCCGGATACGGCCGTTTCCTGCAGACGTGTCCGGCATGCGCTGTCCCTTTAACCCCCCACATTGAGAGCCCAGTCTCTGCTGCTGACCCTGTTAAAGACTAAAACCCTTGAAGGCATGGGAAAGCTAGGTGCTGTAGAGCGAAAAATTAGGAAGGACAATCCGCCTGTTCATAAGACTTTTTTTACACCCTGTAAAAAAGAGACTAACAATCTTTGCCCTATTTGTTGTTCCAACTAGCTTAACAGTTATCCAAGCAAACACTGAAGATTTGTGAGCTTCAAGCATGCATTGTAGCACAAATCTTGGTTTGTTGTTTGCTGATTTATGCTGCTGCTTTGTCATCATTGTTACTTTGTTGTATAGGGATGTTAAGAGCTCATGTTTTTGCTCGCTGTGTTTGTGCTTGTCATTGACGTTTGTGTTAAGTATTGAGCACTATTTGTCTCTGTGTTGAGCTATTGGTTTTAATATGTGTGTGTGTAAATTATACAGTTGCTGTCAGTGGGACAATTTATTATTATTATTTGAAACATCTGCAAAATTTATTTTTAGGGTGCAGTCTAACTAACAAATGTCTGCTAAGATTTTTACAAATATTTTTTGGAAATCTTATTCTCACTAGGCTGCATATATTAGATCAAAAACACAGTAATATTTTGAAATATAATTACCATTTAAAATAGCTATTTTTTATCCTAATATGTTTTAAAATATAATTTATTCCTGTGATGCAAATCTGAATTTTCACCATCATTACTTCAGTCTTCAGTGTCACATGATCCTTTAGAAATCATTCCAATGATATGCTGTTCAAGCAGGGTTGCCAGGTTTTCACAAGAAAACCCACCAAACTGCTACTCAAAACTAGCCCAAAAGTAGCCCAACTGTGTTTTGAGGGGGGTCTCCGTGCTAAAAGACGAATTCCAATGTGACATGAAAACAACCCGTAGCAACAGTATGAATGTAGCCCAATTCTGGTGGAAAACCGCGGACTTGGCAACACTGTGTTTAAGAAATATTTAATTAGCAATATTGAAACAGTTGTGCTGTTTAATATTGGTAGTATACTTTTACTTAGATCCTTGGAAGTTTTTTTAACTAACTTTTTCTCAACAACTTCTTTTTTTCTCTCTTTTACAGTGCAATCCCACCTAATGACCCTGACTAAATCATTCCAGCTGTGAAAGCATGTAAGTAAACCCTGATTGTAACACAGCATGTAAGCAGTATCTTTTACTTAAGAAACTCTATACCGCTCCTGCAGTTAGGAGCGCTCACTTAGGGCATGTGCAACATAAGCCTGTTTGTATTCTAAATTACGGATGTTGCTTTGCCTAAATCTCAGTAGATGTACCATCTGCCTGAGGATCATAACCCTAAACAGTGGACAATGAAAATCAGCTTAGTCAAAAATCAGACCAGGCAGCCTGCCAAGCCTGATTCACCTCAGTTAAACTGTGGGGACAAGCCTGCTAATTCAGTGCATATAACATTCGCCATGGAGTTGTACACAAACTGCAGACTTGTTTATGGTCGGGCCAGCTGGACGCCATTGCTAAATTGTGTTAGAGTGCTAGATGCAGCCATTTTTTAATAAACTAGAGTAGTACTTTAAAAACAGTTATGGATCTAGCAGCAAGGCTGCACATTAATCTTTCTGCGGCTTCTACAGTAAGTGCAACGCTACATGGCCAAAAGTACGTGGACACCCTTTTCAGTTACATGTGTTGTATTTTAAAGGGTTAGTTCACTTCCAGAATAAAAATTTCCTGAGAAGTTTGAAAAGTCTAAAAGAAGTTAAGGTTTTTGAGGAAAACATTCCAGGATTGTTTCTCCATATAGTGGACTTCAATAAGGATCAGTGAGTTGAAGGAACAAATTGCAGTTTCAATCCAGCTTCAAAGGGCTCTACACAATCCCAGCCGAGGAATAAGGTTCTTATCTAGTAAAACGATCGGTCATTTTCTAAAAAAAAAAAAAAAAAAAAAAAGTCTATACTTTTAACCACAAATGCTAATCTTGCACTAGTTCTGTGATCAGATCATAAAAACAACACCCTTTTTACCTTGTCAAAATGAGCTCTGCAAAAATCATCCCATTCTGAGGGATTGTTCCTTTAAATGTAAATGAGCTCTGCTCGTCCCGCCCCTTTCTTCTCTCTGTGGAGTGACGAGCCTGTTTACTTTAGCCGCATTTACCCACATTTACCCGTGTTTAGCCACGAAACATGCTAACTAGCACATTATTAGGAAATTCATAAAAAAAACCTTATACTCACTTTTGCTGTATAGGTGAAGCTGGATCACAAATGATTTGCGCAAACATAGACACATTTATGTAGATTGGGAGGCGCATTCCTTTCACAAACAAATGTAATTCACTGCATCTTCAGTGGCTCAGATGTCGGGAGTAAATGACGACCACTATGTTCATTATTACATCCAGCAACACAACACCTCAATCGCTCAATCAGAGATATTCTTGTCTAACTTACATCTCTGCTTCGGCATCGAAACAATGGAGGTCGGACTGTTACAGCTGATCTGAGGTAAAACGCTCATGTCAATCAACTATTGTGGGAGCGGCCTCTGTCGGTGTGACGCACACCGTCAGGCATCTGAGAACGGCTCTATTTGAAAAAGTGGATATTATTTTTACAGATTAATTAAAAACCACTGCTTGGATTTTTATCATTATAGGGTAGATTTGTACATACACTGCCAACACACATTAATGTTCAAACAACATGTTAAAGTGAACTTTGCATCCGATGACTTCATGTCCGCAGGTTGAAGTGACCCTAATAATGTAATATTTAGTCCCCCTCAAAATGCAATTGGGCTACTTTTGGGATAGTTTTGTGTAGCAATTGGGCAGGTTTTGTTGTGAAAACCTGGCAACCCTGGACTCAATTGTATTGCCTCAGAAGATTTGGGATATTAATACTTTGTGTAATTAAAAGTAATTAATAAATTGTGACTATAGTTGTATCTGGCTGTTATATCCTGTGTTTTATATTGACAAATTGTTAGGTTTAGGGGCAGGGGTTGGGTTACATGCTCACAAATGTGTAAATAGTAATGTAAAAAAAAAAAATTGGACTGTTTACATTGAAAAAAACACACCCCAACATATATACAATAATGGCAAAATTATTATCCAGTATATAATTTAATCATGACGATAAAATTCCTAATGCCTTTCGTGTCAGCATATTGACGCCAACGTTTTTTTTTTTATGTAAAGCAATGGAGGACCCTGCATGTCGAAAAATTATGCTAAAGGATACCCTGTGTGTCAAAAAGTGACACCAAGTGGTCCTGACCAAGCATCAGTATGTGACGAGTTGGGAGTAAAAAGGTGTCGATTCCCATTTAAGTCCACTATATGGAGAAAAATCCTGGAATGTTTCCCTTAAAAAAACCTTAATTTCATTTTGACTGAAGAAAGAAAGACATGAACATCTTGGAAGGCATGGGAGTGAGTGAATTATCAAGAAATTTTAATTCTGGAAGTGAACTAATCCTTTAATGTATATTTTCATATACGTATACATTACATTTTAATTCAGCTACATACATTTTAAATTGGCAGGGATAATGAAAATTTAGTATAGCCATCTTCAAACCATCTTTGGTTGAAGCAAACGTAATATTTTTGATAAACAAATATTTTCATTCAAAATATAAATAGCACAGGACCAGTTGAAGACCCTGGTTTGTTGAATCTAGCATGGAAGAACTTAAGTAGCCTTCACAAAACACCAACCCGAACCGCGTAACACACTTCTGGGATTAATTGAAATGCCGACTGTCGGCCAGACCCCATCGCCTATCATCAGAGCCTGACCTCAGTGATACTCTTGTGTCTTAATGGGAGCAAATTTATTTGTGACCCAGCGTCTACTGGAAAGCCTTCACAGAAGAGTGGAAGCAGTTATTGCAGCATTTGGATGACTAACTCTCTATTAATGCTCATGGATTTGCAATTAAATGCACAACCTAACCAGCACAACTGGTATGACATTTAGGTGTCCAGTGCATTTGGCCGTGTGTTTGTACAAAGTGAGAATGTAGTTGAATCAAACAATTGATTTTTGTTTTGTTTTTGTGGGTACCCTTGAGTTTTCTGGGCCAAGTACTTCATCACCCTCCCCTTTGTCCCCCAGCCTTCTGGTTTTGGCAGAGCTTGAAGGCTTTTACCTAATCAGGCCAGACAGTGTGTGACTGATTAAGAATTTGATTGCAGGAGAGGAGGACGGGGACAGAGAGCTCACGCATACACATTCATCCAGACATACATCTTTTGTCGCAGACACACAAATAAAGTCTTTTGCATTCAAAATTTTTACATGGTGTCCTATATAGTTCCAAATACTTTGAATTTTGTGGTTTCTTAAAACATGTGTTTCCAATAAACTATCGACGCTAACCTGAAGCAAACTGTCTGCAGACACATGATCCATCTCTGTCAATGGTTCTTGGTAAATGAAAGCCAACCAACTTCATTATTACATCAAACCTTCTTTGGAGACCTCAATAAACAACTGAATGGTTTTAATTAAGAATGAGGTTGTGCGCTTGTGTTTTTAAACATGTTCACTGGAGTGACTGAGGATCTCCATGGCACTGTGGATTCCAACCACTGCTCGTAAGATCATACCTTGACAAAAGAGCTGTGCGGTGATATGATTCATCTTCTTAAGCCGCAGTCAGTGTTTTTGTTTCTCTGACAACAGTTAGCATGGTAATTTAGATTTTATGGTCGGAAAAGTCGGAAAATTTAAATAGAACTCAAAAACTTTTTAAGGGATATTTTGAGGTTGTGGAAGTGAAGCTAACAAAAATATGTTCTAAAAATATTTTGCTGACGTTCCCATTAAAGTCTGTGTCATAGAATTGTTTCTAAACACATGATAAATGTTAAGAATGTATTGACTGTGAACTTTGCACTACTGAATTGTGGAGTTAGACAGTTAAACCAATATTTTTCACCAGTTTTTGGGTTCAGGATTTTTGGGTGCGACTGAAATCATGTTTCGATGACACACTGGAGTCACTGAGCATGGCCCCCGCCCTAACACTACAATAGACCAGTTTGCCGTTTGCAAGCAGTGATGATGTTTTTTTGTTTGTGGGCGGAGCCTGTCTGGTTTTAATTAAGTGCCACCACAATGCATACGCAGCTGCAGATGGTGTAACTGTGATGTCTACTCCAAATAGAGGGTTTGCACTTTTGTCACAGTTTGGGCAGTTACCCGGATGCACAGCCATATTGGAGATACTTGGACGTAAACAACAGCATGGATTGCACGGTTAATGTACTACTGAAATTGTTGTTCTGCTAATTTATGCTGTCTACGCCACAGGAAAATAAACATGTGAAAGCTGCTAAATCATATAGGGACGACTTAGTGAGCAGGAAAGGGGCAATATTTTGACAAACTGAAGTTAACAGGTGTTAGAGATATGTGTGAGCAGTAATAATTAAGATATTAGCCTAATATTTCACCTACCTGACCAGAAATTATGAGAACAGACATGAATGTTGTCAAGATTCTTGCCCTGGAAATCCTGATTCAGTTTGGCCAACCACAAATGCCTTTTGTTCCTCAGACAGTCTTTTGCACTCTGTTTTAATGGTTTTCCTGGTCCGACCGATTAGTACAACCCAAAACATGACAATAAGTGACCATTTTCAGCAGCAATAATCAGCAAAATATGCAAGTTTCATTCGATTCAGTAGCATTGTTTACGTTCAGTGCTGCCAATATGATGACACATCTGAAAACACTCTATAGAGTATATTAGCATCAGTTCGCCGTTCAATCGCGAGTTACTGTCATTACCTTTAGTTTAGTTAGCTACAGCCTAATGTTTGCTAGCTAGTAGTGATGTGAGAAGATCTCGAGACCAGTCGAGATCTTCTCACATTTTGCAGTGTTTACAGTAGAGCTGCATGATTAATCCTTAAAAAACCGAGATCGAGATTTAAACACCCACGTGATCTTTTTCCATTTCAGGAAAGCATTTCAGCATTTTTCTCCATATAATGGACTGCTATGGTGCCCCGATTTTGAACTTCCAAAATGCAGTTTAAATGCAGCCTCAAACGATCCCAATTGGGTTTGTAAACAATCACAGATTAGGAAGAAGGGTCTTATCTAGTGAAACGATTGGTTATTTTCATTAAAAAATACAATTTAAATACTTTTTAATCCCAAACACTCGATAAGACCCTTCTTTCTCGGCTGGGATCATTTACAGCCGCATGTGGGATTGTTTGAAGCCGCATTTAAACTGCATTTTGGAAGTTCAAAATCGGGGCAACATATCAGTCCATTATATATAAAAAAATGCTGAAATGTTTTCCTCAAAAAGCATAATTTCTTTACAACTGAAGAAGGAAAGACACGAGCATCTTGGATGACAACGGTGTGAGTACATTATATGTGAATCTTTGTCTGGAAGTGGACTTCTCCTTTAACAGCTGAAAGAGGCGGCAGCTTTCCCGAGAGTGGGCGTGGTTTCAGACACAGTGGACACACCCCCAGCATTTCAGAGCAGAGGTTACTGATTTTGATAACTTATTTTATTTACTTGCCGTGTTTTTTTGTTTGTTTGTTTGTTTTAAATCATTCAAATTTGGCTGGGTGGTTAATAAAGGTTTTTCTGTGGTGTGACAAATTCAAACATATTTAATGCTGCATTACATGGACTTAAAGTTATGAAAACGTTCTGAAAGGTCTTTCTGAAGTCAGTCATTACTATATATGTACATGCAGTATGTGTATATTCAAGCAGCCACATAAAGCAAATTGCACAGAGCGCATATAGGAAAAGTGCACACTTGGGGGTTACTGTCCCACTGCCGATTTGAACAGGCCCATACGGCGACACACCATGTTGCACCACACAGGCTGTGATTTCCTGCCATTCTCTCAGGACCCATCTGTTCCCACACTTTAGTGTGCTTTCTCAGCACCATCCATTTCACTCTCCGGGGACATATTGTTAAGGATGCCATGTCTGACCCACCTGCTTGTTAGTCATTACATAGTCGGTCATATTTTTGTCATATTTCACAGATGATATTTGAATAGCCGGAGCTACGGGCCAGGAAAAACAGCCCCCCAGAGGGAATGTGACTTTTGTTTGATTGTCAGCTCATTGAAATGTATGGTGAGAATAATTCTGCATGAACTACTGAACTATTAAGAGCTTCCTACTGAAGTGAACATATGGACAAATCATAATTAAATCTCCATTTAAAGAGATCTGACCATAACGTATGATCAGTATTTAAAGAAAAGAAAAAAAGGCTCAGTTGCACTGATTTCTGAAGTGCTCTCTGTGCTATAATACGTGACCCTCGATCACAAAATCAAGTATGGGTATATTTGTAGCAATATCCAAAATTATCTTTATTTATTTATGTCAAAAATCATTAGGATATCAAGAAAAGATCAAGGTCCATGAAGATATTTTGCACATTTTCTACCATAAATATATAAAAACCTAATTTTTGATAAGTAATATGCATTGCTAAGAACTGGACAACTTTAAAGGTGATTTTCTCAATATTTTGATTTTCTTTTGCACCCTCATATTCCAGATTTTCAAATAGTTTTATCTCAGCCAAATATTGCCATATCCTATCAGATCATACATTAATGGAAAGCTTATTTATTAAGCTTTTTTCAGTATAATTTTCAGTATTTTATGTATAAATCTCAATTTCAGAAAAACTGACACTTATGGTTTTGTAGTTCAGGGTCATATAATATAATATAATATAATATAATATAATATAATATAATATAATATTATAATATAATATAATAATGTTGTAGCTATTTTACTACATGCCCTCAAAAATTCTGTATTCAAGACTAGTTGCGCAAAGGTGTGCTGAATAAATCTGTTATTTGAAAAATGTCAGCTCCACAGCTCCAGTGCATTTGACCACAGCATTAGTAAGAAATAGGGGCTGAGAAACTAGTGATGGGAGCTTTTAGGGCTTCAAAATATCTTGGCTCTTGAGCAGCTGAGTGCTCTGTTTTCATGTTATGGTCTATTAGTGCAGTAATGGCTGTCAAATTCAACTTATTCTGCACGAGGCTTATTTTGCCAGTAACACTGCATGCGTTCCAACTCGGGATGTCGGAATTTTCCAAATTTCTACAAGAAACAGAATGTCACTGGAAGCTGGACATCCTTGGAACTTGGAAACTTGCTCAGAAACATCAGGGGCCAGTTGCATAAACTTAGCCTCTATGTTAAGACAGTGTCTTAAGAACTAGTTTGACCAACTAGCGGTTAGCCAAAGGGTAATCAGTCTTATTTTTTGCATTCAGAACTAATGTAACTGAATTTAAATAATGATGACTTTTAAAGCTGACTTACTTTTAAGACATCAGATCACAGTTGATGCAATTTGCTTAGGAAGATCACTGTTAACAATGAACATAAATTACTCAGATAAAACGAGTCAAATCTCTAACATTCACTTTAAATATATATATTTGTCCATGTGGAAAAAATGTAAAAATACTGAAAGCTCAATGATTCTAATTCTAAAATAAAAAGTTTTTTTTTTAAACTACACCCTTTTTAATATAACTACTTTTTAATATTCTCCTATGTTCACATCAGAGATATCTGTTTCAGAAAACGTAAAAAAAGTAGTTTCTCAGCCAACAGTATGATGCGCTTTGCCTTTAAGAACCCCGTAGAACCACGGTGCTCCCTTGCAAAACACAACCTCAGTGGGCGGGGTTAAAGCTAACTGCGCCTTTTAGCCAATAGCATAGGTCGAAACAAACACGTCAAATAGCGTCTGGACCAACCAGAGTGTTGCTATTAAAATTCTTCTTCAGACAGTTAACCAGTAATCGTGTTGCCTGTGCTAGATAAAAGCTCCTCACGAAAGACTGTTGTTTGTGAATCGATCACAGAAGATTTCCGCTCAGTTACGTATATTTACAATAACATATTTAAAGTAACCGTCTAATGCGATTGCGCAGCTTCACAATCCACCAAAATCAGGAGGGGCTTGTTTGAGACGGCTAGTAAAAACCTCTATGTGAAGTTGTGGTGATTTAACGGGCATCTGGCAACCTAGTGGAGGTGACGCGCTTGTATGTGATACAGTTGTGGCGAGCACAGCGTCGAGACGTTCAGAGTGTCGCATTTTAAAGCGGTGAATGGAACGGCTTGAGCGAATGGCACGTCCGTGCGTTAGTGTTCGACTACAAAGAGTTCTTGTGTAACCCACTCATCGTCTGTCGTGACGGATCTACCAAACCAGGTGCGTTTCTTCACACATAACGTTAATCTAAAAGTGTTGCAGCGTTACAATGTATTTGCATTACCATCCGTTATAACCGCATCTCAGTCTACATTCTTTCACCGAGAACCAAAACAACCCTATTCTAGTCCACCTTAAGTTTTTGGCTCTTTAAAAACTGGTCTTACGGCTCGTGTGTTTTGACTGGGGAAAAAATGATGCGGACTTGGCACATGCCAACATTTGAATTGAACTGTACAGGACTACAGCCGAGCTGTCACTGACACCAATCTGCTTTGTCTGTCAAACCCTGACGGGTACATGTCAAGTTAGATAAGAAGAAAAATATATGGTTAGTCAGCACCTTTATAATTGTTTGATTTTAAGCCATACTGTTTGTACTGATTATATAAACAGGAATTAATTGTATCAAAATTAAAAGTGTTCTTCTCATGTTTAGGTTTTTGTCAACAGAAGCTGTCTGTAGCCCCATGGCCTGCCAGTCAAATTCATAATTTATGGCCAGACAGAGCCTTGAGGTTCAAAAGATTATTTTAGACAATAGAAATACCTTTCACTGAATTTAGTTTGTGCATTAGTTCAATGAGAATGACTGGTAACTGATTTTCTTGTCTGATCTGAAAGTACACTGTTAGATGTGATATATGGCACAGAAATGTATCTATTTATGTGTGTGTGTATACATATGTGACACTGGATCACAAAACTAGTTATAAAGGTATATTTTTTCAATAATTTGCTAAAAGCTGAATTAATAATCTTTCCATTGATGTATGGTTTGTTAGGACAGGACAATATTTGACCGAGATACAAAGAAAAAAAAGAAAAAAAAATCAATATTGAGAAAATTGCATTTAAAGTTGTCTAAATTAAGTTCTTAGCAATGCATATTACTAATCAGAAATTAAGTTTTAAAATATTTACAGTAGGAATTTACAAAATATCTTAGTGGGACATGATCTTAATATCCTAATGATTTTTGGCATGAAAGAAAAACAATTTTGACCTATACAATGTATTTTTGGCTGTTGGTACAAATGATGACTTGGTTTTGTGGTCCAGGGTCACATATGTGATTTTGGCTGGGTTGACCCCTGAAATTGACTAGACTTTTGAAAAGTTGACATTTCTTGTAAAATCTTGCAAAATTTAAAATCTAAAATCAAAATCTAATTTGTTTTAATTAATTGTTTTTTTAGTTACATTTTTATTTTTATATTTAGGGCTGTCGAAGTGATTACGCGTGATTAAGCACATACAAAATAAAAGTTTGAGTTTGCCTAATATATATGTGTGTAATTATTATGTATATATAAATACAAACACATTAAGAAATATTTACAAGTATATATTATTATAATTTGTATATAATTTATATTATATATAAATAAAAATATTGTGTACTTAACATATTTCTCCTAAATATATACATTAATTTGTGTGTATATATATATATGTGTGTATATATATATATATATATGACCCTGGACCACAAAACCAGTCTTAAGTCACAGGTGTATATTTGAAGCAACAGCCAAAAATACATTGTGTGGGTTAAAATTATTGTTTTTTTTTTTTAATGCCAAAAATCATTAGGATATTAAGTAAAGATCATGTTTCTTGAAGATATTTTGTAAATTTCCTTCCTGTAAATATATCAAAACGTAATTTATGATTAGTAATATGCATTGCTAAGAACTTCATTTGGACAACTTTAAAGGCGATTTTCTCAATATTTAGATTTTTTGCACCCTCGGATTCCAGATATTCAAATAGTTGTATCTCAGCCAAATATCGTCCTGCCATAACAAACCATACATCAATGGAAAGCTTATTTATTCAGCTTTCAGATGATGTATTAATCTCAATTTTAAAAAATTGACCCTTATGACTGGTTTTGTGGTCCTTGGTCACACACACACACACACACACACACACACACATATATATATATATATATATAATGTATATATATATATATATATATATATATATATATGTGTGTGTGTGTGTGTATATATATGCACATAACAGTTACACCCAGTACACACATATATTAGGCAAACTTGACTTTTATTTTGTATGCGATTAATCATTTGACAGCCCTAATTTATATAATTATTTATTTCATTGGTATGTTTAGCTTCATTTGGAATTCATTAAACAACTAAGAATTAACAGCTGAGTGTTAGATAACTGTCATACATAGTCTGCTTTGAAAATCTATTTGATGGACAGTTGTTTCTGTTAACACTTCTGCTGTAACACTAACTTCTCTTGTGGTTTCGTCTCACAAGCGCAACACTCACGTATTGATCTGTCCTTGCATTTTGCACAATCATGGTTGTGTACAGAGACCTGAAATATGGACTTTCAACAAAGACCTTTCTGTGGTGTTGTGTCTCTTGTTTAGAAGCTAAAACACTGCCTGTGATGTGTCATGTTTTTAATCCTGATTAATTTGTGTGTGTTTTACTGCATGATTACTCAGGATTTTTCCAATAGTGAAGGTAGTTCTGACCCAGCCACTAGAAGGCAGTGGGGATTGAGATGTTTTTACTCGGAGATTGTCAGCCAATTCTGATGCTCAAGCACTATCATTTTGTACCGAATGTGAACTATGGAGAAATTACTCTGGAGGTTTTGTACTTGTGAGCTGATTGAATTGCCACTTCAGATCAGTTTTACCACTGCAACACCGCACTCTGGGCATCTTAGATGAAACACTCCAGTCGGTGCATCTGAATATTAGATTAGGCCCTTTGGTTCTCAAGTCCACATTGTCATAGATCATTTTAAATGTGCTGCAAAATGCGTTCAGTGTCGCACGATTCATTCAAGAACCTAAAAGCCTCTCTCAAAATCGCTGTCAAAATGTGGATGTACTCATATGAAGTAATGTGATCTTAAAAGGCTTTCTACAGCAAGCCTTGGGGTTGGAGGTCGCAAGAAATAAGACCGTCACAGATTAGCGAGTGCCTTAATGCCGCTCTTTATCCCAGTGTCCGTTTCAGCCGTGATTGAAGAATCGGGTTTAGCCAGTGGACAACAGATGAAACGTTTCTGACATTGCTGTATTTTAGGGATGTACCAATATTACAATTCTGATACCATTATGTGAATAATTTGATGTTATGGCTATTACGGATATTAAAAATCTATATAGTTTTGTGCAAGCAAAAATAATAGTGAATAAAATGTATTTAAAATTAAATATAATATTTTTAAATACTAGAAATCACAACATTAACTTGAAGTAAGATATATTTTAATTAACTTTTTTTTTTCAGTGTTGTTAAATTATTATGAGCTTTAAAGTGATAGTTCATTCAGAAAGGAAAGTACTGTCAGCCTCAAGTTGTTCCAAACCTCAATGAGTTTTTTTTTCTTCTATTGAATATAAAAGATATTTTGAAGAATGATGGTAACCAAACAGTTGAGGTACCAGATACCAGTACAATCTGACACATTAATAAAAAGATATTTTGAAGAATAAGGGTAACCAAACAGTTGCTAGTCCCCACTGACTTCAATAATATGAAAAACAACCCCAGAAACTGTCATTTTTGGGTGAACTTTCGCTTTAAGTGAAGGAAAAAGTAATCAAAGTAATAATATCAGTAATATCTGACACATTAAAAAACATATTTTGAAGATTGTGGGTAACCAAATAGTTGCTGGTCCCCACTGATTTCCATAATATAGAAAAAATAGTCAATGGGGACCAGAAACTGACATTTTTGGGTGAACTATCCCTTTAAGTGAGGGAAAAAGTAATCAAAGTAATAATACCGGTACAATCTGACACATTAAAAAATATATTTTGAAGAATAAGGGTAACCAAACAGTTGCTAGTCCCCATTGACTTCCATAATATGGAAAAAATAATCAATGGTGACCAGAAACTGGCATTTTTGGGTGAACTATCCCTTTAAGTGAAAGAAAAAGTAATCAAAGTAAAAAAAATACCAGTTCACCAGTTCAAGAATCTGACACATTAATAAAAAAATAATCAATGATATTTGGAAGAATAAGGGTAAAAAAATACAAACAGTTGCTAGTCCCCATTGACTTCCATAATATGGCAAAAATAATCAATGGTGACCAGAAACTGGCATTTTTGGGTGAACTATCCCTTTAAGTGAAAGAAAAAGTAATCAAAGTAAAAAAAATACCAGTTCAGTCTGACACATTAAAAAAAAGATATTTAAAAGAATGCTGGTAACCAAACAGTTGCTAGTCCCCACTGACTTCCATAATATGGAAAAAATAGTCAGTGGGGACCAGAAACGGTCATTTTTGGGTGAACTATCCCTTTAAGTGAGGGAAAAAGTAATCAAAGTAATCACACCAGTACCAGCTGACACATAAAAAAACAGATTAATATTATGAATATGGTACAGATATGTTGTGCAACTCCATTTATTAAAGGGATAGTTTATTTGATGTTTATCTGCTTACCCCCAGGGCGTCCAAGATGTAGGTGACTTTGTTTCTTCACGTAAAACACAAACCAAGATTTTTAACTCAAACCGTTGCAGTCTGTCAGTCATTTAATGGCAGTCAATGGCTACCAAATCTTTGAAAAAGTTAAAAAAAAACAGGAAAAAAGTAGTAAAAAAAAAACATACACAAACAAAACCAAATTAAACCCTGCGACTCGTGACGATACACTGATGTCCTAAGACATGAAACGATCGGTTTGTGTGAGAAACTGAACAGTATTTATAGCATTTTTCTTTTTTTTTTTTTTTTTACCTCTGATTCACCGCTATGTCCTACTGTCCTGAGTCCATGCACAGCATCTGGCGCGTGACGTGTATGTGCTCTGGCGTAGTATACGCAAACACCAGGACTGCAACGGTTTGAGTTAAAAATCTTCGTATGTGTTCTACTGAGGAAACAAAGTCATCTACATCTTGGATGCCTTGGGGGTAAGCAGATAAACATCAACTTTTCATTTTTGGGTGAGCTATCCCTTTAAGGTTACCTAAAGTCTTTTCTCAGTGCAACTGTAATGGTTTAACAGGTGAGGTGGTGAGTAGACAGTGGGTGGATGTACATGATTGTTAAGGAATGGCTGACACGTGACCCGAGCGCTCCTTTTGTGTCTTTTGTAATCGCTCAGAAATGCCATCAACACCCGGCTGTCAAATTCAGGAGTGATTGCACGGTTCTGCTCACGAAGCGCTTTCTGCATCAATCGTTCCCATTCTCTCCTCGTCCTTTGAATAGAAGCCCTCATATCTAAAATGAAAAGTATCCTGCTCACTTTGTCTGTTGCTCATTCATCGGTGCTGGATTTCATTTTCTGAGGTATCTTTTCTGAAGGGTTTTTTTCAAGTGGTCCAGATTGAACCTCCTTAGGAAGGATCAGTGTTGTATGAAAGAGAAGATTACGGAGTTTGATCTTTTCCCATGTCTGAATTGTTAGACGTTCTTTTTCTGTGTTGCCACAGTTTTTAGTCTAAGAAACGCATTTCCTGTGATACCCAGCTAACCCAAACTGAATTTTCTTAGGTCTTTTAAACATTCAATCTTTGGCTTTAAAGTTGTCATTAAACAGAAGTTGCAATAGGCTTTTCTTCTCTATTGTGACATATATCCGAGTGAAACGGCTCCTTGAAAAAATTGGGGACAAGTTCTTTTTCCAATTGGGAATTGATTGGATCATTGTTGTTTTCTAATGCCGCAGTCTCATGTGAAGGACAAGTGGTCCTGACTTTGCGCTGGTAAACACATCATCAGAGAAGAGATGCTGTAAGTTATATCGATTGTGAGGGCACATTAATAAAATAATAGTAATACCTTGATGTGCACAGATAAATCATTTATAATAAATACAGCAGTGTTGCATAAAAAATAAGAGAGGAAAAAAATTGAGATGCACTGATATTAAAATTGTAAGCATGTAATTATTTTCTTGCTATGTATGTAACAGTTTTAAATGCTAGAAATCACAATACTATTAAATTAAAGTAAGATATATTTTAATTTAAAATATTATGCTTTAAAGTGACAGTTTACTCAAAAAGGAAAGTACCGTGACCCTCAAGTTGTTCCAAACCTTTGAGTTTTTTTCTGGGGACCAGAAACTGTCATTTTTGGGTGAACTACTGCTTTGAGTGAGGGGAAAAAAGTAATCAAAGTATTAATACCAGTACAATCTGACACATTAAAAAAAAAAAAAAAAAAAAAATATTTTGAAGAATGTGGGTAATATAGAAAAAATAGTCTTTTGGGTGAACTGTCACTTTAAGTAAGGGAAAAAGTAATCAAAGTACTAATAGTAATACCTTGAGAAGAGAAGAGGGGGCACATGAATAAAATAAATAAATAAATTGATGTGCGTGGATAAATCATTTATAATAAATACTGCAATTTTGCATAAAAAATAAGAGGAAAAAAATTAGAGATGCACTGATTTAAAATTGTAAGCTTGTAATTATTTTCATGCTATGGATGAAACCGAGTAAAATGTGTGTGTGTGTATATGTGTATATGTGTGTATATATATATATAAAATACTAAATAAAATACTAAAAACATCTAATTAAATAACAATTAATTAATTTAATTAATTACATTTAAATAAAACATTAATCAAAAAACATGTCTAAGTAATTGAAATCTAAAGGCAATTTATCAAAAATAAAATTTAAAAAATAATTTTTTTTTTTATACATTTTTTAAAAGTTTTATTTTTACCAAATTATGTGTTTTCCGTTAATTTTCTGGATGCCATTTTGATTTTCATTAAATATTAATAATCGAAAGCATATCTAATTAATTGATTTTATAAAACATTTATGTATTATTTTATTTAATTTTTTCCAGAAATACTGTGTTGTGTATTTAAATTTTTCTGGTAAATACATTCTGGTAAATGTTTTTTTTGTCTGGTAAATATTCCTTAAAAATAATGTTTTAATAATAATTTTATTATTAGTACTAGTACTGTCATTACATTAAGTAAAATATTACTTCCATAGTTTCTTTTTACGGCGGAGGCTGAAAATGTTGCGAGCGTCAAAACCATGCGAATCGTATTTAAATGGTATTTTTGTGGTTTAATATTCACAGACACTAAATCATATCACATTTTAATTGAAGTGCTGTGACCTACTTTTGATTTATCCAAAATTTGGCAAATTTTGTGACATTCCGTGTTATGCAGTAAATTGACTGGATTCCGTGATTCTGTTGCGTTTTCCGCAACGTGGAAATCATAGGACCCTACATTCTTCATTCCAGAAAATGCAACCCCCCTTCATTGTTTTCTTAAAGTAGGGCGAGAAACCCTTCATGTCTTGTTAAAGAAACGCTTCTCAGGCTGTTCTTCTTATTAAGTGATGCTGTGGTCTGGTTTCAGCACAGGCCTGTGGAGGATTCCCAAACAGATCAATGTCAAATCCAGTGGAGGATATCCGTAACAGAAGTGTGGAAGCTCTATTAATTTAATACCAACACCTTCTTGATTTCTCTTTCACGAATGTGAAACGCGAGACCAAACGTTGCTTAACCACAACAGTAAATCAGCTAAGAGGCTGTTCCTCGGTGGTGTGGAGTGATTTACATCCAGATGATGCTGGCTTTAAAAGCGTCTGTTAATGACTGTGTAAACATCCATGCCTTCCATTTGTTCAATGTTTCCTTTATGATCGCTTCTCATTAGCTTTACTAGTCTGAGCATCCCACTCAGCGTGTGTGTCCGCCACTACCGAGATCCGTTTCTCCTCTGTGGAATAAGCTGGAGTGGGTTTCTAACATAAGCGAGCGTGAACCTAAAGCAGACAGGGAAGAGGATGAAACCGTGACTCATCCTGTGACACATTTCAGGGAAGATGTTCCTGAACAACATCGCTTCCTCCTGTGGAGAGCCTCATCCATTACACTGAGGATTCTGGGTGTGGAATTCCTGTTTACCATCTGTCAGCACTAATAGCCTGCGGCCAAGAAATCCATCACGAGCAAGGCCCCTCTCCATCAAAGTAACTCTGCGCAGGCCTTGAAAGGGAGCTTTAAGTTCTTCGCACTTATCAGAGGCGGCTGATGTTCCTAGGATGTCACGGTTTAATCAGGGCGGCTTTGACGTTTATCTGAGTGTATGATTAACGGCGTTAGAAGTCACAAATAACATCAACATGGAATTCGGTGCTTGCTCGTCTGTCACGGCGGTTTTATTTCTGTCGATACAGAAAGAAAGACAGCCAGCGATTTAAAGATGTTGAATGACGTTACTACTTTTAAATATTTTAACGGTTAAGTTGGTATGCTTGGTTACCAAGGAGAAAAAAGGTGTGAGTGTAGTGTTTGAAATGAAATATGAGACATGAAGTTTGTGTGTGTGTGTATATATTTATAAAATGTTGCATCATATATTTAGGACATGTGAATTGCAAGCTAAATTAAAATCACTGCTGCTAAACACCATGCGTCATTTGTGATGATGTGGAAATGACACTGATTACTTTAGGGGCTGTTGTGCTGCTTTTCCATTGTTTTTTCTATGTAAACGCTGATGCTTCTGACCATTGGGCTTGTGTCTTTTACTTAACCTAATTTAACTTAAGCTTACATTTTAACTGTAACTTTACTTAGCTTAAACTTAACTTAGCTTATCTTAAGTTTAACTTAACTTAAACTTAAACTTAACACCACAACTTAAACTTAACTTAAAATCTTAAATTTAACCTAAACTTAACTTAAACTTAACTTAAAAACTTAAACTTAAAAACCTAAACTTAAACTTAACTTAAAAACTTAAACTTAAAAAAACCTAAACTTAACTTAAAAGCTTAACTTAAAATCTTAAATTTAACTTAACTTAAATTTAACTTAAACTTCACTTAAAAACTTAAAATGTAACTTATACTTAACTTAACAACTTAAACTCAACTTAAAAACAAGTTTAACTTAAAAACTTAAGCTTAATGTAAATTCTTAAATTGAACTTAAACTTAACTTAAAAACTTAAATTTAAGTTTAACTTAACACTTTAACTGTCATTCCCATTTTTGAACACAAACATAAAAATGCACTATCCAGACTTTTTAAAAAATTCATGAATGAAAACATTTTGTAATATGATTATGTTGTAGATTTTCCATGGTAATGCAATATCTGATTTTAAAATGCCTTCAAAGAATGAATTTTGAGATTTAAAATTTTGAGCTGATATATAATTTTTTATGATATCTAAAGCGTCTTTTAAATATCTAGGGATTGTGAAAGATGTTCCATGCGTCATTACCATTATCATTATTTATAGGCCACATACTCTCCAGCCTTTGTTGCAGAGTTCAGATAACGTTTATCAGTGATTTCCTTAGAGTTTGACTTATGCGATTGCAGGGGATTTTAATATTCACATAGAAAATGCAGAAATCAAAACCACAAAAGAAATTCTAACTGTTTTAAACACTTTTGACCTGATTCAGCTTGTGCATGGACCCACACACAATCGTGGACACACTCTAGATGTACTCCTCAGTAAGGGTCTAAAGATTTCATCCATTGTTATTAAGGATGTAGCACTGTCTGATCACTTCTGTATTTTCTTTGAGATATTGATCTCTGCTACCACTGAATCTAGATCTGTCTCTGTCAGAAAGAGATGCATTAACGAAAACACTAGTGTGCTATTTATGAAGGCTGTATCTTCAATGCCAAGCATTTCTGCAGACTCTGATCTTCTCTTGGAGTCCTTTAACTCAAAAGCTAAGTCATCAAAATGGAATGTTGCACCTGTGAAAGTCAGTAAGACGACTGGCAGACAAAAATCATCTTTTAGAAAATCAACAGCAGTACAGAGTATGAAAAGACAATGCATCTACTGTATAAAGACAACCTTCGTGCTTTCAATGTGGAACTTGCCACAGCAAGACAGAAGTTTTTTTCTCTAACCTTATAAACAGTAACCTAAACTCTTTTTGCCACTGTTGAGAGACTAACAACCCCCCCCAAGTCAGATTCCCAGTGAAATGCTCTCTGACAGTAAATGCAATGAGTTTGCCTCCTTTATTTCCGAGAAGATCACTAATATCAGAGAGATGATTAGCGCATCCTCAAGTTATGCAGAGGCAGGACAGAATTGACTGCAATTTCAAAAAGAAGTCACTATGTCTGTTTTTGAAGCAATTGATAGCAAAACTTTGGAAGAAATAGTACAGCACCTTAACTCCTCAATGTGCTATCTTGACACACTTCCCACATCTTTTTTCAAAAGTGTGTTTAACTGTTTAGACGCATCTTAACAGTCGATCTCTTAGAAGTGGTGAACACATCACTTTCTTCTGAGACTTTTCCAAACTCCCTGAAAACTGCAGTTGTTAAGCCCCTTCTGAAAAAGAGCCATCTTGATAACACCACATTGAGCAACTACAGACCAATATCAAATCTTCCTTTTATAGGCAAGATTATTGAAAAGGTAGTTTTCAGTCAGTTGAACAACTGCTTAAACTCATTGGATACCTGGACAATTTTCAATCTGGTTTCAACCGCAACACAGTACAGAGACAGCGCTTGTTAAGATAATAAATTATATTTGCCTACATTCTGATTCTGGCAAAATATCAGTGCTGGTACGACTAGATCTCAGTGCTGCGTTTGACACTGTCGATCATAACAGTCTTCTAGAAAGACTGGAAAACTGGGTTGGGCTTTCTGGGATGGCTCTCAATTGGTTCAGGTACTTAGAAGGGAGAGGTTATTATGTGAGTATAGGAGAGCATAAGTCTAAGTGGACGTCCATGACATGTGGAGTCCCTCAAGGCTCAATTGTTGCGCCGCTCTTGTTTAGCCTGTATATGCTCCCACTAAGTCAAATAATGAGAAAGAACCAAATTGCCCATCACAGCTATGCTGATGATACCCAGATTTACCTAGCCTCATCGCCAAATGACTACAGCCCCATTGACTCCCTCTGCCAGTGCATTGATGAAATTAACAGTTGGATGTGCCAGAACTTTCTTCAGTTAAACAAGAAGAAAACTGAAGTCATTGCATTTGGAAACAAAGATGAAGTTCTCAGGGTGAATGCATACCTTGACTCTAGGGGTCAAACAACTAAAAATCAAGTCAGTAGTCTTTGTGTGATTCTGGAGTCAGACCTTAGTTTCAGTAGTCATGTCAAAGCAGTAACTAAATCAGCATACTATCATCTCAAAAACATTCCAAGAATTAGATGTTTTGTTTCCAGGCAAGACTTGGGGAAACTTGTCCATGCTGGCTTCCAGTTATTTTTAGGATTGATTTTAAAGTACCTTTACTCGTTTATAAATCACTCAGTGGCCTAGGACCTAAATACATTGCAGATATGCTCACTGAATATAAACCTATCAGACCACTCAGATCATTAGGATCGAGTCAGTTAGAAATACCAAGGGTTCACACCAAACAAGGCCAATTTGCTTTTAGCTACTATGCTGCCCGCAGTTGGAATCAGCTTCCAGAAGAGATCAAATGTGTTCAAACATTAGCTACATTTAAATCTAGACTCAAAACTCATCTGTTTAACTGTGCATTTAATGAATGAGCACTGTGCTACGTCCAAACTGATTGCACTATGTATAGTCTTTTCCTATTTTTAACTGTTTGAAAATTTATTTTAAATACATTTTTAAGTCATTTTAAAAGTTTTAAATTCCTTGTTTTATTGTTGTGATTATTATTTTTTGAATTATCATTGTGTATGAAATGTAGGGCTGTGTTTTGGCAAGAATCTGGCGATACGATACGTGTCACGATACAGGGTTTGCAATATGATATGTTGCGATACATTGTGATACTGTAAACAAGGCGATATGTTGGGATATTTCTTATTTTATGAATAGGACATAATTTTAGGAAAGCTGTAATTAAGAACACACCACCATATGCAAACCATTCAATGTTACTGAATCACTTTTTGTGCAGTATGAGTAAAGGGGGAAAATAAAGTGCTTGCAAGATTCTTTAGTTATTAAATGTGTAAAATCTAAGCATTTATAAATAGACCATATATATTTTTAGACCCTGCTTTAAAATTTAAGTTTACAATTGTAACCGTGTCAGATCATTTTGATCTGAACGTAAGAATTACATCTGCTTAATATCAATAAAAAATAAAGTGCTCGCAGGATTCCTAAAGAAAACAAAAGAATTGTAAAACAATAAAATAAATACAGTTATTGGACATTCGGAGAACTTTTTTGTTCTGAGAATTTCGCGAGTTTTGGATTTTGCAAGTTTTTCAGTTTGTAATTATGCTGCGCGTGGAATCACAGAGACCGTGATGCAAGCACCGCCAACTGCACAAAACAGCCCCACCACGAGAGAAAGCAGCTGGCAGCCGCGCTGCTGCGCCACCCTGCCCGGTGCGAAGGTCCTTTCGCGGGACGTGGCAAGCCACGTGGCAGTTCCGCTGCTTGCCGTGTCCTGGAGCAAACTTTACCTTAAACCCAAAATGACGCCACACTTTACACTGAAGCGGGAGCAGGAACTATTTTTTCATCCTCCATTAACACTAACATTAGTGGCGTGCCCATAAGCTAGTATTTTCTGTCACTGTTTAAGTTCAGAGATAAGAAGACTGCAATTTAGCGGTCAGGATATAAGCTCAAAACGAAGCAACTGTCATGAATCTTGTATGATTTTTTTTTTTTTTAAATATCGATATTCCATTTTTTTTAGAATTGATACAGTATCACCAAACGAAATATTGCGATACACATGTGTATCGATATTTTCTTACACCCCTAATGGAATGTGCTATATAAATAAACTTGCCATAACTTAAAAACTTAAATTTAAGTTTAATTTAACTTAAGAACGTAAACTTAAGTTAAACTACACTTAAAAACCTAATCTTAATTTAAGCTTAACTTAAAAACTTAAACTTAACTTAAACTTAACTTAAAAAGTTTACGTTTAACTTAAAGTTTAAAAAATAATCTCTGGCATTTCTATTTAATTCAAAAATATGTTTGTAAACAGCCCTTGTTGGACAAATTAAACTGGTAAGAGTTAATTTTGCTCAAAAATTCTTCCTTGTTCATACGTACTGTATTAACTCCTCCCCGAATTTATCAACTCAGTCTCTGTCTCTTTGTTCTTCCTTTTTATTTTAGGACCACAAGTACAGTCACTGAAGTTAAGGGTGGGTGATATGACCAAAATCTTGATATGAGTAATTTTATTTCACTGTAACAATATATATCACAATATAGTTATTTTTGCTTTAAAAAGGTCTTTATGATATAAAATTTTAAAAATGTAATAATTCTTGTCACTAGTGTCAATATCCCAAAAAAAAAAACTTACTGTAGTCTTTAAAGTAGTCTCTTATGCTCATCAAGGCTGCATTTATTTGATTAAAAATATACAAAAAAAAAAACAGTAATATTGCAAAATGTTTTTACAATATAAAATAATGTTTTTTTATTTTAACATACTTTAAAATAGAATTTATTCCTGTGATGAAAAACTGAATTTTTATCAGCTGTTACTCCAGTCTTAAGTGTCACATGATCCTTCAGAAATCATTCTAATATGCGGATTTATTATTAGAATGATCAATGTTGGATAATATCAACAGTTGTGCTGCCAAATATTTTTTGGAACCTGTAATTTTTTTTTTCAGGATTCTTTCATGAATAAATATGTTTAAAAAGTGCAGTGTTTATTCAAAATATAAATATTTTATAGCAATGTAAATTATTTATTATTAACTTTTAATAAACTTTGAATTATTAACTTAATACATCCTTGGTGAATAAAAGTATTAATTTCTTAAAAAAAAAAAAAAAAAAAAAAAAGAAACAATAAAAATGTACTGACCCCAAACTTTTGAACGGTAGTGTGTATGTATATATATATATATATATATATATCTCAAGCTCACTGAAGACAAATGAACAATCATTGATTAAATTAGAATAAGAAACTAATTACAAACAATAGGATGAAAAAAATTACAGTCGAACAAATAAATAAGAAATGCTAGAGAAGCAGGAATATTAGACTGCTGTCACTTTAAGAGCTCCCCGGACCCAGTATACTGTTACACATGTGTTTTCTTTCATGTTTGCTTTCACTTAAGACTTAGATTACAGTGTTTTTAAGTCTGAAGTGTAACACATACTAGTGTGTGTATTAAATTGTTCAAGGCCTATAAATCGACAAAAATCAATCCGTTCAATACTCCTGCACTCTATAAGCACTGTCTTTACTTGTGCACACATATAGCGAAATATTAAGTTCTCTTTCACTGCTGATTGCGCTATAATGGCTTAAAATCACTTGTTTTTAAATCCGTAATGCTTAAAAACGCTTGCAAATTATATATTCCTGATCCCATAGCACGGCAACGTTACGTGAGCGTGTAACCGCGATAAAGATGATTTAGAGAAGTTCTCTACAGGTTGACAAATTTCTAGCGGTTAATCGTGTCTACTGGTGTATCGCCCACCCCTGACTGAAATGTTATATTATTAAACAATTCTGTTGTCATCCGGTTCATGTGCTGTCCTTTCCTGATATAGCTGGCCTCTATGGCTGCACAGTGATAAAAACGCAGCAGATTAAAAGGTGTTTCATGTAATTTGTTACTGTATAGTGTGTTTAAGCAGCACAATGGCGCTCTGTATTGGCCAATCAGCATCCAGGATGGGAACTATTCGTTTTATGAGGGAAAGCTCAGCCTTGGTGATCAATATTTGTTCCCTACAGCCTTTATAGATTCCCTAATGCCATCTGAATGTGTCTGTGTGGG
Source organism: Labeo rohita (assembly GCF_022985175.1). Classification (NCBI taxonomy): domain Eukaryota; kingdom Metazoa; phylum Chordata; class Actinopteri; order Cypriniformes; family Cyprinidae; genus Labeo; species Labeo rohita. Next base: position 16,233,416 of record NC_066883.1, read on the forward strand.
TATTCGAGTCCCTCAGTGTCAGGGATTCTCATCATATGATGTAAGGTAATGCAATATTGGTCCTTTAAGAAATTCTTGACAGTAATGAATAATGGTGATCACATGTAATCTCCTTTATGTGGACAGAGATGAAGAGCTGTGTCAATTAAGGGTCACTTTACCATCACCAGCATCCTGGAATAGATTCCCAGCGGTACCAGGCTCAGGTGTCTCAAGGAACTTTATTGGCTGGGTTCCCGGGTGGGTCATTGTGGGTAACCTCCTTTCGGATGGCTTGAGAGGGTCTCTTGGGGCTGCTGTGAGGAAAGTGGCTTAATGCCTCCACACACCTTTTGTTATCTTGATAATACCTGTAGGTAATGTAATAAACACTACAGATGACCTTCTTTCAAGTCTTTGAAATATGGAAATTAGGCTATTGGAGGCCATTTTTCTGTGCATTTGACAGATTTTCGGTTTGGCAGTAAAAGAGCTTGAATAAAAAAGCAAAACAATTGCAACTCATTGACGAGATTAATTTAGCACTAAAAACACCCAGGCCAATGTTTCACTTGCACTTGAAAGTTACCAAAGTAGTGCCAAGACATAATTGGAGCTTGTTAAGACTTAAATGATTTGGCCAAATGAAATCACACCACAATTATTTTGATAAATATTATGATTCCGGTTTGAACTGCCATTATATTGTAAACCTATTGTATCACCTAAGATATCAAGAGTTGGAATGTTATTTTAATATTATTCTTATTGTGTTTTTTTTTTGTTTTGTTTTTTTTTTATATTAGAATTTATTTACTTTTTAAAATATGAATATTTAGGTTTGATTGGGGTTTTTTTATGCTTCAACTTAAACTAATTTCAGTTATTCCAATTTTGTAGTTTACATTTTTACTTGTTTTTTTTTTTTTTAAGATTTTACAATTTTTACTTCAGTATTTAGATTTTATTTCAACTTTATTTTAATTAACATTAATGATTTTAATAGTTTTAGTTTTAGCTTTAGGTAAAGATAATAACTCCTATAACCTGCTTCCATAACCAATAAATGAACTAAATAATTAAATATACTAAATAATTTAGTAGAAATATACTAAATAATTAAATTCATTAAAATGAAAGAAAATATTCAACCATTGTATTTTTATATGTAAAACTGAAAAACTCTAAAATTATATATAAAATGTAAAAATGCATATAAAAAATATATAATTAAAAAATATAAAAATTACTGAGAAAGATAATTGACACACACATTATTTTATATATATTAAAATATTATATACAAATTCTAATATATATAAATTGTAATGATTATATCTATCTGTCTATCTATCTATCTATCTATCTATATATCTATATATCTATATATCTATATATCTATATATATATATAAATAATTTATTTCTATATAATATAAATATAATGTTAGAAAATAATGCAGAAAATAAATTAATAAAGTGTTTTTAAAATATGTATCAAAATTATATTATATATATATATATATATATTATATTAAATACAAATTATATGTTATATATGAATTATATATTTATATTATATTAAAACAAAATATTTATAAAATGATAAATAAAAAAAAATTATATATATATATATATATATATATATACATAAAAATAAAAAAAAAGAAAATTTGACCCATTTTATCCTATTGCCTATAACTTGACCTGTTTGTTAAAAATGATTTAAAACAGTATTTATACATTAATATACATGATAATAAATATATATATACACTACCGTTCAAAAGTTTGGGGTCAGTAAGACTTGTAATAGTCTTTAAAGAAGTCTCTTATGCTCATCAAGGCTGCATTTATTTGATTAAAAATATAGAATATTGCAAAATGTTTTTACAGTATAAAATAATGTTTTTTATTTTAACATACTTTAAAATAGAATTTATTCCTGTGATGAAAAGCTGAATTTTTATCAGCTGTTACTCCAGTCTTAAGTGTCACATGATCCTTCAGAAATCATTCTAATATGCGGATTTATTATTAGAATGATCAATGTTGGATAATATCAACAGTTGTGCTGCCAAATATTTTTTGGAACCTGTAACTTTTTTTTTTTCAGCATTCTTTCATGAATAACAAGTTTAAAAAGTACAGTGTTTATTCAAAATATAAATATTTAATAACAATGTAAATTATTTATTATTAACTTTTAATAAACTTTTAATTATTAACTCCTTGGTGAATAAAAGTATTAATTTCTTAAAAAAAAAAAAAAAAAAAAAGAAACAATAAAAATGTACTGACCCCAAACTTTTGAACGGTAGTATGTATATATATATATATATATATATGGACATCTATCTATCTAGTCGGTCTGTCTATTTAAACAGTGTGTATAAAATACAAAAAAAATACAAATTTTTTTTGTTATTATTAGAGTTGAGCCGGATACTCGGCTGAAACGAGTATCCGGCACGGATAAAGCACTTTTGCCGAGTAGGAGTATCATACGAGTAATAAGAGTCAATATCTGTGCTCGGATTGAATAAAAATTCTCATTGGGTAGTTTACTGTGTCTGCGTTCTGTGATAGGCTAGTCACAGGGCCCCTCCCCTACACACATACTAGAGATGCGCGGATGAGCTTAAACGTCACCGGAATCCGCAGCTCCAAATAAATGATCCGCCCGCCACCCACCCGCACCTGTATTTTTCTCTGATTTAGATAACCGCACCCGACCCGCACCCGATCGTCATTTACAATTATTCTAATTCTTAGTTTTGCATGATGATATGATGAATGTGATGAACACTTATAAGCTTAATCACTCGTGCTTTTAAGCCAAATCCACGCTAAAAAGAATAACGTTAACTGATATCTGGACGTGACGTATTGTTTTCGGTATAATGTACTGATTCAAATTAGTAATCAATAATAATTTTTATTTTAATACTCGGCGTGCCTCTCTTGACATGCTCTCGCGTATGAACAGGCAGCAAATGTGGTGCTGGCGCGGACGGCGCGGGCGCGGGCGCATCAGGCGCATCAGGTGCAATGATAAAACATATTTCAAAGGAAGCCGGCGCTAGGGTCCTTACCGTCTTTGCTGGGTGTTTTGAGCGAATATTTGCATTTATTCACATACGATTTAGTTACAAATGGTGGCCTGTCATGATTTTGGCTAATGCAGGACACTACTGAATGATGCGCATCAGAGGGGATTTAGAAGTGGGTGCGCAGAGCCGACTGATAAAGAAATGGGTATACGCGGGTTATACACACCACTGCATATTAACCTACTCGAGTATTTAAAACATATGTTAGAAAATACAGTTAATATTTGCGTCATTATTGATTTTTCTCATCCACCCGCGAACCACCCGCAAATAATCAGAATGCAATTTTTTATTACCCGACCCACCCGACCCGCGGATTGTCCGCAGCGCCCGCGGATATAACCGCCATCCGCGCATCACTAACACATACAGATTTATTGTGTTGCTGTGTCCCGCTCTGCTCACACACACACACAGAACACTGAGAAGAGAAGAGAACAGCCAGTAGAGTTTTGGTAAACGTGGGGTTTGTTCAGACGTGGTGCTTGGTAAAAGCGACTCGCGTCTCTGCCTGTCGGAGAATTTATTTTTCTTTTTTAAACCGTCAGCTGGCTCTGACCAGTTTTTTTACTTCACGCACTGAGTGTCTGACACTTTCTTTCTGTATTTCATAAATAAATAAATAAATAAAAAAACCACACTGCTCAAGGTTAAAAAAAAGAAAGTTATGTTGAAATGAAAACTCTTGTTCATTACATTTTACTTCATAATTGCAACCGCATGTGTTGTATTCATTGTTGCAAAACTTATTCTGTATATAGTTCGTTTGTTATCATGATCAAAACCACTGATCTGAAGCTCAATGCTGATGCTGTCATGTAAATAGTTTTCTAATCAGCAATAAATATAACAATTTCTGATCAACCCATATCAATTGCATGCTTAAAATAACATACCGGTTAAAGCCCCGCCCATTTCAATACAACATGACCCACTTCCAGGTTAAATCCCACCCACTTCCGGGTTAGGCCCCGCCCACTCCGAGTACAGATACAGATACAGATAATTCATATGGTTAACAGATACAGATACAGATACAGATAATGCTGTACTCGCTCATCCCTAGTTATTATTATAAATAGAATTGATTAAAAATCCAGTATTAACTGAAAAAAGCTGATTTATTGGACCTTTTCATTTGCATAGCAACATATTCAGAACACCTTAATAACCACATGGCAACGCAACACCATGCACAGACAAACAGCACTCAGATTTTCTTAAGAAATATAAAAATAGAGTTTACATCATAGTCTCCAGGGATTCTCCCTTGCTTTTTCTCCTCCACTAGCATGTTTAAGTGCAGTGCTGACACGGGCCAACGTGTGCTACGCTGATCGGCGCTTTGGTCAGAGAATAGCACATGGAAAACCTTGTAACAAACCCGACGCGCCAGAGCCAGAACAGTGTGGTCAAGTTTTATACGTGCTGCTTGTGTTGAGTTGGCCACCCACTCCTTAAGGTTGTGTAGCGCACAGCGCAAATTAAAGACTGCAAGGTCATACGTCTTGTAGCTGCTGGAGATGTGCTCTCTGTACACCGAGAGTGGGAGGAAACATGAGTCAATCTTAAGATATCCGACCAGATCTGTCTCTTATTTCAGACTACTATATCTCGCAAGTGTTGAGAAAATCCAATTGTGCTTATCGTCCAATATGTTGAAGTCTGATACTTTTTGTCCTCGCAAGCATTTTTTTGTTCAGTCCATTTGCTTTAAGCACTTTACTTTTTTTTTTTTTTTTTTTTTTTTTTTTGGTTGAACAGGCCAGTATTTATTTGGATTTATTTGCATTGCAAGTATGATTACAATATTTCTCTTTGATCAATAATTAAGTTGATTGACAAGGGTCAGTGGTAATATCTTTTTTTGTCTAAGTCTATTAATTGATTTAAAAACAAACAATTAACATGCGATTCATAGGCAATATTACTTGAATACATCCCTTCTATGATGGGGTTGTTTTAATTTTTGTTATTAATTTTATTATTTTTGGCAATCATGGAGATGTCGTGATATCCTATTTATTTCTTTATTTCACAAAACTGCTTTACTTATTATTTGAAAAACCAAATCTGGTATGGCTGTTGATCAAGGTCAATATATTAATTAAATATTTATCTTTGATTCTTTGATCAATAGTTGAGTTGATTGACAAGGGTCAATCAAAAAAAAAAAAAAAAAAAAAAAAAAAAAAGACAATAAATAAATAAATAATAAATTATATTTATATTGTATTTTTTTTAATCTTTCTATTGTTTTAATTTATTTCTATTTCAGTGTTAGTTTTAGTAATTTAATCTTATTTCAGTTTATTTTAGGCAATATTTAAGATTTTTGTTTCAAGTTTTTAAGCCGTTTTGATATTCTGTTTATTTATTTAAACAATTTTTTTTTTTTACTTTTTATTTGAAAAAAAAAAAACAAATCTGATATTGCTGCGCGTCAAGGTCAGTATATTAATTTTAAATATTTCTCTTTGATCAGTAATTGAGTTGATTGACAAGGATCAATGATAATATTTTTTGCCTATATCTATTCATTTATTAAATTAAAATAAAAAACAATTTAGCTTTTATTTATTTTTTTAGGTTACTTAGGTTTTTTGTTATTTGTTATTTTGCATTTTTTTTTTAAATATCTCTATTGTTTAATTTCTATTTCAATGTTAATTTTAGTAATTTTAATATTTCAATTTAATCTTATTTCAGTTTATTTTAGGCAATATTTAAGATTTTTCTTTTAGGTTTTTAAGCTTTTTCCTGATATCTTATCTTATCTTATCTTATCTTATTTAGTTAGTTAGTTACAAAACTGTTTTCCTTATTATTTGAAAAAAAAAAAAATCTGATATGTGTGTCAAGGTCATTATATTAATTTTTAATATTTCTCTTTGTTCAATAATTGAGTTAATTGACAAGGATAAATTATATCTTTTTGTCTGAATCTATCATTTTATTCAAAAATACAATTAAAATGAAATTCATACACAAAAATACATCTCTTCTATGATGAGCTCGTTTTTAAATTTAAATTTAAATTTGTAAATCATGGTGATGTCCTGATATCCTAATGAAGAGTTTATTTATTATTATTATTATTATTTATTTATTTATTTGTTTGTTTTTTATTATTATTAAACAAAACTGGTTTGCTTATTAATTAAAACCCAAAATCTGAGTAGACACAGTTTAAATGTATTTAAAGTATATATTTAAAATGTATATAAAATGTAAATAAATAATTTATATAAAATGTATACATAAAAAAATACTGTTTACACTAAAAAAAAAAAAAAAAAAAAAAAATATCCAAATTATTACTGGACTCATGTGTTCATGGTGTTTTGGAACATTATATTTTTATGTTTTTCTTGATGATTGCACCACATGACATTTTTAGAGTCATTAAATAGGATTATTTATTTATTTTTTTTAAATCACATGAAACCCACATGAATACAATGAGAACCTTTTAACAATATATGTTTAAACTAGACCTTCATTCCCTTTGGGATAGACACTCATTTGTCTTTAACCCACACATGCTGTAATCGAATGAGGTTGAGTGAATGATCCGTTCTGTTGTGTTTCAGGCCTGATGGATTCAGGTACTCGACAAGAGCTGCGTACAGCAGATCCCAGCCTCCGCTCGCTCCCTCACGGCCAGTCCTGAGTATCGGGCGTTCCTCTCAACCTCACCTTCCCTATTTCTGCTTCTTCCCCGTCTCGCTCCACCCCTGGCTCCTCAACCGGCCCTCCAGCTCGCCCCCGAGATGATCGGCAAGCTAAAGCAGAACTTACTGGTGGCCTGTTTGGTCATCAGCTCCGTTACAGTCTTCTACTTGGGTCGGCACGCCATGGAGTGCCACCACCGGATAGAGGAGCGCAGCCAGCCGCTGGTGAGCAGCCTGCGCACCACCCTGCGCACGGGACAGAACCTCAGCACCCCGTTCATTTACAATAAAGACATGCCTCTTATATTTATCGGCGGCGTCCCTCGCAGCGGCACCACTCTTATGCGAGCCATGCTTGACGCTCATCCCGAAGTGCGCTGTGGAGAAGAAACCCGTGTCATCCCTCGCATCCTGGCCATGAAGCAGATGTGGAGTCGCTCCGGCCGGGAGAAAATGCGGCTAGACGAAGCTGGAGTAACAGATGAGGTCTTGGACTCAGCCATGCAAGCTTTCCTCCTGGAGATCATCGTAAAACACGGGGAACCGGCCAACTACCTGTGTAATAAAGACCCTTTTGCTCTTAAATCACTCACGTATCTGGCTAAGATCTTTCCGCACGCCAAGTTCATCCTCATGATCCGTGACGGCAGGGCCTCCGTCCACTCCATGATCTCCCGGAAAGTCACCATCGCCGGGTTTGACTTGAGCAGCTACCGGGACTGCCTGACAAAGTGGAACCGGGCCATAGAGACAATGTACACTCAGTGCCTGGAGGCAGCGGACAAGTGCCTGCCCGTGCACTACGAACAGCTCGTCCTGCACCCGGAAAAATGGATGAGAACGCTTCTGAAATTCCTGAACATTCCTTGGAATGATGCAGTTCTGCACCACGAGGAGCTCATTGGGAAGGCAGGAGGCGTTTCGCTCTCCAAGTAAGTGCTGTCGTGCACTAACAACAAGCTATGATTGTTTTCTTGTCGAAACCAAAGCAGGATTTAGAGCCGTGCGTTCTAGAAGGCGTATCTTGCGTTTTATAAGCCATCTGGATTATTTAAACTCCGTTGAGTTATCTTATCTAGTTAATGTCACCAGCCATTTGTGTCATACAGGCTATGTTTGGCATACTAGGGTAATGCTTATGGCCTGCTGCCTACTTTTTTTCCAAAAATAGCGTGTGAAACGGCATGTGTAATGATGTCAAATAGACGTTTCACATGACTTGCGTATTTTATAAATATAGAAATAAATACAGATATTTAGCATTTTTATAAATAAATATGTAAATGTGATATAAATAATGCTTACTCATAATAATGAAGTTATTATTAATAATTATTATTTATGATGTAATATTTAATTTGATTTGTAAAATTAAAAAGCAATGATTTTGTTTTATTTTTATAATTTATAGTTTTATTTTGTGTTTTTTAAATATTTATATTGTTTTAATTTATTTCTATTTCAGTGTCAGTTTTAGTTTTTAATTTTTAAGCATGTTGAATTTTTTTGTTTTATTCAACCGCAAAAATTGTTGCGAGTGAAACTAAAATGAAAGAAAGCTATAAATAATACTTATTCATTATAATGAAGTTATTATTAATAATTATTATTTATGATGTAATATTTAATTTGATTTGTAAAATTAAAAAGCAATGATTTTGTTTTATTTTTATAATTTCAGTTTGAGTAGTTTTGTTATTTGGTGTTTTTTGTTATTTGTGTTTTTTAAATATTTATATTGTTTTAATTTATTTCTATTTCAGTGTCAGTTTTAGGTTTAATTAAGCATGTTGAATTTTTTTTTTTTATTCAACCGAAAAATTGTTGCGAGTGAAACTAAAATGAAAGAAAGCTATAAATAATACTTGTTCATAATAACTTGAAACAAGTTAATATTAATAATTATTTATTATGCAATATTTAGTTTGTAAACTACATTGCTGTCACAAAACTTGTACATTTCATTGTGTTAATATTTATTAATATTTTGATTTTTAGTTTTTTTTTTTTTTTTTTTTTTTTCAGAATTTCAGTTGTATTTTTAGTTCAGCTTACGTAATTGTGTTTTTTGTTATTTGTTAGAATTAAAATAAATTAGAGTATTTTAATTTATTTCTGTTACTAAAATACTAAAATAAAATAAGCTTTTAATGCTTATTCATAATAAATTAAAACAAATTAATATTAATAATGATTTATTATTTAATATTTAGTTTGATCTGTAAAATCATGATTCACATTACTACTCATTACAGTAAAAAAAGTAAACTACATTGCTGTCACATAACTTGTAAATGTCATTGTTCATATTTATTAATATTTTAATGTTAGGTTTTATTTTTATAATTTTAGTTGTATTTTTAGTTTAGCTTAAGTAACTGTGTTTTTTCTTATTTGTTTTCATTAAAAATATATTTATATTATTTTAGTTTATTTCTTTTTCAGTGTCATTTTTAGTGATTATTTTAGGCATTTTTCCTGATGTTTATTTTACGTTTAAGTTTTTAAGCTTGTTGAATATGTTTTATTTAACCGAAAAATTGTTGCAAATTAAACGAAAATAAAAGAAGCTTTTGATGCTTATTCATAATATCTTAAAACAAGTTAATATTAATAATTATTTAATATTTAGTTTGATCTATAAAATCATGATTCCCATTACTACTCATTACAGTAAAAAACAACTGTAAACTACATTGCTGTCACATACCTTTATTTTTTTGTGTGTTAACATTTATTAATATTTTGATTTTAGGTTTTATTTTTATAACTTCAGTTTTATTTTTAGTTTAGTTTAAGTAATTTTGTTATGCTTTTTTTATTTGTATTTTTTTATATTTCTCTTGTTTTAATTACTATTTTAGTGTCAGTTTTAGCGATTTTTTTTTTTTTTTTTTTTTTTTTTTTTTTTTTTTTTTTTTGGTGTTTCAGTTAAATCTTATTTCAGTTTATTTTAGGCAATATTTCTGTTTTTAAGCTTGTTAAACTTTTTTTATGCAATCGAAAAATTGTTGCAAATGAAACTAAAATGAAAGAAGCTGTAACTAATACTCATTCATGATAACTTAAAACAAGTAAATATTTATGTAATCTATAAATGCATGATTCACATTACTACTCATTACAGTAAAAAATAACAGTAAACTACATTGCTGTCACATAACTTGTAAATTTCATTGTGTTAATATTTAGATCTTAGGTTTTATTTTTATGACTTCAGTTTTATTTTTAGTTTAGTTGAAGTCATTTTGGTGTGTTTTTTGGTTATTTGTATTAATTCTTAAATTTTCTGTTGTTTTAATGTGTTTCTGTTTCAGTATCAGTTTTAGTATTTCAGTTTAATATCATTTCAGTTGATTTTAGGCAATATTTCTGTCACATAACTTATAAATTTAATTCAGTGTTAATATTTATTAATGTTTTATTTTTAAAATTCCATTATTCTTCGTTTAGTTTAAGTCATTTACTTGTTGTTATTTGTATTATTTTTTTATTCCTATTGTTTTACTGTATTTCTAATTCAGTGTCATTTTAGTATTTCAGTTTAATCTTATTTCAGTTTATTTTAGGCAATATTTCAGATTTTTGTTTTTAAGTTTTCTAATTTATTTTATTTTACCCTTTCAGTTTATAATATGTTTAGTTTTAGTTAATGTTAACAAATAGGTACAGATATTTTGCATTTTTATTCAATTAAATTTTTATGTCTATGTTTTTATAATCTAAAAGTGATTTGTTTAAAACATTCTAAGTATGGTAGTTCGGTTCAGTTTAGTTTATTTCATTTATTTAACAGGAACCATCTGCAAATGTTATGCCGGAGTTAGCTAAATAAGTGAAAATCAGTCTGATCAAACGATTAGTCAGGAAAAATCTATTAAATATTGTGATTTGATTATTCCGTTAATTCATCACAGTGTATATGGGCGATAAAGTCAAGCATGAGGCATTACATCACCTGTGTATATGGGTAGAAAGTTGCATACTGTGGATAGTATATGCACTATATACTGCAGAAATGATCACACTAGTATGGTAATGTGCTATTCCAAACATAAACAACGCTTTGTTTTCATTTATGTGCATGTGCAGATGTGTGTAGGCGTTTCTCTCTCTGTCAGACTATAACTGTACAGTGTCAAAATTCTCCAGTCATGCATTATTTTCAGTTCTGGCTGAAAACAACTTGATAATCCCTGGAGTGCAGTTGTGTACACGATCTGTTTGACCACAGTATGTTGTGTTGCAGCTATGTTGTCCTGAATCTAATGAGTTTTCTGCACAGTTCATGCCCTGAATAGACCAAATGAAGGGGTGTAGTTCACCGGCAACATTCCTACAGCAGTAAAACATGTTGCTGCATGTTGGAACATGAGTCGTGATGAATTTCTCCAATAGGAAAAATTGATGTATAATGAAAAGACTGTAGTTTGTTAAATTCAGTTCTTTTTGCTTTTTTGTGTAAATGCAACCTTGTTTTGTCAAATGCTTCTCAGTGGTAATTTGTTTCTGTACTTTAGGGAGTTACATACTAAAGAACAAAACAAGGTTAGTCAGTGGTTCATTAATCACTCTAGAAAAACATGGTTTTGGTCATATGGTGTGGATGTTCGATACAAACATGGCCTGCAGAAGTCGTTGAAATCTCAAAAGCACAAAGGGTCTCTGCCATTAACACATGAATCAGTTGAGCCCCTTTATGTCCCACAAAGAAATTTGGCTTCCGTCTGGTGTCCATTTTTAGAAATAAAAAGCTTATGGTCAGAAAGGGCCCACATTTTTCATTTTTATTTGGATGCTGTAGCATACCACTCCTTCCCCCCCTTTGTTCTCCAAGCATCTCTGGTCTGTCTTTCATCTGTGGTCTGTCAAATATCTGTAAGCTCGGTGAACTAAATACTTGTCCTGACTTTCCTAGATGTCAGTGCTCTCTCTTTCTCATTTTCAGTCCTTATTACGTCCTTTAGATTAGAGCTGGTAATAAAACAACAAAACATTTTTGCCTTTAACAATATTTGATATGAGTTGTTGTTCGTTTTTAATATACAGTATTTGCTTTTAAAGGGACAGTTGACCCAAGAAATTAAAATTACCACATGATTTACTCACCCTCAAGCAATCCTAGGTGTATATGACTTTCCTCTTTCAATACAATCCAATACAATATATTTAAAAATCCTGGCTCTTCCAAGCTTTATAATGGCAGTGCATGGGTGTTGAGATTTTAAAGTCCAATAAAGTGCATCTATCCATCATAAAAAGTACTCCACACGGTTCTGGGAGGTTAATAAGGCCTTCTGAGGTAAATTGATGCGTTTGTGTAAGAAAAATATATTTAAAACATTATAAACCATAATCTCTAGCTTCCGTTAACTGTCGTATGTGCATGAAAGAGTGGCGTTCCAGTAAAGTACCGTACACTCTGGTGAGAATATGCTAGTCTTGTGAGAACCAAGTTTTGTTTACAGCAAAGGAAAACCGTGCGTACGACAGTTAGCGGAAGCTAGAGATTACGGTTTATAAAGTTTTAAATATGGATATTTTTCTTACACAAACGCATCGGAATCGATTCGCAACGATTCAAACGCATCGATTCACTTTATTAACCCGCTGGAGCTGTGTGGAGTACCTTTTATAATGGTTGCATGCACTTTATTGGACTTCAAAATTTCAACACCCATTCACTGCCATTATAAAGCTTGGAAGAACCAGGATTTTTTTGAATATAACTTGATTGTATTTGTTTGAAAGAAGAAAGTTGCATACACCTAGAATGGTTTAAGGGTAAGTTAAACATGTATTTGCTCTTAAATTGCTCAATTATGTGTCAAAATGGAAAATGCGCTCAAAAATAAGCATTTTTTCAGTAAGCACAATGATACATAATCTTTTTTTATTTACTATATGCTCAGTATAAAGTAATAAACAGTAATATTTATTAATATTAAGTAAGATTATAAACATTTGTACTGTTTTTAAAGCAAACAAAATGAGACCTCTGTGAAAAAATTAACAATGATGCAAAATTTGAAGGAGTTTTTTCGTATTCGAGTTTTTATTAGTGATGCTGTTAAATGTGTTAAACAATCGTTCTCACATGATATGACACAAGCCATATCTTTACTCATCCTCAAGCCATCCTAGGTGTATACGACTTTGTTCTTTCAGACGAATACAGTCGGAGTTATATTAAAAAATGTCCTGGGTCTTCCAAGCTTTATAATGGCAGTGAATGGCTGTTGAGATTTTGAAGCCCAATAAAGCACATCCATCCATCATAAAAAGTACTCCACACAACTCTAGGGGGTTAATAAAGGTGGTCTGAAGCAAATCGATGCATTTGTGTAAGAAAAATATCTATATTTAAAATGTCTTTATTACCCCTGGAGCCGTGTGGAGTACTTTTTATGATGGATGGATGCACTTTATTGGAGTTCAAACTCTCAACAGCCATTCACTGCCATTATAAAGCTTGGAAGAGACAGGATATTTTTTAATATAGATCTGATTGCATTCGTCTGAAAGAAGAAAGTCATACTTTTAGGATTCTATCCTTTTAAGCAGGTACCTTTTAAATCTCTTTTTACTTTGTAAACTAAATCAAGACTACAAAGAAAGGCTAAATCAGGTTATGAGGTCTTGCGTATTAAGCGGGGATTAAGATTTGAGCATTCAGCATGTTATTGGTGGCTGCTGTTTTTATGCTCCATGTCTGAACATTTGGAGGAAAGCTGAAGGGCACACAGTTACAAGACAGTGTTTAATAGAATGGAGTGCTGTCAATAAAAACAGTGCTTCTTCATATCTGTTGTGGAACAGGAAAGGGATGAGTTAGAAACACCTCAGCTGCTGAACGCTCTGTTATTCTTCCAAAACCACATAATGAAGGGCTCAGTGACACACAGTGTCATTAGCCACTGAATGGACAAGTGGTTGTTTGTGCGATGACACTGACAGATTCAACCTTTCCTGAATGAATGATTCATTTTCAGTTTCCACATTAAACGAAATGAGTAAATCACTCGGAACTTGACTACCCTGTTTCCTAAAAAGCCTCTGGTATTTAAGCTCATTATCATAAGTCAGCTGTCTTTTACACTATTGTGTAACAATGTTGTTGTTGGAGAGTTTCCAAAATTCCGAAGCGCAGTTATTATACTTCAGCATTAATTCTGAATAATGTGGTTTGGCGAGGTTAGATGGGCTGTTACATTTCCAAATGACTAGGGGCGTCGAAATCACATATTGTCAGAGTAGGTGCTAAATTTTTTGCGAAACAAACTTTGTGACAAGCAAAAATAACGGCTTTATTCAACAATTTCTTCTTTTCTGTGAGTACTGTGATGCATGCATATGCATTCCTCTGCTTGTACACAAAGTGCAGTTTACCACCATTTTTACATTTTTTTTTTTTTTTTTTTTTAGAAAAGTATTTAGCAGAGATGCACCGATTACAGTTTTCTAAATTTTGATTTAGTCTTAGTCATAGTCTTTTGACTAAAATGCCATTTAGTTTTAGTCATCTGAATTTAATATCGAATATAGTAAGATTTTAAGCGAGTAAATCTACAGTAGTGTAATGCGTTTATTAAGCATTTCTCTAAAATTTCATTTCTAAAATGAAACGAAGCGACTTCTCATAAAGAAACAAGAACATGGTCTTCTTTTCAGTGAAATACCAATGGTTATATAGGCTAATTATGCATTCGTTGTAACAACTTGTTTACCACATTCTTCATTCTTTCAGACATATTTATATATAAATAAATTTAGATTAATCTTTAGGGCTACTAAAGTGATTCAGTCAAGGGCAGTGAGTGATTTTCTGTCTTTCTTTTGTTGCTTGATTAATATCAATGCCACAGACAATAGCAGCTAAATTAGGCTCCTGTCCCTTTAAAATTGAATGCACGGATGCAATTTACTGATACATGTCTGATATTCTCCCAACTGTTTACGTTCACATAAGTGTATTTGTGTGAATACTCGTCAAAACGTAAAAAAACGGCTAATTCCCCCCTGGCCAGTCGATCGGTGCACCTCTAGTATTCAGGTTTTGTTGCAGTTTTCCAGCTCTCCTTTCTGGCAACCTCTATACCACTACCACTGCAACATCCATAATGCCTCTTACTATTGCTTGATCAGGCTTTCCAGGCCTAATGGGGATTGCTGGAGGTTTATGCTGTGCTGTAGGAAGAATCTCACAGGAGTATCTGTGGTGGCTTCGACAGGTATTTTACTGTTGTTGTGATTCTGCACCCATATCCCATGTGTCCTGAGGCAAGACTTGAGTGCTTCTTGTGTCTGCTCCAGTGAGTCCAACCCAGGCTCTGTTTAATTTACTAGAGCCCTTCTAGTGACAAGATCCCTGTTCTTGTCCTTCAGTGGGCTCTGTGAAGGGTTGACTGCCTGCTTTGGATATCCATAAAAATCCTTAATGAACGCTAAGTGAGCAGTACTGCTGTTTGTCACGTCTCAGTGACAGTGAGCTGGAGAGACTGAGATCTTAACCTAGCCCTCAGGAGAGAGATGGAAGCGGGATGGATGGAGCTTGTCTTCTCGTGTCCAGACAGTAGCATGTGCATTCTTCAGCACACTGTTTCCATTGATCAGAAACAAATGCTCATTAAAAGAGGGCATTATATGCAGCTTGTTGCAGATGCATTGTGGACATATATGTCCTGTTCTTGAAAGTTCATATTTAGCTTAGTTATTGTAACCTTGACACTTCTTCTTCGTCGTCTTCTTCTGCTCTGGAAGTCTATGGCAGCCCATAGAACCACTGACAGTCTCAATATTAGCCATAGCAAATTTGGAATCCCTATCTTAAACTCTCTAGCTCTTTAGCCCAACGGGCTAAATTTGCACTATTTCTATTCAAATGCATATCTGAGAAAAATCTACTTTTTCAAACTCTCCCTAGGTAGTTTGTCAGATTTCCACCAAAATTGGTTTAGATCATCTTCAGACAATGCTGGCAAAAAGTTATCAAAAGATTTCCGATAGACCAAACCGTTCTCGTAAAGCGCAGTAATGAATTTGACGAAATTTGCGCAAAAATGGACATGAGGCTATATCTTTGCAACGCTTTAGCGGATTCTGACCAAACTTGGTACGTGTTATACCAAACTTGACCTGAGGTCATGTGAGTAGTTTTGGGACAATTCCACCTACACGTCAAAAGATATACAAAATTTACAATTTTGTTTATATTTCTAGATAGTTTGATGTAAAATCCTAATCATAAGTATACCAAATCAAACAATACCTAATTTTTCTATTTCTGCCTTTTTGGCCGTCATCCATTTTGAGTTTTATAGTAAAATGCTGTATAATCAAATGTCTTTAACAGGGATCTCAAACCCTGAACTTGGAGAGCTACCATACTGCAGATGCTACTTAATTACAGACAGGTGTGATGAAGCAGGGTTAGTTAAGTCTGCAGGAAGGAGCTCTCCAGGAGCAGGGTTGGAGTACCCTGGTCTTTACAGAGTAATTAAAGACAGCTCCTTAGCTCTTCATTTTACCTCTGCAAACAGCAGTTAATACAGCTACAATACAAACAAGTATTTAAAAGCTCCAAAAATTATCATAGGCATGACTCTATATGCATTATATTCCATGTATAAGTAATGGAGAGATTTTTAAGTTTTTATTCACTGACAGTGTTTGCCTCCAGTGAGATGTTCAGAAAGATGGTTCACCCAAAAATGAATATTCTGTCATCTACTCATCCCCAAGTCATTTCAAACCTGTACGAGTTTCTTTTTTCTGATAGCTTTAATATATTTTGAAGAATATTGTTAGCCCAACAGCTGCCAATAGCCATTGACTTCTTTTATGGACTTCCAAAATATTTTCTTTTGTGTTCGACAGAAAAGGAAACTCACAGGGTTGGAATAACTTGTGAGTAAATTATGACAGAATTTTTAATTTTCAACTTTTTATTTTATTTTATTTTTTCATCATTTTTCAGGTATCTAGTAAAGGTAGTCAAACCTAAATGGCTCAATGATAAAGCGGTTTAGACATGTTGTGTAAATTCAATCTAAATTTGCATTGTGCACACATGCATGAATATTTCATCATTCAGATGCAACAACACCTCTCAAGCGTGATGTTGCGGCTCAGCAGAGCAGATCCCATGTAGGACTCGGCCAAAGAGGCGCCTTTGCTCTCCTTGCAGGCATCAGAAAAAAGCACGCCAGCTCAAGCCTTCATGGTTCTGCAGTCCTTGAGGGGAACTAAACCACCATAGCTCATTTCAGAGAAGGCACTGATATGATTTTAGGCAGAGGGGAGCCTTTAGGGCCCTAATGGCTAGTAATAAACACTGAAACCGCCCTTTATCCCAGAGGGGACGTACAAATACAAGTCCATTAAATTTGGCCCACAACACCTGCCAGGGGAGCGGCTCTCTGCACTTAGGTTTGTTAGCGCCGGGTCTCTATCTGTTTGGTTTGTTTTTTTTTTTTTTTTAGCTATTGATCAGCGGCTCACCACCCATGAGTCTCTCTGACCAACGTATGGGCCACCAGACATGGGCCTGTCCATAAACATCAATTCTGAATGCATGATTTAAGCGGCTAGCGGCAGAGACCTGGCCATTAGTACAAACGGCCCATGTAGCTCAGGGCTCTGTTATTTGGCTTTAGTACTACACCACCATGCTAAAAAGCTCTAGCGCCCTCCATGAATAATTGACTAACAGCCAGAGACCATTAAGCCGCTCTTCCAGAAGGGAGCTCCGCGTGACCTTACAAACGCGTTTGTGTGTGTTTGTTTGTGCACTCACAATATGGCGAGAAAAGGCTAGCATGTTTGTACCGAGTGAGTGCTGCAAAAAAATCTAGTGGATCGCCACCCTTTGTGTCATCGAGTTATGATATATGCAGCGTCTGCTGTCATATAGCTCCTGCTGTAGAGTAATGGATGTAGCAGTAGCGGAGTTAAATTATCTCTTTCATCTCTCTAACCCGGCCGCTTATAGACAGCATGGTGATTTGTGTTGCTGTTGGAGCAGTTACTGTACATATGGGCCGTGGGTGGTGAACACACACTGAAGATACTCACCTTCTCTGGGAAATATGGAAGTCTAAGTAAGATTTTCATGATTAAATGTGTCGTTCGGCGGAGACGTGGTCTAGTGGCTGGCACATGTGCTCCTACACATGAGTTTGAATTCAGCTCCCATCCTTTTCTTCTTCTATTCTCATCATTTGCTTCTTTTTACACTTTCCTCTATAATAAGAAGTGACAAAATGCCAGAAAGAAACTCAAAATGATTTATAATAGTTTTAGTTTCCAGACTAGTTTCCAGATTTATCCAATAATATTTTGACAGTCTAGGTTGCCAGTTAGGGCTGAAACGATTAGTCAGCATCATTAAAATATTGTAATAATTCAATTCAATATTGTAATAATTCAATTCAATATTGTAATGAATTGCAATTTAATACTGTTATATTTAGCCCCTGAATTGCGAACCATACCAGGGGGAACCCCTCCAAAAAGTGTGTATTTTACCCCCCAGGGATTTTTATAAGGGACCCCCCTCGAAACACGCTTAGACTAGTTTTGGGCTAGTTTTGGGATTGCAGAGATTTTGAGTAGCAATTGGGTAGCAATCGCCTTTCCTAATAATGTGCTAGTTAGCAAGTTTAGTGGCTAAACGCGCTAAATGCGGCTGAAGTAAACAGGCTCGTCACTCCACAGAGAGAAGAGCGGGGCGGGGCGAGCAGAGTTCATTAACATTTAAAGCAACCCTGACCAGGATGATATTTGCATAGCTGATTTTCGCAAAGAATCATATCAACATGTGGAAAATGGGCATTCGATGACCCCTTTAAGGAACCACATTGTTGAAGTCTAAACAAGTACATTCTCACCTTAAAAAAAAAAACTCAAAATGAGACAAAAATGGTATTATATGTATAAAATTATGGTGGATTTGGCTGTCCGCCGTGACACTCACTGTGAAATATTCCGCAAACAACGGTGAAACGGTTGAAGTTCCAATGTCACTAGAATATCTCCTCTCAGCCAATCAGATTCGAGGGCCACCCTGTTGAAAAAAACAGCATATGCTGGTTAAGTATGTTTTGAAGCATGGCTGCTGGTTTGAGCTGGTTTAAGCTGGTCCTAAGCAACTAACTAACTAGCTTAAAGGGGTCATCAGATGGCTGTTTTCCACAAGTTGATATGATTCTTTAGGGTCTTAATGAAAAGTCAATAATATACTTTGGTTAAAAACTCTCAATGGTTGTGTAAAACAACACCCTTTTTACCATGCCAAAATCAACTCTGCAAAAATCACCCTCTTCTGGTTGAGGTTGCTTTAAATGTTAATGAGCTCTGCTCGCCCCGCCCTTCTCTTCTCTCTGTGGAGTGACGAGCCTGTTTACTTTAGCCAATTTAGCCGCGTTTAGCCGCTAAACTTGCTAACTTGCAGGTTATTAGCGAAGGTGATTGCAGAGTTTCATAAAAAACCCTTATACTCACTTCTGCTTTTATGTAGATCGGGAGGCACATTCCCTTCACAAACAAACTTAATCCTTCGGAAATATCTTCAGTGGCTCAGATCTGAGATATTCTTGTCTAACTTAAATCCCTGCTCCAGCATCGAAACAATGGAGGTCGGGCTGTTACAGCTGATCTGAGGTAAGACGCTCACGTCAATCAACTATCGTGGGAGCGGCCTCTGTCAGTGTGACGGCATCTGAGAATGGCTCGATTTGAAAAAGGGAATATTATTTTCACAGATTAATTAAAAACCACTGCATGGATTTCTATCATTGTAGAGTAGATTTGTACATACACTGCCAAAACACATTAATGTTCAAACAACATGAAAAAGTGAACTTCGGGCATCCGATGACCCCTTTAAACCAGCTCATGATCAGCTAAGGACCAGCTTAAACCAGCTCAAACCAGCGGCCATGTTTTAAAACATACCTAACGAGCATATGCTGGATTTTTCAACAGGGCAGAAAGAACTGTTGTATAAATTCATATTTAATTTTTCATACTTTAAAAGATACATTTGAAATATGGGATATTAGAGTAACCAGTTTTGGTGAAATCAAACAGCTTATCTGCATCCTTGTTCTGTGCCTACTGCAGCAACACATCCCTGCTGTTTTCTTTCGTACAGTATTTTTGCTTTTGTAAAGCTTACAGATGCAAATCTCACCTCAAAGGGTGTCAGCTATGTATCATAAAGAGATTCATACCAATTAGCGTCAGCGCAGGCAGACTGCGTGTTTGGCATGTGTTGGCCATAGCAACTGCTGAACAGAGGATGTTATTTTCTAGAGAATGGCATGACGCATCCACTGCCAGGCTGTCAGAAATGGCTTTTTTTCTCCTGTCCACGCTTAGATGTGACTTGCTTTTTCTGTTTGTCAGTGAATGATTTTTGAGTTTTCCACTGAGGAAAATAACTGCAGCAAAGAAAGAAAACAGTCCTCTCTGTCCTGGGAAACAGTAAATCTATTAATCACGTTGCAGCTGAAGTGCAATTCCAATGTAAATGGATTAGAGAAGTGAAGGACTGCGTCGGCCAGGGATTTGAACAATGAAATGTACAGCGGAGCGGCTTGCCAGTATAAATGGACTTTGTGGTGCCTGGGGAGAAAGGCAGGTCTCTAACGCTGAGGCTGAGGTCGGGGAGGGTGTGATGGGAAGGTGAATTCAATAACTCGTAGACCGCTGTGTTCTAGCATTCCAGGAATAAGAGGAGACAAGGACTAGATGTTCCTCAGTTTAACATTTTGAGATTGCCAAATACACACCTCAGAGTATTAGACCTTAAGTTTGTAGTTATGAAGAGCATATGGCAGCGCATGACTGTCTCCAGTTACTGCTAGTGATGTCCAGTTCATGAACAAGCTAATATTTCAACTAATATGAAATATTAGCACAATTTGCAAATGTGATGTTGATTTTATAAACAGTTCAATAAACAAAAAGTTAATATTTATTGACTTACAGTTTAGACACAAGTTTGTGTTGTTGCTGTATTTCATCAATAAAAATAGCTTCCAAAAATAGTTGTTTGAATGAATCGGTTGAACGAATGACTCAATGACTCACTCATGCAGTGATTTATTGCCAGCTACTGGTAATTTTACGTTTAAGTTTAAAGTATATTTTCCCAATTTTTATCCCAAAATCATTTTAAATACCACTTCTCAATGTTTTTTATTCATGTCCTGGATTAAACAGTCTGTGTAAATGCATCTAAATACAACTTCACATGCAGATTCTTTGCCACCTCTGCATTGCAAAAACAAATTTTGTTGATTTTGTTGATTAGTAAAAGCCCTATAGTGTCTAAAAATGTGATTTTATTGATTTATATTTAAGATTTTGACACAAAAAGTAAAAATCAAACTTATTGGAAAAGTTTATTCCTGTTACTCTTGCAAAGTAACCACTGCACAGAATATGAAGAATATCAAAAGTAAGTCAGCTGTCCAAAAGGCAGTGTTAAACCTGCCAAAATACCAGCGCAATAACACGCTCAGCAAAATATCTTCTAATTATTAAGAATGCATGATATTTGGATATTTTTCAACTCATTTTGGCTGATAGCCAAAGCTAATACTGATATATTTCCTTTTGTTTGGAAACAACACCAAGTCTCTCCTGTGCGGAAATTATAAGCAAATTATTTTTAATTTTGGTTAGTTTTTAACAAGAACTTATTTGTTAGAATTAAATAAACAACGACGTTTTTTTTTATAATGACAGTACATTGAAGCTTTGAAAATAACTATAAATAAATTATATATCAATTGTTTTTGATTGTTTTTTTTTTTTTTTTTTTTTGTTTGTTTTTTTCAAGAAAAATGCAGTGGCAACCCTAAAATTTTATTTTAAGATTTAACATTTGTAGCAAAAGAGTTGTAACAATTCTGAAAATCTTTTAGAGCTCATAATTTAAAAAATTTAACATATTACACATTAGGGATGCGCAGTATACCGGTACTGGTATATATTTTATTTCAAACGGTGCGATACTATCATTTTGATCAATTCGGTATTTATATTCGCTGCTGTTCCGAAGTTAGTGAGTGAGTGCATCATTCATCATTCATAAATTCTGGTTTAATTAATTGTTATTTACAATTGGTCAATGCACATAACTTTCCTAAGATGTGATACAGAGTAAACACGAAAGCTCAAATGTGCGTGACACGTTAGAACCAGTTTAGCTTTGGTCACATAATATTTGCACTTGCGCTTCAAACAATCAAATATTTATTTAATTTGAATGACGCAAGAGTTTTGCTGTATTAATTTTAGTATCAATAATATGGAGGTAATGTTTCTGCCGTGCCGCCAACCGCTAATGTGAAGCAGCCGAGAGAGCGACATTTATATTTAATGCTTTTCTTTGGATATTCTTTGAGTCTGAAATCTGAAAACAATCGGAGAGACTGTATATAAATAATGTGATTTTGAATACTTTGACTGTCAGAATAACACTTTACAGTAAAGCAACCTTTGTTAAAATTCATTAGGTAAGCTGACCTAACAGTATTACAGCACTTATTAATCTAGGTCAATAAGTGATGTTTTATTAACAAATTTCGGGAGAAGCACGCACAGATAATTAACTTGGCCAATTCACCATCGGCAATCACATCGTCCATCCCGCCGGCCTGGGAGGACGCCCATAAATAATCTAAACAGCCTTACCTTCCTCATCTCCAGTCGTCAGCATCCCTCCTCCACCCCGACTCCTCGCCATTAACCCTTCCGGGGTGTAAGCACGGGGTCTGGGCTAAGGGTCCGAGCTCGGACCCCTCTCCCCGGACGGGGGGAGTACCCCAGGCTCGGGAGGAATTACCGAGCTCAGAGCCCTCTACCTGGACAGCACGCCAAATATGCATACGTTTATTCCTCATTATTGTCTGTAGGGCTAACTCGTGAATTAGTAATAAATGATAAATGAACTAATACATATTTAGTACATTACTTACTAAATTGTTTTCAATCCACTTATCTTTTAAGGCTGGTTATTTGTCACCTATGGTATCGATTTAGTATCGATACTGAGGTATCACATTCTGGTATCATACCAAAGCAAAAATTATGGTATCGAGCCATCCCTATTACACATTAATGAATTAATCAAAATGATTTAATTTGCAATTTTCATGTTTGATGTTTTTTTTTTTTTTTTTTAAGTTCATGTACGCTATAGCTTCTGATCTTTAAATCAAAACTAACGCATTACAAGTAGCGCGAGTTAAGTAATAATATTACTTTTTTCAAGTACCTAGTAAAGTAATGCATTACTTTTGAATTTCTAAGAAAATATCTGAGTTACTTTTTCAGATAAGTAACGCCAGTTACTGTTTTCCCCATTTATTGATTGACAAGTCTCCTGTCGGGAAATTGGGAGTAAACATGATGTTACTGTAGTTCTAGACTAAATGTGAAAACAGATTCAGTATTCCTCAAATTGAATAAAAACAGTAAAATGCAAACTCAGAATATGACACAACCCTGCAATATTCAAATATGTTAAATAAAACAAATATCCTTTGTATTTAATCCCATTTTATTAAATAGTGTATTTGCTGCTGTCCTTCGATGATGCAATTCAGCCATACTAATAAGCAAAAATTACTTTAGATAAACTAACATTTGTGCTTCATTTTTTTTTTTTTTTTTTTTTTTTTTTTTTTATACCTGAAGAGTGATCTCCTGCATAAATGTATATTTCTTTCAGCCTGAGGTGAATTCATTTCACTTTTTGGTGTTTTACACTAGAATTGTTTTATATTAAAAACAAAGAAGCAAGCCCTGTCCAGATTTAAAAAGTAACGTAACACACTACTTTCCATAAAAAGTAACTAAGTTACGTAATTAGTTACTTTTTCAGGGAGTAACGTAAAACTTTCCCCAACACTGCTCATGGTTTTATGACATCCATATACTGCTTTGTTTAATCAGAAACACAGTCTAAATGTTACTTTATTAGAAGTAAGCCAACAGCGCCCCCTACGAAATTAAAACACTGAACGGGCATTAGGATCCGGTGAGGCTGCTGTTGCTGCCACTGCTGGTGCCATTACTGTTTATTCTGTTACACAACAAACGCGTCATGCTGCACGCGCATTCTCAGATTAAATGCAGCGATCCCAAACAATGAATCTAATCATCATTCAGACGAAACTTTGCTTCAAGAATGAGGCACGCTGCTGTCGTGATCTAATCACTAGCACACCCTGAGCACATGAGTTATTCTTCTTATCTGCAAGCTGTATTGGCATAATTTTTCATATTGGTCCGATGCTGATATTTACATTTAAAGCCATTATCGGCTGGTTACGATTTACGATATAGGTCCGATATCGTGCATCCCTACTAATTATCATTATCGTCAAAATTCCAGAACATATCAAGAGATCATTTTCTCAGACTGTCTGACTGTCTGGGTTGCGTAAATGGGGTTAAATGTATGTTTCTCATGTCTTTTGCTCAAAAGAAATATGTTTTTCTATTCCTAAAGATCCAGTGGCAGTAGTTCTTGTGTCAACAGTACTATACTAGTAGTTCTTTCTTGAATTAAGAGTCGGTTAATGGTTTCAACAGTCACTGGAGTCACTGGAAACAGTTCAGAGCTGTTGATATATTAGCATGTTTGAACCGAGCAGTTGACCTGAATGAGGTTCGTAATGAAGGTTTCTCATGGTTTATGTGAAAAGGTGAGTTAAGACTAGGTTATACACTTTACATGCTTTAGATATAGTGAATAAATAAATAAATAAAAATCCATGTTTCACATCATTAGGTGCTTTAATTCTAGCATTGTGTATATGTGATGTCATTGCATGGTTATGTAAATTAACTGGTGAAACTGTGATGCAATTGCATGATTACGTAAACTAGCTGGTGAAACTTGTTAATTAAAACAAACTGTCCGAAAGAGAGAAAGAACTGGCCTTCCCATCACTTCCCGTCACGGCTCTGTGAGTGATGATTGAGAAGGCATGACGAGGCAGGTTGTCATGCTGACTGCTAGGTCATTCACTTGCACACACAAACACACTCCTAAGCGTACCAGCATGAGTCTTGCCCCAGGTTTTGTGTCATTGTTTGCTGTATTGAGGCCTTGTTTTGCACTGGATCCACACAACACTCTGATGTGGGGCTGCAGTGGAGCTGATGTTCCCCAGTGTCTTGGCTGCAGATGGGGATTGAGTGTAGTAATCTGTTTCCCATCTGGAGCCAGTCTTCTCTATGAGAAGAAGAAATAATAAAAACAGGGGGGGAATATGGCCTCAGTGACTCCATCCGTCTCCAACAGCAGTCATCTCAGCCCAAACGAGAACAGATCCATTGAAAGTTGGAAAAACAGAGAAAGAGAGCAGTTGTAGTGGGCTCAATCTCACAGAGAGCATGTCTAGGTCATATTTCAGTCTCACTCTCTCTCTCTCTATGTATATATATTATAAAATGTATTTTCACCTCCACTACGGATGCACGATATTATCGGACCGATATTGGAATCGACCGATAATGGCTTTAAATGTAAATATCGGCATTGGCCTGATGTGAAAAATTATATTGATAAGAGGAATACCTTGCATGTGCTCAGGGTGTGCTAGTGTGTTCAGGTCAGCAGTGTGACTGATTCCTGAACAAAGTTTTGCCTGAATGATGATTAGATTTACTGTTTTGGATCGCTGCATTTAAACTGAGAATGCACGTACAGAATGACGTGTTTGGTGTGTGAGAGTAAATAGTAATAGCACGTGTAGCAGCAGCGGCGGCGGCAGCCTCCCCCGGGTCCTAATGCCTGTTTGGTAAGGAGTTTTAATTCCGTACTACTTCCAATAAAATGAAAATAAAATACACAAATAACAATTAGACTATGTTTCTGATTAAATAAAGTCGTAATTGATGTCATAAATCATGAGTATGTTTTGATTTAAAAGTCTGTAGCAAAAAAAATGAAGACATGATGCTTGTAAATTATATAATTTTATATACACTACCGTTCAAAAGTTTGGGGTCAGTACATTTTTATTTTTTATTTATTTTTTTATTTATTTTTTTTAAGAAATTAATACTTTTATTCACCAAGGATGTATTAAGTTAATAATTAAAAGTTTATTAAAAGTTAATAATAAATAATTTACATTGTTATAAAATATTTCTATTTTGAATAAACACTGTACTTTTTAAACTTGTTATTCATGAAAGAATCCTGAAAAAAAAATTTACAGGTTCCAAAAAATATTTGGCAGCACAACTGTTGATATTATCCAACATTGATCATTCTAATAATAAATCCGCATATTAGAATGATTTCTGAAGGATCATGTGACACTTAAGACTGGAGTAACAGCTGATAAAAATTCAGCTTTTCATCACAGGAATAAATTCTATTTTAAGGTATGTTAAAATAAAAAACATTATTTTATATTGTAAAAACATTTTGCAATATTACTGTTTTTTTTTCTATATTTTTAATCAAATAAATGCAGCCTTGATGAGCATAAGAGACTACTTTAAAGACTATTACAAGTCTTACTGACCCCAAACTTTTGAACAGTAGTGTATACTGATTTTATTTTTTTTAAAACAAATTGTGAGCTCTAAAAGTTAATTTTGTACATTTTTATAACTCTTTTGCTTTAGACCATCTACAAATGTTAAATCTTAAAATAAAATGTTAAGGTTACCACTGCATGTTTTGGATGTATATTTATATCTATATCGGCTATTAATGGGCAAAATGAGTTGGAAAAATATTGACATATAGAATTTCATAAAAATCCAATATTGTGCATCCCTAATCTCCACTATAAAGTCTCATTACCATAATGTAAAAATAAATTGTTGTACCGGATTGTATTTTGTCAAAATAAATGTATTTGTTATAGGACCATTTTATTTTATTTTATTTTATTATGTTTTGTTTTGTTTTGTTTTATTATTTTATTTTATTTTATTTTGTTTTATATTATTTTTAATTTAGAATTTTGCAATTTATTTGCATCTCCCCTAAAAAGTCTCATTTCCATAATGTAAAAAAAAAATATTGTTGTAATGTAATTGTATTTTGTCAAAAGAAATGTATTTGTTATAGGACAAGTTTATTTTATTTTATTTTATTAATTTATTTTCAATTTTGAATTTCACAGTTTATTTGCATCACCTCTAAAAAAGTCTCATTACCATAATGTAAAAAAAGAATTGTTGTAATGGATTTGTATTTTGTTAAAAGAAATGTATTTGTTATAGGGCCAATTATATTTATTTCATTCTATTTTATTCTATTTCCAATTTATAATTTCACAATTTATTTGCATCTCTGCTAAAAAGTCTCATTGCTATGATGTAAAAAAAAAATTGTTGCAATATAGTTGTATTTTGTCAACAGAAATGTATTTGTTAGGACCATTTTATTTTATTATTTATTTTATTTTATTTTGAATTTATAATTTTGAATTTAAATTTATTTGCAGCTCCACTAACAAGTCTCATTATTATTATTATGTAAAAAAAATAAAATAATTTTAAAAAAAAACTCACATGTTCTTGTCAGGCTTTGTGGAATTGACCCAATATTTGCAGTTCCCATCTGCTGTCATGAGAACAATGATGGGCGTCCAGTAGATTTTCCAGTTTTCTTTTGAAAAAAGTTCATCCCTATGCAAATACCAGTGATAGGTAAACTATACTCTTCCAAGTAAGCCACTCCTATGTGTTCTTTCTAAACAAAAACCTGACATGTACCGGTTTTTCCCATGGCTTTGTAAATATTTCATTTGAGGCATATGAATAATTTACCCAGGGTGTGACATAATGCCTGATTCATATTTAATATCTCTACAGATTAGAATCCACACACATTTTATGGTGAAGTGAGCTTATTTAGCAGGTTAGAATGTGGAACATGCGCTACAGTGAGTGGTAAAAACTAGACTGTAATTATTTATTGGGGTTCAATAAAACCGGCAAGTTAATTTATGTCAGCATAAAGCCATTGAAGCTCTGCCAGTTTGCGCTAAAACACATCTAGACTCCAAATCAAAAAACATCCATCAAAGTCATTTGCACCTAATTAAATACAAGGATAGCGTGGAATATGAAAAGCGATGCATTTGGGAGATAATCTTGGAGAGAATGAAAGGCCGTTTATTTGAAGCATCATACACAGCCTAGAGCGTTCTTTAATAGCATTGCTCAATCTAATTAGACCCAATTAGTCCGCTGCGCTAAGGTTGTAAAGCACCTGTGCACATGTTTCTGCTTCACTGACACACTTCTTTTCCTCCACAGGGTAGAGAGATCTACAGACCAGGTGATAAAGCCTGTCAACGTGGAGGCCTTATCCAAGTGGGTGGGTAAGATCCCCCCTGATGTGCTGCGGGACATGCCTGTCATCGCCCCCATGCTGGCCCGACTCGGCTACGATCCCCACGCCAACCCTCCCAACTACGGCCGGCCCGACCCCCTCGTCCTGGATAACACTAGAAGGGTGAGCGTCGCAGCTAAATATCTTTTTGTACCTTAAAGCATCCCGACCTCATTTTCCTCCATCTGCTAGTACAGTAAATCATCTCGCTGATGTTTTTAGGTCAGATAAGTTTCGGACACATAGCCACGTTATGTGGGTTAAAAGTATTCCTCAAGCTAGACTGTGTTATGAGACTGGGATCAGAGGATTTGGTATCGCTTAGCTTTTGTGCTTTTTACTTCTTTTTAATCTAAAGCCATTTACATTCCACATGTCCTGCAGGAGCGAGCAGCTCCATGTGTGAAACGGGTACTTAGGTGCGAGTTGCACCTCTGGGATTAGTGCAGGACGCTTATGCAGATCAGAGAATCTGTATGTGAGCTATTACAGCTCCGCTAGGTTTTCTTGTGTCTCTCTTAGATTTTTAAAGCAATGCTTATTGAAAGACTTTCTGTTTAGTGGTTTCACATGACACATATTTTTGAGACCTAGGACTGTACCAAATATTTATGTTATACTATATTTGCTGACATGTACACTCTAAAAAATGCTGGGTTAAAAACAACCCAACTTGGGTTATTTGGCAACCCAGCGCTGGGTAAATATTGGACAAAACACATGCTGGGTTATTTTGACCCAGCTGGTTGGGTTAAATGTTTTTACCAAACATGGTGGGTTATTATATTTAAGTCAACTATTGTTTAAACATTATTATATTGCTGGTTTAAAATGGACTGGAACTTATAAAAACACACAGAATTACTAGAGGCAACAACAATAATGAGAAGATGAACATTTATTATTAAGCAAGAACAAAATACAAGACAAATTGAATTTATTTGGGTGAATACAGCATAGTTTACAATATTACATACTTTTAAACTCATTTTACAAGCAGTTTATATGTAAAAAATGCAACATTTAAAAGTAGAATTTTAATTTTAGCGTATTCAACCGTTCTCTGTAATCACTTTTTTACTGAAATAGCGCTGATTCTCATGCTGGTGTGTCGCCGAAATCTGAGCCGGTGAAGGTCTGCTGTTTGCCAGGTTAACTACAAACTTTAGACTGCGGTCTGGCGTTTCATTCATAGCTGAAAGATCCCATGACTGACTCCAAAAACTGCTCAAAAAAAGACATTAGTGACATTAGAGAACATATTTTGAAATTAAACACAGTACAGTAATGAATAAAATCCATTTATTTTATGCAAGGCAAAAGGCGTTTCCATCCTGCGAAACAACTGACCGACATCTCGTTCTTATGTTTCGTTGCAAAAAATACTACAATTTTCAGCACAGTAAAGACTTTATAAATGAAATAAAATGTATACAAACCTTTATCTTGAAGAAGTGCAAATCGGCGGCACTGAGAACCGCACTTTTGCGTAGAGGACTCAAAAAGCCAGCGCTCTGACTGACTGTAACTCAGCAGTTGGGATGTTTCGTCAGAGACCGGCTCAACCCAGCGGTTGCATAGAACAAAAATAACCAAGCAACTTAGTTACAGGAAAAACTACCCAGCACCTCGGTAAAAAATACTAAAAATAACCCAATAAAATGACCCAACAAGTTGAAAAAAAAAAAAAAAAAAAAAAAAAGTCAGCATTTTTTAGAGTGTAAGACATTACTCTTTATTGTTTACGGATTGTTGTATTGGTCCAATAAAAATAAAAACAATTAGTCATTTTGTTTAGTTCTTAGAGTCACACATTATTTGGATGAAGTGGGTGTTCTTTATAAAGAACCAAACATCAATTGACACTTTATTGAATCCATCTTTCCACCATCATTTCTCTGAAGTTATTGATTTGCTAATGATTCATGGCTAATGATTTTTTTTTTTTTTTTTTTTTTAAATCAAATGTAAATTCATAGCCTACACTGTAAAAAACAATTTGTTGAGTCAACTTAAAATAATTTGTATTTTCAGTCAACTCAAAAAAAAGTTTATTCAACTTGAAATGTTAAATTATACTAAGTGACAACTTAGATATTTGAGTTGAATCAACTTAAAATTTTAAGGCAGCTGGGTTACTTACCCATCTGTTAAGTTTAGCAAACACAAATATCTAAGTTGTTACTTAGTACAACTTAACATTTCAAGTTGACTAAACTTATTTTAGTTGACTGAACTTAAAATTTTAAGGCAGCAGGGTAACAAATTATTTTAAGCTGACTCAACAAATGGTGTTTTTTATTTTTTACAGTGTAGTCACATTTTCTTGGTTAAATAAACATTACTTACACTTTCAGAAAAAGAAAAAAAACAATTCTATTTTATATTTTTACATTAACAGTGTAATCAATATTCTGTTTATTAAAGCCAATTACTGTGTGAATCTCATCACATTAGTGTTTTTATGATTTTTATTGCAAAACAATAACTCAGTAACAATTTAAACAATAAGTTTTATTTGTGAGTTTATGTTCAGCTATTGTTTTTAATAGTTAACTTTTAACTATTTTTGAATTTTTTCGAATTATCAGTCATTAAAGGAGTTGTTCACTTCCAGAAAAAAATTCGCATTTAATATACTCACCCTGTTGTCCAAAAACAAGAATTTACAGATAATGTACTCACCCCTTTGTCATCTAAGATGTTAATGTCTTTCTTTTCTCAGTCGTAAAGAAATTATGTTTTTGAGGAAAACAT
Source organism: Labeo rohita (assembly GCF_022985175.1). Classification (NCBI taxonomy): domain Eukaryota; kingdom Metazoa; phylum Chordata; class Actinopteri; order Cypriniformes; family Cyprinidae; genus Labeo; species Labeo rohita. The sequence continues at coordinate 16,264,323 of NC_066883.1, forward strand.
TTCAGCATTTCCCTCCATATAGTTTACTTCAGTGGTGCCCCCGAGTTTGAACTTCCAAAATGTAGTTTAAATGCAGCTTCAAAGGGCTATAAATGGTCTTATCTAGCAAAACGATCGGTTATTTTCTGAAAAAAAAAAATTACAATTTATATACTTTTTAACCACAAACGATCATCTTGGTCTAGCTCTGCTGAACTGTGTGTATTCCTGTTTATGACAGTTAGGGTATGTCGAATACTCCCATCTCATTTTCTCCCTCAACTTCAAAATCTTCCTACAACACTGCACAAGTATGACCCAGTGTTTACAAAGTGAACAAATGAGGTGTGAGTTTTTTTTAGAAATTAACCAATCGTTTCACTAGATAAGACCCTTATTCCTTGGCTGGTATCATTTACAGCCCTTTGAAGCTGCATTTAAACTGCATTTTGGAAGTTCAAACTTGGGGCACCATTGAAGTCCACTATATGGAGAGAAATCCTAAAATGCTTTCCTCAAAAAAACATAATTTCTTTACAACTGAAGAAAGAAAGACATGAACATCTTGGATGACAAGGGGGTGAGTATATTATCTGTAAATGTTTGTTCTGGAGGTGAACTTCTTTAATATTGCAAGAAGAGTTTGTCGTACTGTTTTGTTGTTGCCCATTCAATCAACGCCGAATTGCTGCTAATTCGAAAGTGAAAGTAAATTGCGCACATGCATTTACAAGCTATAGAAAAGCGAGGAATAGAGGGAAAACTAGCAAACTACCCCCACAAACACGTCCCCCTTCACCTGCCACTGTGAAACAATGTTTTTTTCAGAAAAACAACTGATTTGTACACTTTGTAAAGTTATATTTTGTAATATTTGCGTTGTTTTATTTTTGTACTACAAATTTTTTTCTCATCCAGTAATTTTAAGAGGCACTGCCTCCCTTGCCTCCTCAGAGGAAACGCCCCAGTTTACTACTGTCAAACTTTAATAAATGTACGTTCTATTATGAGCTCATTTAGTCAGTTGACCAACCATTTATTTCCCATCAATTTCTCTCCCTTGTTTACTGAGCTAAAGTTCAAGACAATTTGGATTCTAATTCAGCCTACGATGATAGTTCAAGAAAAGTTGTAGCTGCTAGCTCACTTTATTATCGATGACTCAAAATGATGATCACATGACAGAAATATTACCTTCAAGTGTCTGTTTGTACTCATTCAGACTGGAAGTCTCATTTTAATGAGACTTTAGGCTCAGTTCTTACATCCACAGTATTACACCATGCTCGCTCACAGCTGCTATCCATTTGCAGCGGTTAATGACGAAATCATATGCTAAACCGTGGAGAAAAAAGAATGTAAAATGTGTTTAATAACCCGCATAAGCCTTTCAGATTGATCAGAATGACTCTAGGCTCTTCATGTTCCTCGAGCAGACAGGTTTTGAGGTGCTGTGAGTTACTGGGAAACATTTCTGGTTTAAGTACTGTAGTACCCGTGCCTTACTAAATAATGGATACCGTGCCTCTCAAGGTGGGTTTGGTGGTCTTGTCATTCACTATGAAAGGCCCGATACAAGTCTTCACCCCTTTAGTGTTTTTCCATTTCGAAACAACACAGAACTTTGGAAAATTGCATGACTTGATGGAGTGCTGACTGTGCTGGAAAGCATTTTTATGCTACTTGAGTAGCGAACCACAGTCACGGTGAAGAATGGTGCGTTTTTTTTTTTTTTCTCCAAGGTCGGGAAGAGGCCCCTGTCGAGCTCCATAATGTGCCAGTCTGACTTAGAGGGTTTGAGGGGAAAAGCTGTGTCAGATTCCTATCCTTGGAAAACTATCAGTGGCAATGACACAGCTAGACAATGTTTTCTGGCCACATTTTCATCCCAGTTGCCCTTTTCTCAGCTGTAGGAATGTATTTGTGGTCGGGACGTCTTGGAAATCAATTTGAACGTTTTTTAAACGAATAGTTCACTAGTGTTCATTTTGTCAGCCATTTTTAATTTAGCCTTAGTCTTTTAAATTACAGTAGTTTTAGTCCTGTGACAGATGTACTTTTTTATTTAGCCAAGTTTTAGTTGACTAAATGTCTAAGCATTTTTAGTGTGGTTTTAGTCAATAAAAACATTCACATTGTTCACTTTATAATGGTTAAACTGGTAAAAAAAAATGCTCTAAATTATAATCAGCAGTGATTTTTGTCATTCAAGAAATTTACTTTTACATTTCAGGTGTTGCACTTTCACTAATAAGCACAAACTGACAGAATGTTTATTTGACCTCTAGTGTACTGATTTATTATAGGCCATTTAATATATAAATTAATATAAAATACTTTAAATATCATAGGCTATTTAATATTATAAATTAATATCAAAGACTTAATTATTCATTCTCTCTATGTACAGTATGAAAACTGGTAAAAACAAACAAAAAATATTATAACAGTGAAATTTCTAATAGTAATTCCAGTAATTACAAATTGAAATGATGTTTCCCTATTAAAAACAACAGCGGTTGAGCAAGTGCATCTGTTCATTTAAGCCGAGCATTGCGCATGGCGATCGCTAAACTCCTGCTTACTTGTTGGTCGGCACTTCCGTATTGAAGAGCGAACGCTTGCGGATGGTTGCCATATTGCAAAAATTAAGCAAAACACCGGGCAGAAAATGTATTGTTTTAACAGAGAAGCTCTAATTTGGGGATTTGAACACTTGATAACATTCCATAAAGAATCTGAACTCAGTCACAGTGGTGTATTTAAAAACTGCAGCAACTGTGATGGATATGTAAATACTGTTGCTTAAAGGGGTCATCGGATGCTAAGTTTACTTTTACGTGTTGTTTGAACATTTATGTGTGTTGGCAGTGTATGTACAAATCTACTCTATAATGATAAAAATCCATACAGTGGTTTTTAATTTATTTGTAAAAATAATATTCCCTTTTTCAAATCGAGATGACTTCTCAGATGCCGCTCCCACGATAGTTGATTGACATGAGCGTGTTACCTCAGATCAGCTGTAACAGTCCGCCCTCTTTGTTTCAAGCCAGAGCAGGGATGTAAGTTAGACTAGAATATCTCCAACTGAGCGACTGAGGTGTTGTGTTGCTGGATGTAATAATGAACATAGTGGTCATCATTTACTCCCGACATCTGAGCCGCTGAAGATGCAGTAGATTACGTTTGTTTGTAAAGGGAATGCACCTCCCGATCTACATATATCCGTCTATGTTTGCGCGAATCATTCGTGATCCAGCTTCACTTACAGCAGATGTGAGTATAAGGGTTTTTTTATGAATCTTTTAGATCGCCTTTCCTAATAATGTGCAAGTTAGCAAGTTTAGCGGCTAAATGCGGCTAAAGTAAACAGGCTCGTCACTATACAGAGAGAAGAGAGGGGTGGGGTGAGCAGAGCTCATTTGCATTTAAAGCAGCCTCGACCAGAATGAGACGATTTTTGCAGAGCTGAATTTGACAAGGTAAAAAAGGTGTTGTTTTACACAACCATTGAGAATTTTTAACCAAAGTATATTATAGACTTTTCATTAATCATATCAACTTGGTCCGATGACCCCTTGAAAGTAAATAATAAAGATTCTGATTCTGATTGAAGTCTGGCAACCGCACACATGATAATAGATTTTTGTATAGTTTTTATTTTTAAAAATACATTTTAGTCTCGTCTTTTATCGTCAACGATATTGCATGTTGATATAGTCATAGTGGTTATTGTTTATTAACCTTATTGGTTTCTCGTCATCGTCTTATTTTAGTCATAGGAAAAAAGCTCAGCAATGAACATTTTTTGGCATAGTTTTTATTTACGAAATTAACGTTATAGTTCACACAAAAAATAAATTGTCATTATTTATTTAGCACCATATTGTTCCAAACCTGAATGACTTAATTTCTTCCGCCATGACGGTCTTAATCGGTTGTCAGCCTTGAACTATTCTGCAGTTACGCTTTGCTTTCCATGACAGTTGTTCCCTCTTTCCCACACAGAGAAGATTCCTTTGAGTTGAGCAATTGCTGCTTTTTTTGGACATATCACTCTCTGCATTCACTTGACGCCAAGCTCTGTCAGTTCCATATGTTTCTCTTGTTGAATAAAACCCATGCTGTTCTTCTCACCGAAACCCTGTGATCTTCAAAGCCCAGTTTTGTTTGAAAAAAACCAAAATTATTCAGCTAGCAAATTCTGCAATGCTGTAAAAGTCTTTAACACACATGGGCAAAGCATGAATGTTTGATGAGCTTTTAAAACTGGGCGTAGGAGTGTGTTGTTTGTTTGTAACCGTATTGTATTTCATCTTTAATGCATTTGTTTGTGTTCCTGTATATTTTGGCCAGTTTTGTGCATGCTTGTGCCTTGCTCAGCAGTTGGGATTTCATTCAGCATTCTTTTGAAAAGCTATTGTTGTAGTCCCTTTCCTTCAACAGCCAGATCCATCTTTTTGACTGAAGGCTGTGTATGTGTGAGAGAGAAGAGACATAGGGAGAAGCACATCTGCTGCGTATTAATGTGTATTTCCCCTGGATCAAACACAGCTGCATGGATCAGTCGTTAAGCCTCCCCCTCCCTCCTTCGACATGAAGTGCAACACACACACAACAGCGAAGATCTAAGATCGGCTCACAAGGTGTGCCATGCAGACATGCCATAACACAGAGCATGTGCAGTAAAAATTTGTGAACTGTGCTGCGACTCTATTTTTGAAGTCTGAGAAGCAAGCTGAGCTTCAGAAGGTGAAGAATATGAGCCATTTTATTTCAACCTCACAGTTTCTCTGTGCTTTATAGTATTGCAGTGCTGTCACAGTAGGTCAGAAGGCTTTTAATTTGCTCGTCTTGCATTTTCACTGCTTGGATTGCAGTAATTGACGCAGACTAAGCATGACAAATAAGAGCTTTGATGATAAAGAAAAGGGAAGTCTTTTAAAAATGTAGTTTCAATATATGTGCCGTGTTCTTAGAAATGTGGTCTTTGTGTTAATGTTGGTTTCATATGGTTTGGAAAGACTTTTATGTAACTTTTTAATTTAATGGCTCTTTTAATTAATATTTTACAAATAAAATGTTTTCTATTTTAATGTATTTTAAATGTAATTTATTACTTCAGTCTACAGTGTCATATTTTTGTGGAAACTGTGATGCATATTTTTTTTTCAGTATTTTATCAGTAGTAAAGTAAGCATTTATTTATATACAAATGTTTTATATAAAAATATTATTTATTCATACATATCATAAAAAATTTAGCGAGTTGTACCTTCATTTTACAACTGATCTTACCTTGTCATAAAAATTAAAATTGCATTTTAAAGTGAATTTTAAAGTCCCCATTAAATAAAAATGGAAATTTTTTGACTTTTAGTATGAATATGGTAGCTCTAAGGTTATCTTTAAGCTAGTGTGCTCCAAAACAGTGATAAAATTCACATTTAGAAGATATAAACATTCAAAACTTACAGTCTCAAATGCTCTCTAGAATTAAAGCATCCTGCCCCCTACGCTGGGGAAAAAAAGAGAGATCATACAAAATGCATGTTATTTTTTATTAAGTACTGAGTAAGATATTTGACATAAAGGATGTTTAAATATAGTCCACAAGAGAAAACAAAAGCAGCTGAGATGATCGAAATAACCCCCTTCAAGGTAAATTGAACTTAATTTGTCTTCCAGGAAACATCCAAGTATCTTCTGTTGCTTCCAAAAAAAAAAAGATATTTCAACAAAATAAGAAAAATTTGGACATCATCATCCTGTTCAAAAGTTTTCACCCCCAGCTCTTAATGCATCCTGTTTTCTTCTGAAGCATCAGTGAATGTTTGAACCTCTTGTAATAGTTGTGTTTGAGTCCCTCAGTTGTCCTCAGTGTGAAAAGATGGATCTCAAAATCATACAGTCACTGCTGGAAAAGGTTCAAAATAAGCAAAAGATGCTGGAAAACTGAAGAATCTGCATTTTTCTGAAGAACAGTGTTTAGTTTAACTGTTTAGTCAAAAAACAGTCGTAGATCATCCAGGTAACCACTTGATAAGCCAATGATTCCAGAACTTTTTCTTAATAGCATCACGGAGACATCTGTTTGACATCTGCATTTACATCTGCAAGACGTATTTGCTAATCTGAAATACATCTATAGGACGTTTCCTATCAGATATCAAATAGACATTTATTAGATGTCTTTAAGATGTTTATAATTTAGAATGTATGTAAAAATGCTTTCCAGATCAAGTGATCTTTAACAGGCATCTTCATATGTACGTGTGCTATCAGGGTTGAAGGGGGTTATTTTAATAATTTCAGCTGTTTTTTTTTTTTGTCTTGTGGACAGTACAAACATCTTTTATGTAAAATATCTTACTCAGGACAGGACAAAAGTAACATGCATTTTGTATGATCCCTCTTATTTTGTTAAAATTATTAGCATTTTGACAGATTCTACAAGGGGTTCCCAAACTTTTGCATGCCACTGTAGATACTGAAGCTGTGGCTGAAATTGGTCACTTGTTCACAGAATGAGTATTTTCTGTACGGTGAATGTCATGTAGTTCACTATAGGTGATAGATAACGATTCAGACAGTGTAAATATGCTTTTCATTGGGGCAAATGAAATCTGGCTTCGCGTCACGCGAACCACTGCAGCACATACATAGTCTACTGGTTCAGAGAAACGATAGCATGGAGCGGACCATAAGCGCGAATCAGTGCAGACCACAAAACGTATCATACAAATTAGAATTTTATACAGAATGATATATTTTATAGTGATGTTGATGAGATTGTGACTGTAATGCGGTGTCAAATGTGGCTTTACCGAGCTCAACGGCTCTGGCCCAAGCTGTGATATAAACAAATTTGGCTATTTAAAAAGGGGGCGGGACTTTATATGCCCCGTCCTGTTTATCCGTTTCAGTTGAAATTACATCAACACATAGAATAACCCTGTGTTTCAAAGCACTTAAGCAGACCTTAAAATCTATATTTTTGAATAAATTATTATAACCAGACAAGAAATGACTGTCATGTCATTGAAACGTGTGTTACAACTCGTAACTCGTTTTGAAAATAGCTAGTTGACTTGTAAACCACCACTCAGATTACTTCCAAATTGATTTTTCTGCCATGGGCAACAATGAAATTTTCTCTCACATTGAATCTCTCATCCAAATCTCACGGGTACAACTGAATGCAGTTGGTGATATTATGTATACAACATTGAGCTGATGAGAGGTGATGGTTTATTCCTACAGGAGCATCCATGTGTGGCAGTATTGTGATTCGTATTGGTGTATTTGCTTCTTGCTAGAGTAGTGCATCCCACCGGATGAGGATCTGCTTATGTTGCGTAACGAAAATTCTGTCGCTTGTCAGACTCCAGATGTCAGATATTTTTTTTTTAACAAGAATGTGAAATGCTAAGAAGAGTTCTTTATATAAATAGAGTTAGTTAAATATACAAGTTGTATTTTTTGAGAAACTGATTGCTCATTTTAAGCTTTCTATGAGAACTATGAAATGACTCAAAATGCTCTTATTACTGCAAACATTTGCATATAAAATACTGCCTGGAGTGTTTCAAAATGAGAAACCCTCAGTGTAAGAAGCATTTAGGCTTGTCCATTACTTGAATACTTCGTTTTCCCTCAGCGGCCGTTCGTGTTTTTGATTAATTTGGCTCTAGATACACTTGGTCTCCTTCGCATGATGTCCTTGCTGTAAGCAGGCCGTTGTGTCTTTTTATAATACGCTCTGAATGCAAGTCCTCCTGCCAGTACTGTACAGTATCTGGATAGCTGCAGAAATGGCTTTGAAGTCGCAAGCCTCTCAATAGCGAGGTTTCCTTGGAAACAGAGGCGAACTGCAAGACTCTTGCTCATCAGAGAAAATGCTGCGATGTTGCAGAGTCATGGTGCAGTTCTGTAGAAGAGACCTCGTGAACTCAAGCACAGGCTTGCGGCTGGGGTCAGCTAAGATCTGATGACTTTTGCAGCTGCTCTGCCTTAACATGTCATGGTTTTGTGCTTCGAGGAAAACCAAGTATTTCTGTTGCATTTCACTTTAAAGATTACTCAATGTTGCATCAGTTGCAATATCAAAAACCTGAGACAAGCTAACTTTCTAAGTATTTTTGCTACTGAAATCTGAGAGCTTTCTGACCCTAGACAGCAACACAACTACCGTGTTCAAGTCCCTGAAAGGTAGGTTAGGGTTAACTTTATGAAGCTACTAGAATATTTTTTTAACAAATATAACTACTTTATTCAACAATTTCTTTGCTTCTGTATCAGTCTTGGTACTGTTGTTAATGCACGTCGAAGAGAATAAATTGTTGAATGAAGTTGTTTTCTTTGCGCACAAAAAGTATTCTCGTAGCTCGTAGACTATGCAGTGTCAGAAAGCTTTCGGATTTCATCAAAAATATCTTAATTTGTGTTCTGAAGATGAACGGAGGTCTTACGGGTTTGGAACGACATGAGGGTGAGTAATTCATGACTGACACTTTTTTGGGTGAACTGTCCCTTTAAGACCCAATATAATCAAAATGAGCGTTTTGCAGCTTTTAGTCTTCATCTGTTCGCTTTGAGGGCATGTAAAAGTTAACATTTAGCATTTAATATTTTAAAAAATTAAAAGCTCAAAACTTCCTGTTTGTTGAGTGACATCACTGAGGCCTTAAAGACGCAGTTCACCCAAAATTAAAATTGTTATTATTTACTCATCATGTTGTTTCGAACCTGTATTGCTTTATTTCTTCTGTGGAACATAAAAGAATTATTTTGAATAATGTTTAAACTGTTTTTGTTTATATGATGGTTCAAGTTTCAAGTCAGTTGGGTCCAATATATCACTGGAGGTTGGGTTCATTTTATAGGGGAAAAAAAAAAAAAACACCCAATGAAATCAGTTTTAATTTTTCTGGATTCTGTTTTTTCCATTTAAATTTTTCCGGACTCTGTTTTAATAGTTATATTAAGAAATACTAATAAATGTCTAATTAATAAAACCATGAAACATACACAAATTAACATTTATAAAATGTTGTAAAAATTAAATTTCTAAGACAGTTTTTCTTGATCGCTAAAACACTATAACCAGTCTTTTGAACTAAAATTTCAAAACCACAATGCCATTTTTCAAAAAGCACACCCATTTCCCTGAACTATAAACACTATTCTCCTGCTTTAACACATGAGTCAGATTTGGTGAACTGTTACTGCCAAACTCTACACACAAATCCCTACATTTCTCAGTGCTTACACCATGTGGTCATTTAGAAAGCACTAGCATTCAATATTGTTCACTCAAGTCTGCAAAGTTTGAGCTCAATGAGCACACGATTACCCAAGTGGAAACACTAGGAGTCAAAATTTATCACACACCAATCAGAACCTTCGATGGAGATAAAAGGGGCCAAAGTCAGCTTACAATTTAGTGCATTTCTCAGATCAGAAATGAAATTCTCAAAACTACTTGTTCAACCTCCTTATCATCTGGTCACCTGTGCATTATAAAATGTTTCTAATTTTTTTTAACAAGTTGTGTCTGCTTTGCAGTTTCATGCAACTGATTATGCAACTGATTTGTCTGTGGTTTCCTACATTATCACTTCCTACAGTCATGTTGCTCAAAATGTATTACATGTATGTAGTTCTCTGTGCTATAATCTTACCCCTCAAAACATCAAGTCATTAGCTCATCATATATGTCTTTACAGTAAATGCTAAATTTTTGATCTAGTTGTCATGAACTGTCAAGCATATTCTACACATTTCTATTAGACTGTTTGTAAATGTGCCATGAATTGTTCAAGTGAATATTGACTTTCACTAATGTCGAGACTACAGATCAACCAATGATAAAGCAGTTCTCTGAAATAGCTCAAAGGTACATGTCAACATCTCATGAACCTTCAACTGAGAAGCATATATAAGCATATTCTGACAGTGGACTTTCTAATTTATAGTTCTGCCTATATTTTCTTTTTTCTTTTTTTTTTATCTTGATATTTTTTTTGTCAGACCACTAGTAAAAGTGTGACTGTGAATTCTGTCTGGTCTTTTTCCTATCAATATCCCGTATACAGTAATGTGTAATTTCGAAGAGGAAGAGTAGGAGGTAAAAGAGGAAGAGGAGAAGGAGGAGGATGACGACAACAACATGGAAGAGAAATAGGAAGGGCAAGGGCAAGAAAACAAGCAGTCTCATATATTTTAGTTGATGCGTGCCAGGGTTGGATCAGGCATGCAAGAGGATTTTACCCCCGCTGCCTGTCCAGGGCCAATTTAGTCTGTGATGTTGTGGAGCTTCTTTGGCCCGTCCCAGACCAAAGACAGGATGCTGGGGAAGAATAATTATTTTTGTTGTTGTTTGCTGTTTTGTGCTGTACTCTACAGTACAATAAATTAAGGATTAAAACACTTGCAAATGCATACATTTGTTGTGTTCATCAGGTTTTTTTTTTTTTTTTTTCCCAAGCAACATTTATTACCAGTTTTCGTAGTATTGTTTTGAATTGATCTCATCAGTGTGTAAAACTGTGTTGTAGTGTGTGTGTGTTTGAGGGTTCGTGAGTCATGTCTGAGAGCAAAGTTTGTTTTTTTTAGCAAGATTGAGTTGTTTTGAGTGGAGAGTTTCATTTTGACCTGAATATAGTAAGTTCCGGGAATTGAGTTGGAGTTATGGATTTGTGTTTAGAGTTTCGCAAAAAGAGGCATAATTTCAAGAAATGTGTTTAAGCAATTGAGAAAAACTGTAATCAAAAAACATATCTAATTAATTGAAATCATGAAACTTAAACAATTTATTTGTAAACAGTATTTTTGCGGCTTATATTCACACATATGTGTGAAGTGTACTGACACTTCCGTGATATTCCATGTTATACAGTAAATTCCATTTTTATGACTGAATTCTAGATTTCATGTTCTCCCTCAACTTCAAAATCATCCTATATCGCTGTTTTACCTTTTTTGTTAAGGGTATTTGATCTTCATTGCATGTTTACTTTGCAAAGACTGGGTCTGTACTTCTGCAACGATGTAGGATGATTTTGAAATGATTTTTGAAGTTGAGGGAGAAAATACGATTGGAGTTTTTCAACATACCCTAACTGTCTTGAACCAGAATACACAGAGTTCAGGGAGAGAAAGGCAAGAGATTAAAAAGTATTTAAATAGCCTTTTTTTATGAAAACTGCTCGTCTACGCCATACATTCACAGAGACATGCAGAACATGCCTGATGAATAGTTAAACAGTATTTTTGCGGCTTATATTTACAGATATGTGTGAAGTGTACTGACGCTTCTGTGACATTCTGCATTATACAATAAATTCCATTTTTATGACTGAATTCTGTGATTCTGTCCACGTTTTCCACATCGTGGAAATCATAGGGCCCTACAGAAAGGGTGAGTGAGAGATTTTAGGTGAACTGTCCCTTTAAGAACCCCTTGTAGTTGAAACTACAGTGTTTTTACAAATGCAGTAACCCATTCTCAATGTCATTTAAAGGAGAAGTCCACTTCCAGAACAACAATTTACAAATAATGTACTCACCCCCTTGTCATCCAAGATGTTCATGTCTTCCTTTCTTCAGTCGTAAAGAAATTATGTTTTTTGAGGAAAACATTTCAGCGTTTTTCTCCATATAGTGGACTGATATGGTGCCCTGATTTTGAACTTCTAAAATGCAGCTTAAATGCAGCTTCAAACGATCCCAAATGCAGTCGTCAGTCCATTATATGGAGAAAAATGCAGATATGTTTTCCTCAAAAAACATCATTTCTTTACGACTGAAGAAAGAAAGACATGAACATCTTGGATGACAAGGGGGTGAGTAAATTATATGTAAATCTTTATTTTGGAAGTGGACTTCTTCTTTTATGATTGTTTACTGTGGAAATGAAACTCGGACCTAATTTCTTGTGGCAGTAATGCACCATTTTTGCAATTAAGTATTGAGGCTTTACTAGATGGTAATATTGATCTGAGCACTCCAGACTAATTTGGCGTAATGAAGGTAGCACTATCACATGTCCGTTGTCTTACCGCTTAGTGAAAAATAAGCAGATTAGCGTAATTCAATGCTTGCAAGGTACAAGAAACATTTTTTAAAAAACACAGATTTTCAAACAGTCATACTGCGTCTACTGGAGCAGTGAATTTTGGTCCAGCTGACATTTTTACCAGGTCACAGTACTCTTGAACTGTGCGGTCATGTCAAGAGTAAACAAGAAAGGAGTAAATACAGCTGTTGTAGAGCTTGAATGTTTATAGACATGGACTAAAGGACACAAAACTCGAATTTAATTTTAATAGACTTACTGTCAACTGCTTCTGTAGCCCTCTCATGTATTGTCCTGAAAAATGAAAAATGCTTTGTTTGTGAACTTTGCTTATCTTACTTCCATCTGGTTTGTTCAGGTTCAACAGGATCCATCTAAACAATGTAAGACAGCAGTAACTTGATGACAGATGTATAGTTTTGGCCAGGTTTCAGTGACATTATCTTATCACATCTGTGAGTTTTTGTTTCTCGACAACAAATTTGACTCTTCCTGGCCCATATTGTTGCTGCACACAAAAGCATCTATACATTTCAGGATGCAGAGAGTAAGTGACAGTCTTGCTTTTCCACCCTTTAATTGTCTGTCATCGGTCTCCTGTGAATTAGTACATTTTGAGTCCTGTCCAAAGCCACAATCGATGCCTATTAAGTGCCTGCAGCTTCGTTATGATTCATGTTGGGAAATTGATATTAAGATCAATAAGTCGGTCTCAACAGTGCTGCTAGTGGCATTATGTGGAAATGGTCGTGTTTAACTGGCTTGGAGGTTTGGCAGCAACATTTCAGAATAATTTGGAAGTTTGTTTACCACAAAAAGAGGTCATGCGAATTAAAAGTTTGGTTCAAAAATTGTGTAACACTTTATATAACAAAAACATGATTTTCCAAAGAAAAAATGTGGTTCTTGCCAAAACATGTCACTAACAGTGCTACAGTTGCTTACCTTATTGAGCAATGTTAAATGTAGTCTTATATATAAACATATCCGTTTTTCATACCGTACATTATAATGTTGAGATGACTAAGTTCGCTTTCTATCATATAAATCTATAAATATTATAATTTAAAGGCCATAACATGAAAATAACTACTGGCTTATCTGTTACCTATCATTTTAACATATTCTTTTAATACCATGCACAGAAAATGTTACTGCTCCCCAAAAAGCCATGATTTTGATTTAATTTACTTGAAAACTAAACTTTTAAGATAAGTATTTATTAAAATTTAATGTTTTCAGGTTTCATTTTCAATTTAGTTTATTTTAGTTATTTTATGTACAATTCTTTTAGTTTTTGTTTTACTGTTTTATTGTTTTTAGATAAGTAATTTTAGTACTTATATTTATTTCTGTTAGTTGCCAAGGCTTTTTTAAATTTTTGTTTCAGTTTTTGTTTATACTGTGAATTACAGTTTTATGTTTTCAGGTTTCATTTTCATTTTAGTTTATTTTAGTAATGTTATGTAAAAATTGTATTAGTTTCTTTTTTGTTTTAATATTTCTGTTCAGCTTTAATTTACTTGAGTACAAAACTTTTTTTAAGATAAGTAATGGTACTTAGATTATTTCTGCTAGTTGCCAAGGAAATATTTCTATTTTAAATTTTTTAACCTGAAGTTTTTCATCTAAAATTGTTGTTGTTTGTTGTTGTTTGTTGTTGTTGTTGTTGTTGTTGTTGTTATTATTATCATTTCAGCTATTTTTTGTTAATACTATGAATTCCAATTTTATGTTTTCAGGTTTCATTTTCATTTTAGTTTTTTAGTAATTTTATGTAAAAAAAAAAAAAAAGTATTAGTCTTCATTTTTGTTTTAACATTTCTATTTGGCTTTAATTTACTTGAAAAAAAAACTTTAAGATAAGTAATGGTACTTATATTTATTTCTGTTAGTTGCCAAGGAAACATGTCTATTTTTAGTTTGTTTTTAACCTGAATTCTTTCATCAAAAATTATCATTATTATTATTATTATTATTATTATTATTATTATTATTATTATTATTGTTATTATTATTATTATTATTATTATTATTATTATTATTATTATTTTATTATTTTCATTTTAGCAGTTTTTTCTTTAATTTTGTGAATTACAATTTTATGTTTTCAGGTTTCATTTTAATTTTAGTTTATTTTAGTAATTTTATGTACAATTCTTTTTTAATATTTCTATTTAGCTTTAATTTACTTGAAAAAAAAAACCTTTTTTAAGATTAGTAATGGTATTTTTATTGATTTCTGTTAGTTGCAAAGGAAACTTTTTTTTTTTTGTTTTTTGTGTTTTTTTACCTAAAGTTTTTCATTAAAAAATATTATTATTTTTTTTTTTATTTCAGCTGTTTTTTTTAATTATGTGAATTAAAATTTTATGTTTTCTGGTTTCATTTTCATTTTAGTTTATTTAAGTAATTTTACATACAAGTTTGTTATTATTTTCTTTTCTTTTTTTTTGTTTTAGTATTTCTATTTAGCTTGAATTTACTTGAAAAGAAAATGCTTTGTAAGAAAAGTAATGGTACTTATATTTATTTCTGTTCATTGCCAAGGAATTATTTCTATTTTTAATTTTTAAATCTGAAGTTTTTCATCTAAATTTTTTAGCTGTTTTTCTTCAGTACTTTTTTGTCATTTTATGTACACATTTTTTTAGTCTTTGTTTTAGTTTTAATATTTCTATTTAGCTTTAATTTACTTGAAAACAAACCTTATTACCAAAAGTAATTTTAGTATTTATATTTATTCCTGTTAGTTGCCAAGGCAACATTTCTATTTGTTTTTAAACTTAAGTTTTTCATCTAATATTTATTTATTTGTTTTATTTAATTTCAGCTATTTTTTATACAGTTTGAGTTAATGCTAACAACACTGGTTATCATTCAGATTCTTAGCACAAATTGTGTGGGTTCTGCTCTAAAGTTTAATACTCAAGCTATTATAACTTTATTCGCGAAGTTGAATCCAGTGTGTAATAGTGTTAAATGACCCTTTCCCTGCCTGAGGTAAGAGAAGGTGTGAAAGAGTCGTGAGTCATGGCACTGGGGTAAAGCCCTGTGCGTCTGATGTGTGTGTTAACACATTGAGTCAGCAGTGTCGTCCAGCATTAGAGAAGCTGTTGGTGTATGACTGTCCTACCGCAGTTTAATTCATCTTTGATGAATAGCTTTTGCTATTTCTGTGATATGGAACAGCGAGCAGCAGCTCTTCTGCGGTTTCTTCCTCGCTCTGCTGCGTCTCTCGTCAGAGGCTACAGCAGGTGATTCTGGATGCGGCGGTGCTGGGAGATCAGGGCCGAGGATGAGACGCAGTCAGCTGCACAGATCTGTCAACATCCCTGTCTGCTCGCCACCTCTCTGTGCTGACAGCAGTCTGAGCTACCATTAGGGATTAAACAGACCACCCTACTGTGTCTTAGCCATTAATCTGTAAGCTCTTTATGCATGTCTGTACATAAGAGGGAAAGGAAAGACGATTTCCCTTGCTATTTCCACCCCTATTGGTGCTGATCCTCAAATTAAAAATTTAAGAGAGCAGAAAGTGATTTGGTGTTTGTTTACTTTCAGCTGTTAGTTTAGTTCATTTAATAGATGCAGTGCTAAGTCTGACATTTTTCTCAGAATTGTGTAACAGTCTCGCAATTCTGACTTTTTTCTCACAATTGCATAATATACTGTAAACTCATAATTCAGAATTTTTTCTCAGAATTGCATAGTACAAAAATGCAATTTTGATTTTTACTTTTTTTACAATTCTTACTTTTTTTTACAGAGTTGCGTAATACAAACTCACAATTCAGACTTTTTCTGACAGTTGCATAATACAAACTCACAATTCTGAATTTTTCTTAGAATTGTGTAGTACAGACTTTTTCCTCAAAATTGCATAATAATAGCTTGCAGTTCAGACTTTTATTCTCACTTATGCAAATTCATATCTCACAATTCATAGTACGAAATTGCAATTCAGACTTTTTTCTCGCAATTGCGAGTTTACATCTCACAATTCTGACTTTTTCTTAGAGTTGCATAATACAAACTCGCAATTCAGACTTTTTTTTACTCATTTGCATAATATACAATCGCTTTTTTGTTACAATTGCGAGTTTGTCTCGAAATTCACTTTTTTCCCTTTAGAATTTAGTAATAACTAACATTTCAGTCTTTTCAGAACTGCATAATACAAACTTGCAATTCTGACTTTTTTTTCTCTCAGTTTTTTTTCTCTCAGACTTTTTATTCACTTTTGCAAATTTACACACATCTCACAATTTATAGTACGAAATTGCAATTCAGACTTTTTTCTTGCAGTTACGAGTTTACATCTCGATATTCTGACTTTTTTCTCAGAATTGCAAAATACAAATTTGCAGTTCTGAATTTTTTTCTTGCAATTGCGAGTTTACATCTCGAAATTCTGACTTTTTTCCTCAGAATTGCGTAATACAAAATTGCAATTCTGACTTTTTCTCACTATTATGAATTTACATCTCACAATTCTGACTTTTTCTCAGAATTGCATAATACAAACTCACATCTCACAATTCATAGTACAAAATTGCAATTCTGACATTTTCTCACTATTGCGGATTTATATCTCGCAATTGTGATTTTTTTTTTTTTTTTTTTTTTTTTCTCAGAATTGCTTAATACAAAATAATACAAACTTGCAGTTCAGACTTTTTTTTTTATCTCACAATTCATAGTACGAAACTGCAGTTCTGACTTTTTCTCACTATTGCAAATTTACATCTCGCAATTGTGAATTCTGACTTTTTCTCAGAATTGTGTAATACAAACTCACAATTCTGACTTTTTTCTTAGAATTAAGTTTAAACCTCGGAATTCTGAGTTCTTTTTCTTGCAATTGTGAGCTTATGTCACGCAATACTGACTTTATAACTGCGACATTATATCATGCAATTCTGAGAAAAAAAGTCAGAACTGCGAGATATAAATTTGGAAATCTGACCTCATTGCAAGTTTGTATCACGCAACTCAAAAAAAAGTCAGAATTGTAAAATAAGTCGCAATTACCTTTTTGTTTGTTTGTTTAGTGGTAGAAATGGGCTTCCATAGATATCAAACCTAAGGTAAGCCGTAAGGTTGTTCTGTGCCATTTTGTCTAATTAAGTTAAAAAGTAAATGTTGAATTAAAAATATTTTTGCAATTTTTAATTAAAACATGCAGGACTGCAAGCCTGCGTAATTAAAACGTCCGATCATTTAGGCCAAATAAACCCTGGCTCTTTCATCGTGATGTTAAAGATTAGCCTAAGTGAGCATTAGTTGACAAAGGTAATACAATTTATATAAAATTAAAGAAAATATAAATGTATATAAATGTAAAAAACAGAAAAGTTACAGTTGACAATAATTATTTAATATGTTAATGTATTTTGAATTGTAATTTATTCCTGTGATAGCAAAGCTGAATTTTCAGCATCATTACTTCAGTCTTCAGTGTCACATAATCCTTCAGAAATCATTCTGATATACTGATTTGATGCTCAGGAAGCATTTCTTATTGAAAAAAAACAAAACCGTTTTGTCCGGATTGTTTGCTGTAAAGAACACATTTTATTTGAAATGGAAAACTAACATTTATAAATGACTGTACTGTCACTTTTGACCAATATAATGCATCTTTGCAATTTTTCCAAAAATTGATCCCAAAATTTTGAACGGCATTATACCTTAAATTTAATTCTGTGGAGCAAAAAAGATGTTAGGCATAATGTGCTTTGTTAGGCAGTCTGTTCCTAATACAAATCTATCAAAAGGCTGCAGAAGGGTTGTAATATAGTGAACAAATCATATGGACTGCATTAATGCCTTTTTTTCAGACTTTTACCCAAAGACATATGGGTCTAAAAACAACATGTTTTTTCCCTTTTGTATTTGCCAATTATTACATCACTCGGATGATTAATTTTCTTGCACCGTGTATTTATAGAAGTCAAACCTACTGTTCAGTGAGCAGCCCGTGCTGATAACTACAGGAGGGCTGAATGTAAACATTCCAGTAGAGAATTCTCCTGCTGGGCCACACAGTCAGTTTTTCCACTGCCGCCTCCCTAGAACTCAAGAACTGTACAGATCTGAAGAACTGTACCCGTATGAAGGTCTCCTTCGCACACGCCTTCAGTTACCCGCAGATTTAGTCAGATTATTCTCTATACTTGCAACTCTTACTTGACGAATAAGGGTGTCCTGTTACGTCAGCGCTGAAAAATTCACTTCACGGCTGAAGCGAGCCACGCAAATGTCATATGAGGTCTTGGTTGTCTCGGTTTGCATGTCACTACTGTTATATCCAACATAGAGAACCATATACGTCATTGCAGCAAATACAGACCTGCTTGTCAGATGCTTGTTTTTATGAGCTATGGGTGTGGGATAGGATAAAATATACTTTTTTTTGGACTTTGGTGTTCTACAAGTCCTATTTGTTCATTTGTTACTCATTCAAACAATGACTCAGTGATCAGATCTAGTCGCTTTAAAACCATCTAAGCAAGAAAGAATCTGAATCCCCACCTCTAGTGCAGCATTCACAGGATTTAGTGTGATGGATTATTACGGAATGGGAAATGGGAAACATGCACGCCTTTCTCCTTGCAAATGAATTCCACTCAGGCTTTGAACCGCAAGCTTGGCCAGCCAACTCGGCTCAACTATAGCCCCAAACGAACTCGTTACCTCCTGCACCCACCGGCTGAACCCCCACCTCTTGACCCACCAGTGATACCAGCTCTCTTTAACCAGCAGCCCGGAGACTCCTCGCGGTAATTGGGTCTGAAGTCTTGCGTAACAGTCATATCCCACGGTTGAGCTGGCTGAGATGGGAAGAGTGAGCCAAATTTCCCTTTGCAGAAGAAACCCAAACACCCTCAGAAAAAAACATCTTTTCAAAATCAACTAGTCATGTGTAATCATTTGGGTATGGAAGGCATTTATAATTGTATAGGCTGTGTCGGATTCTTTTCACACTGATCATGCTTTTTAACTGCATTTACATGAGACTCGTTGTGTTGAGAAAGAGAAAGATGGAGAGCAATGAAGTTCACAAGTAAGAGGCAACCTAATGGCAAAAAGGCTGAGTATCCATACAGATTTTCTGTTTTGATTCTGATTCACAAGCTCTTAATTCAGCTCTGTTTGAAGAGATTCAGATTCATTTGCGTATATTTCTGTTATAATGTACTTTTTTGCTTCAGAAATAGACTACACAGTTTGTACTGTGTATTTTTGATTATCTTAAAAGAACTGATTTGTAAGAGTCATTTATTCATGAATCAGGCCACACAATTGATACTGTATATATTTGATTCACTTAAAAGAACTGGTTTGTAGGAGTCAGTTGATGATGATTCAGACTACACAGTTTGTACTGCATATATCTGATTCACTTAAAGGAACTGGTTCATAAGAGTCATTTGATGATTCAGACTACACAGTTTGTACTGTGTATTTTTTTCATTCACTGAAACGAAACTGGTTTGTAAGAGTCATTTATTCATGAATCAGACTACTTTAGTTTGTACTGTATGTATTTGATTCACTTAAAGGAACTGATTTGTATGAGTCATATATTCATGGATCAACCAGTTAAAAGAACTGGTTTGTAAGAGTCAGTTGATGATGAATCAGACTACACAGTTTGTATTTTTTTCATTCACTAAAAAAGAACTAATTTGTGAGAGTCATTTATTTATGATTTAGACTACACAGTTTGTACTGTGTATTTTTTTCATTCACTGAAAAGAACTAGTTCGTAAGATTAATTTATTAATGAATCAGACTACAGAGTTTGTACAGTGTATTTTTTCATTTATTAAAAGAACTGGTTCATAAGAGTCATTTTTTCATGAATCATCAGACTATACAGTTTGAACTATATGTATTTGATATACTTTAAAAAACTTGTTTGTAAGAGTCATTTGTTAATGAATCAGGCTGCACAGTTTGTATTTGATTCGCTTAAAAGAACTGGTTCGTAAGAGTCAGTTGATGAATCAGTCTACACAGTTTGTACTGTATGTATTTGATTCACTGGAAAGACCTGGTTCATAAGGGTCATTTATTCTTGAATCGGGCTACACAATTTGTACTGTATATTTCTGATTCTCTTAAAAGAATTGGTTTGTAATAGTCAGTTGATGATGAATCAGACTACACAGTTTGTACTGTGTATTTTGTGATTCTCTTAAAAGAACTGACTTGTAAGAGTCATTTGTTCATGAATCAGACTACACAGTTTGTACTGTATGTATTTGATACACTTAAACTATTTGGTTCGTAAAAATCAGTTGATCATGACTCAAACTACCTTAGTCATGCTGAATGTTTTTGATTAAAAAAAAAAAAAAAAAAAAAAAAAATGTATTAATCATGAATACATTTTTGGCTGAACAAGAGATCCTGCACAAATTCATTTTTGTTGATAAGGAAAGCACCATCACAGAGCTCCAATAACTGACGGCCCCAGCATTAGTGGATAAAGAGCTCAAGCTTCAGGTTTCTTACAGTCTAGACCTGCCACAACGGAATTTTTCACTATTTGAAATAGTGGCTCAATCGCCAAATTCCCTGGCTTCTCATCAGGTCAGCGCTTCTTTCTAGGGCATGCAAACATACTTGAAAACTTGCATGAGCTCCTCATTCGCAATTTCCTAAGCTTAGAAAGCCAGGAAATGAGATCAGCTGGATGTGTCTTAATTGGAGATTGTCGTCCTCTCTGGAGCAGACGCATTGGCTGCTTCTCATACCAGCACTCAGTCTGGCTCTCTTTCATTCTCACAGTCTTTCACTCTCTTTCTTTCGTCCCTGGATAGAGCTTGTGAATTTTGTGAAGTTAGACACCCTGGGAATTGACACACAATATCCTCCAAGCAGCGCGAGAGAGCGGTTCACATAAGAGGACTCTGTTTTCTGTTCAGCGCGAGACTTTTCATTTGGCCATTACTGCTTTCTGGAGGCGTATAAAACCGTTTGTATTGATGCTGTTTGGAAGGATGTTTTTAGAGCTTAAGATGGCTTCAGGTAGAGAAATCAAAACAGAAAAGGGAAGAATTTAAGCTTTAAACTGTGTAAAGAATGAGCAGTGCCCATTGATTTCTGTGGAAAGACTGTAGTTCCTGTGTTTGCACAGTGTGACAGTCTCTAAAATCAGCTCTCTGTTTTTCCAGGTCTTTAAGGGTGAATTTCAGCTACCTGATTTTCTTAAAGAACAAACACAGGTATGGTAGATACTCTGCCTGTCCTTAAGCTCTTCATAAATGGCTTTTTTAAATTAATTTTGATTTTCCTCTTTCTTTTGTTCAGTAAATAAAATGGTCATTTAATTCCCATCTGCTTCCACTCACTCTGATTCTCTGCTCTTCACGTATTTTCTGATCATAACGCTGGTTAATAAGGTGTCCTGTGGTCTCCTCCAGTCTGTGCTCCTCTGATCTCATGTTTTCATTTTTTTGATCTGATCATATTAGCTGTAGATCTGTGGCCTCATTTCAAACACTCTCTTCCATAGTCATAAGCTGTTCTGTTGTCTAGAAGGCCTATGCTGCCCCCTCTTGGACAGATGATAGGAATGTTTTGGGGTGATTTTATAGTGTGTCTTTGATCATCAAAATATGAGTAGAACTGATTTTAAGAAAATGAACAAATCAAGGTTTTAATATGAAACTTAATATAAAGAAAGTAATATTCAATTAATATTTTAAATGTTTTTAGTACAGTGAAAATGACAAATAAATAGAAAAAAAAAATGTTTTTTATTATATCACAGATCAATTCCTCACACAGTAGATATGAAAATATTTTATAGTTTAGAGGGTGTTGAGAAGTTTAAAGAGATAGTTCACCCAAAAGTGAAAGTTCTGTTAAGGAGAAGTCAATTTCCAAAACAAAGATTCACATATAATGTACTCACCCCCTTGTCATCCAAGATGTTCATGTCTTTCTTTCTTCAGTTGTAAAGAAATTATGTTTTTTGAGCAAAAAATTTCAGGATTTTTTCTCCATATAATGGACTGATATGGTGCCCCGATTTTGAACTTCCAAAAAAGCAGTTTAAATGCAGCTTCAAACGATCCCAAATGCGTTTGTAAACGATCCCGGCCGAGGAAGAAGGGTCTTATCTAGCGAAACGATTGGTTATTTTCATTAAAAAAAATACAATTTAAATTTAAGTTAGGGTATGTTGAAAAACTCCAATCTTTTTTTCTCCCTCAACTTTCTACATCGCTGCAGAAGTACCCACCCAGTCTTTGCAAAATAAACATGCAAAGAAGATCAAACACCCTTAACAAAAAAGGTAAAACAGCAATATTGGACCATTTCGAAGTTGAGGGAGAACATAAGATGAGAGTTTTTCCACATACCCTAACTGTCATGAACCGGAACAAAAACTGTTGAGGCAGAGTAAGATGAGCGTTTGGCATTAAAAAGTATATAAATTGTATTATTTTTTTAAAATAACCGATTGTTACGCTAGATAAGACCCTTCTTTCTCAGCTGGGAACTGCATTTGGGATCGTTTGAAGCTGCATTTAAACTGCATTTTGAAAGTTCATACTCAGGGCACCATATCAGTCTTAATTCAGCTATGGAGAAAAATGCTGAAATGTTCTCCTCAAAAAACATAATTTCTTTACGACTAAAGAAAGAAAGACATGAACATCTTGGATGACAACACTGTAAAAAATAACACAATTTGTTGAGTCAGCTTAAAATAATTTGTTACCCTGCTGCCTTAAAATTTTCAGTTGAGTCAACTAAAATAAGTTTAGTCAACTTGAAATGTTAAGTTGTACTAAGTAACAACTTAGATATTTGTGTTTGCTGAACTTAACAGATGGGTAAGTAACCCAGCTGCCTTAAAATTGTAAGTTGAATCAACTCAAATATCTAAGTTGTCACTTAGTATAATTTAACATTTTAGGTCGAATAAACTTCTTTTTGAGTTGACTGAACTTAAAATATTAAGGCAGCCAGGTAACAAATAATTTTAAGTTGACTCAACAAATTGGTTTTTACAGTGAAGGGGGTGAGTACATTATATGTGAATCTTTGTTTTGGAAGTGGACTTATCCCTTTAATTTCTCACCCTCATGTCATTCCACACCTGTAAGACTATTTGACTAATGAATCGCTAACATCACCTAACATCACTGAAGGAATGCTCAGAACGATACAAATACAGTGAAAACTGTTCATTCACACATTACATTAGGCTGTTTCCACACATGTGTAACAGATGTTTCTCTTATCACAGCTTCAGAAGTCCCCAGAAAAGCCAAACCCAAGTTAGGAGGAGAAGACGGGAGCTTTGTCAACAGAAGTGAGTTATTATCATCATTACTGGCAAACTTTGCTCCCTCTTTGGATCAAATAGTGTTTTGAAACATGATTTACAGTACAAGAGTCATTTTGAGGAAAGGGAAAATTATTATTGTTACTATTGTTGTACTATTGTTTTTAATATTATTAATAAAACAAAATGTCTGTGTTTTGTTTTTTTTGTTTTTTTTATTGTTTGATATTTCTGGCATCATGTTTTAAAGTATTATTCCAGAAACAGACTTAAAGGGACAGTTCACACCAAAATGAAAATTACCCCATGATTTACTCACCCTCAAGCCATCCTAGGTGTATATGACTTTCTTCTTTCACAATCAGAGCTATATTAAAAAATGTCCTGGCTCTTCCAAGCTTTATAATGGCAGTGAATGGCCAATAAAGTGCATCCACTATATAAGAAATACTCACAGTGCTTTGAGGGTTTAATAAAGGCTTTCAGAAGCAAATCCGATGCATTTGTGTAAGAAGCATATCCATATTTAAAACTTTATAAACCATAATTTCAAGCTTCTACTAATTGTTGTACATGTGTTTAAGAGAGAGTGGCGTTCCAGCAGATGATGTAGGATGTAGGTGTAGTGTAAGCTCCGGTGAGAATATGTAAGGCCCTTTAATTTGAATTGCGGAATCCAGTCATAAAAATGGAATTTACAGTTGAACGCGGAACCTCACAGAATGTGTCAGTTTGGACTAATTAATCAAAAGTAGGGCATTGCATTTCAATTAAATCGTGATATAGAATAGTATCTCTAAATATTAAGCTGTAAAAAGACTACTTAAATATGAATCCTTTATGTTCTGCATGTCTCCCGGTCTGAATGAATGAACGGCACAGAGGCTCAGTTTTGTTTACTACTCATACTGAAGCACGTTTGACGCCGTCTCATTAAATGTGGACATAAATACACAATACATAAATGCGTAAATACATCTCTAGAACTGCTCTGAGAGTCACTTCATCAACATTTTGCTGTTTAATTTGAGTAAAACTAGCGTCATATGATACATACACAGAAATCTACAGGAATTCACGGCAACCCGTCGAAAAAAGGTTCAGTTTAACTTGAAGACATTATGCCAGAAATAGGCCTATATTATGATTATTTAGTAGAATGTTTGTGATACTACTACTACTGTTGAAAATATAATACAACTTTATCTTTTAAGAAATAATCAGACAATATTTCTTCCAAGTTTAAATTTTAGTAGTAAATCCCATTGATTTGCCATTGTTTATTTTTAAAAGATTTAAACAAGATATTTAAAAAAGATAGTTATTTTAAAAGATAAATAAATCAATGTTTTATGCCTTCATTTGATAACCAGAAAACATTTCATAAGGCTATTGTAAAAATAAATATAAGGTTTTTTTATGCATTCAAATAATTAGACATGCTAAAACAATAACAATAAAACATAAGATGAGAAAAGAATAAAACATTTAATTGAGCTATAAACGTAATTTTGTTAAACTTTTAATAAAATTATGTTAAATTGTATAAGTTTCATGATTTTAATTAATTAGACATGCTTTTTGATTAAGGGGAGACACTGCAGGCAAAAGCGCTGTTAATGTACCTGTCAGGTTTGAGATTTTGGGCTTTTTGGTTTTTCATAAAGTGTTTTTTTTCACACTAGTGGAAAGTAAACATCCAAAAAGACCCTGTTAAGTGTTGCTTTTATAGCACTTTGTAGCAGTATTTGTGTCAATAGATTTTTATTGCAATACATATTTTTAAAGGCCGTTTTTTCTCCTACACTGAGCCATAAATCTCCACTTCAGTAACACTTAAACACACCAAACTTTACATTTTAGTCCTGTCTATATCCTGAAGGTTTTTACAGAGGGATTTGTTCACATATAATTTGCTTGATTTTATACATTTTATTCCCCCAAAAACTGTAAAAAAAGTATATATTTTTTTCTTAATTAAAGACTGACAAAAGGAGATGCCCAAAAATCCTCTAATATGTCAAAAAATTAAACAAGAATTTTGCATATTTAAACCTTGGAAAAAAATGGCCTCCAGAAAAATAAAAATGGGAAAAAAACTAAATTTGGGAAATTAAAATAAATTGAATTTGGCAAAAAATAACACGGATTTCATAGGGCCTTAAATATGCTAGTCTCCTGAGAACCAAGTTTTGCTTACAGCAAAGGAAAACCAGCCTCCTCTTGGTTTATATTGATATATATTATATTCTCTGGCATTTTTCTTTACAAATCCTCATTTTGTACTTGCAATGCAGACCACATTTGGGATCGTTTAAAGCTGCATTTAAACTGCATTTTGGAAGTTCAAACCTGGGGCATTATATGCAGAAATGTTTCGTCGAAAAACATAATTTCTTTACGACTGAAGAAAGAAAGACATGAACATCTTGGATGACAAGGGGATGAGCACATTATCTGTGAATTGTTGTTCTGGAAGTGGACTTCTCCTTTAAGTCCTGAATACACATTTAGCAAACAGACGTCACTGTTCCCTGAGAATTATTTGTAATATGTGTTATTTTCTGATGCAGGCTATGAAAGCCTCATAATATGGCACTCAGGCCTTCATTTGCTCACATTCTGTCATGTCAGCAGAAGTGACAGTGACGTAGCTGCTCTTTCACTCAGCTGCTGTGCTCTCGCTGTGTTTCAGGGCTGAGTAGAAGCAGATGCCGTGGGACCATGATGGACTTGCGTCACCCCCGCTATGCTGGGACCTCCATGCATGGAAACATTCACACAAACACACACACATACACACAGGCCTCTGGACCCGGACCACTCTTTAGAGGACAGTTTTGGCCTTTGATGTTGTACTGTAACAATTGTGGCCTAAGAATGTCATTGCTGTTCTGAATTTTGTGTTTTCTTCTTCTTTTTTTAAGAAATCTTTTTTCCACACTGTACTCTAAGTTTCATTCATTTTCCTGGCTACACAAACCTGTGATTCTGTTATAAGAAAATACAGTGGATTTAATTAGCAGCGAGGAAATATTTATGGAGGAGCGTTAGCTTTAGAAGACGCTATTTTAATGTCATTTGTTTTATTTTCATGCCTTCGTAACGTGCAATTCCTTGGGTACTGAATGATGTGCAAGACTTCAATCTTGTGTAGAGATAGACATGCATTTTGTTCTCTGCGTTCACAATGGGAGTGACCTTATGTACATTGAGAGCTGTAATAAATGAGCTGCCTGTGTTGAACAGAAGAGGCTCATTGACATTTTCTCCACTGGCAGAGAAGCGCACATCGCTGATGTTTGTTGTTGTTTTTACGATTGTTATTTTTGTACTTAAGTGTAAATCATAATTATGTACTCTTATTTCTTTCAATGAAATAAACCCCTGAGCGCTGTTGGCAGCCAATGTGCTGATATTAGTCACATTCTTATATTAGCAGCAGAAAACCAGGTGCCTCATTCACTTACAGTATCTGTGGATGTATGATATTTTATACCATAAAGTCATTTGTCTGCCCTCTAGTGGTTACTTTCATACACTGCACACATTGTCTCTGCTAGTTTCCTTCCTTTATATCTTATCCACCTTGTTCTTAAATGCTGAAGTAAGCCTTATGGGCGAGACTTCCGGTTTATTAGAGAAATGGTAAACGGTAAAACTGTTTGCACTACATACCATTGTGTTCATAATTAAGACAATACATAAAAATAATATGGTAAGACACCAATTTGCAATATCAAGCAGCAAAACAAGCTTACAGCTAAAAATATCTGGACGTGTACCAGAAGTCAGACTTATAATATTTATTATCCACTATTAAGAGAAAAAAATAAGGTGGATGCTGTTGAAAAGTTTGGAACTGTTAAGATTCTTAAATGTCTTGAACACAAGGCTGTACGTGTTTGATCAGCAATGCAGCAAAACGGTAATATTGTGAAATTTTATGATTGAAAATAACGGTTTATTTGAATATATTTTAAAACGTAATTTATTTCTGATTGCAGAGCTGAATTTTCAGCATCATTACTCCAGTCTTCAGTGTCACATGATTCAGAAATTACTCTATTATGCTGATTTATTGTTAAAAAACATTTTCGTGATGAAAACTCTTACGCAGCTTAATATTTTTGTGCAATCTGTGTTTTCCAGGAATATCTGATGATGTTCAAAAATTATTTGGAATAGAAATATTTTGTAATATTAGAAGTGTCTTTACTGTTACCTTAATTTAATGCATAAACTGATTTGAAACTAAATTTAAATTGTATTGCCGCCAAAATTTTACATATTAAAATGCCGTGCCCGACACGAAAAAATAAGTTGGATACCGTTTACAAGTGTGGAATTGTTCAGATTTCTAAAAAAATGTCTTATACACAACAGGGCTGCATGTATTTGTTTACAGAATACAGCAAAAATGTAATCTTGTGACATTTTCTGATTGAAAATATCGGTTTATTTGAATATATTTTAAAATGTAATTTATTCCTGATTGCAGAGCTGAATTTTCAGCATCATTTCTCCAGTCTTCAGTGTCACATGATTCAGAAATTACTCTAATATGTTGATTTACTGTTTAAAAAAAATTTCGTGATGAAAACTCTTACGCATCTTAATATTTTTGTGCAATCTGTGTTTTTTTCCAGGATTGTCTGATGAATAGAATGTTCAAAAACAGCATTTATTTAAAATATATAAATATTTTTTAACATTTGAAATGTCTTTACTGTTACCTTAATTTAATGCATAAATTTATTTGAAGCTAAATTTAAATTTTATTGCCGCCAAACTTTTACATATTAAAATGCCGTTATTACACGAAAAAATAAGGTGGATACCGTTTAAAAGTCTGGAACTGTTAAGATTTTAAAAATAAATGTCTTGTTTACAACAAGGCTGCATGTGTTTGATCAAAAAATATTCTGATTTTAAATAATGGTTTATTAGAATATTAAAATGTAATTTATTCCTGATTGCAAAGCTGAATTTTCAAGCATCATTAATCCAGTCTTCAATGTCACATGATTCAGAAATCATTGCTGATTTAGTGCTCAAAAACATTTCGTATGATGAAAACTGCATCTTAATATTTTTGTGCAATCTGTGTGTGTGTGTGTGTGTGTGTGTGTGTGTGTGTTTTCAGGATTATCTGATGAATAGAATGTTCAAAAGCATTTACTTGAAATAAAAATATTTTGTAACATTAGAAATGTCTTTAATGTTACGTGTCAATTTATTGCATAATCTGATTTAAAACTAAATTTACATTTTGTTGCCCCAAAACTTTTACGTGTTAAAATATGTAAATATTTGAGCCACCTTATTTTCATTTTCTGATATGTGGAAGACTTCCGGATCATTAAGCGCTGAGTGCAGTAAACGGTAAAATGGTTTGTACTACAAACCACTGTTCATAATTAAGATAATACATTAAAATAATATGGTAAGACACACCAATTTGCAATATCAAGCAGCAAAACGAGCTGGTTTGTACAGCTAAACATAGCTGGAAGCAATGCCAGACCCATAAAATTTAACGTACCAATGGCGCGCCCGCTCTCAGCATCTGCTGGTAGGTATGTTTTGATGCTGGTTTAAGCTGGTCCTTTGCTGGTTTTTGCTGGTCATGTTGCTGGTCAAGGACCAGCATGAACCAGCAAAGGACCAGCTTAAACCAGCATCAAAACATACCTACCAGCATTTGCTGTTTTTTTCACCAGGGCTGACAGAAAAATAAGGTGAGTAACGTTAATATTACTAATATGTATTTTTCAAACTGCAGTTTAAACTAAAACTTTAAAGTTTAAAGGTCGAAGAGACTGTACACTAAGTGGCAAAGACGGCCAAAGTTTTCTGCATATGAAAATGTTTTAATCTTAAGGAACTATTTTTTTCCATAATACATGTACATTCAAGGTAAATGGTACATCCGTTACAATACGTACTTCATTCTGATGTTAGCGTCCAAACGAAAATGTACATATATATTTTAAACAATTAGAAACCAGTGCACAACGTTGATAAGGGACATAACAGTCAACAAGTAACAAAGGTTTCCCACATTCAAATTGTACAGCTCTCCAGGTTAGCACAGTCTCTAAAACCAAAGTAAAAAATAGAGTCTGAAATACAGCTGACAGTAGTGTCCTCATAGAAATCCAGGGCTTTTCTCTTTATTTACAGTGCAATAATACACGTGGAAAGGAGGATCATAAATGTCTCACAGTAGAAATGAAAAGAAATGATTTGTCTTTTATACACCTAATCAACAGTCTTCGAGTTATAGGTTAACATTGCACATGTGGATGACAAGGATGAAGATGGTTTAGAGGCTTTGGTACATGAGCTCCTGTCGGAAGTAAACCTTTCAGAAGGGCTAAAACATCCCTCGCACGCATTCAACCGGAATCAAGAAAAAAAAAAAGCAAGATTTGAGGCAGTGACCGATAGTCACGTCATAAGACCACTTCTCCCATAATCTCTGTCAGCTGTTAGAAAAAAAAAAGTACAGTTGGTTTTTGTTCTGGGGGATTTCGGCTGTTTGGAATAGCATTCTACTACTTCTGCAGTATACGGTATGTATACTAATGTGTGAATTGTCTGTATGCGTGAAATACCCTGATCACCAAATGTGTAGTGTATATCAGCACACTGCATGTGATATAATATCCCACAATGCAATGTGCTTGACTTAACAGTCCATTTCCAATAAAACTGATTCATTTTAAGAGAATGTCACAAGTTAACTTTTTAATATCATATAAATAGCTTTTCCAAAATGATGATTGGATGTCACACTGCACTGCATACTGCATATTTTTTCACATACTATTCAAAGGAAAAAACACGCAGTACTGTGTGAAGTATTCTGTTAGTAAGTATACCGCTCCAAACAGCCTTAGGCATCACTTGGAAGATGGGGAAGACAGTATGGAAGTGAATTACACTTAAAAATGTGCAACTAGTAGGCTTCAACAAGAGCAATTAAATTGCTAAAAGCAGGTCAAATTTAGTGGCATTTGTCATTTAAAGGGATTGTACACCCAAAAATGAATTACCCCTTGATTACTCGCACTCAAGCCATCCTACTGGAGGTGTATGAGACTGTTTTTTCCTTTAGACGAATGCGATCGGAGTTATATTAAAAATGTTCTTGCTTTTCCAAGCTTTATAATGGCAGTGAAAGGATGTTGAGATTTTTAAGTCCAATAAAGTGCATCCATCCATCATAAAAAGTACTCCACACAGCTCCGGAGTGATAATAAAGGCTTTCTAAAGCGTTTCGAAGCTTTTGGATAAGAAAAATATCCCAAAAAAACTTTATAAACCATAATCTTTTAGCTTTCGCTAAGCGTATTGGCGTAAAAGTAGCGTTCCAGTGAATGACGTAGGATGTAGGCATAGTGTAAGATCAGCTGAGAAGTGGCAAATGCGAAAGTGCAGTGGTGAAAGCGCAATAAAACAAATCAGTAGAGTTGGGTACCGACCGAATTGTGTTGGTGCTATCGAGTACCGATTCACATTAAATCAATCGGTGCCAAATTTCGGTACCTGAGATGTGATGTCACCCCTGCAACTTGTTCAAACACAACACACAGGGCAAACCGAAATGTTCTGAAGTGTGGTTACATTTCTAGGACCATGTCATGTGGTTTCCAATTTACTCTTTAGCGCTGGACAGCACGGAATGCATAGGTCTGTCACTTAATTCGAATCGCGATATGGAATATTAAAACGCAAAAAGACGGTTTAAATATGAATCCTACACATTCCGCTTGCCTGAATGTATGAATGGCAGAGACGCGGTTTGTTTACTACACAACTACTGACGGTCGCAGTGATTTTCTGCCTCTGCGTTTGACTATATGACGACATGGACACATTAGCTTAATCTCCAGAACTGCTGTGAAAGTCACTTAATGTGAATTTAACAGTTTTTATTTGAGAACACTAGCATCATGTCGTACTGTATATACACAAAGATCCCTGGTGAAAAAACAGCATATGCTGGTTAGGTATGTTTTGGTGCTGGTTTAAGCTGGTCCTTTGCTGGTTTATGCTGGTAATGTTGCTGGTCAAGGACCAGCATAGACCAGCAAAGGACCAGCTTAAACCAGCACCAAAACATACCTAACCAGCATATGCTGTTTTTTTCACCAGGGAAACTTTACGGCAACCTGTCAAAATAAAAGCATGGTTTAACATGTTACAGAAATATATTACTGTTGTATCACTTTTGTACAGTATAATGTACGTCTTAATTCACCTTTTTTCCTGAGTAACTGATGAGCAGCGCCATTACTGATTATAACTTCCGTTTGGGTGCTTTCATTTTCCGGTCTCCATAGAAATCCACGTTAAAACGGGGTTTAAAAAAGATAGACTGAATTGAAACTAGTCACTATAAGTAAAAATGAAAATATGCGCATACTTAACGTTATATTATTGGCTTGGAAAATCTGTTAATTTGACTAGAAACAACAGTCGGGCGAGACTTTCGCATTCAGAAAAAGGTGGATATATTCCATTTTCTGTCAAATTTAAGTAAAACAATTAAATGAAAAAAATAAGTATTACAACCAGATTAACCAATTAATTGTAAAACAAAATAATAATTTTTTTTTTTTTTTAAGAAATATTCATTTTTTCTTCTCTGACTGCTAAAAAATAAAAGGGTTTAATTTTCATTTGATTAAACATAAATGTTTAATGCCTTCATTTGACTATCAGAAAAATTAAAACACAAGAATTTCTGAAAAAAGAAAGAAAGATTGTAGGGCTCATTGTTCAAAATGTTGAAATTGAGAATTTTTTTTTTACTTATTTTTTCACTGAAAACTTTTTGTTATTACAAAGAGAGTAAAGTACCGGAAAAAAAGGAACTGTTGGGTACCTGCACCGAATTTCAGGTACCGATACCAGTACCGTACCGGTTTAAAATGTGAAACCGTACCCAACCCTATAAATCAGACGTACAAAATGAGGATTTGTAAAGAAAAATGGCGGAGGATTTTGATTTTCGAAGTCTAGAGGAAACTGGTTTTCCTTTGCTGTAAACAAAACTTGGTCCTACGCAATCCGCTGGTATGCCACTCTCTCGTGTAAAGTATGAAGTTGTAAATATAGATATTTTTCTGACACAAACGCATCACTTTGCTTTAGAAGGTTTTGTTAACCTCCAGCAGTTGTTGAACTCCATGCACTTTATTGAACTTTAAAATCTCAACACCCATTCACTGCCATTATAAAGCTTGGAAGAGCCAAGACATATTTTAATATAATTCTGATTGTATTCGTCTGAAAGAAAAAAAAATCATATATACCTAGAACTGTTAGGCTTGAGGGTGAGTTTTTCATTTTTGGGTGAACTATCTATTTAAAATCTAATTTCTGAACAGTCAGATCAGATTCAAGTAGTTCTTTTACATGATTCAGGACATGATCGAAGTTCATTTGCAAAATGACAAGTGTGAATAATCAGTAATAAAGATCAGAGATGATTTACGTATACTACCGTTCAAAAGATTGTGGTAGGTAAGATTTGTTTTAATGTATCTAAAAGAAGTCTCTTACACTCACCAAGGTAGGCTGCATTTGATTAAATACAGTAAAACTGTAATATTATGAAATATTATCATTTAAAATAAGTTTCTGTTTTAAAATGCAATTTATCCCTTTGATGGCAAAGCTGAATTATCAGCAGCCATTATTCCAGTCTTCAGTGTCACACAAAATGCATCATTTCTTTTATTATTAATGTTAAAAAGAGTTGTGCTGCTTAATATTTGTGTGGAAACCGGAACACATTTTTTCAGGATTCTTAAAAAACTAGAACAGCATTTGAAATAGAACTTTTGTAACATTATAAATGTCTTTACTGTCACTTTTGATTAATGTAAAGCATCCTTGCTGAATAAAAGTATTCATTTCTTAAAAAAAACAAATCTTACTGACACCAACCTTTTGAACCACTGTACAAGGAACAAAGCCTGAAGGCAGTGAATAAAGCCAACCAGCATCTTAGTGTCATCACACTCGTCTCATGTGGAAGCAGTTTTCTGACCCGTGGAAGAGCCTGGACCCTTTCCAGACTTTAGGACACTGAGGGAAGTGTAGTGACCCCTGATAACACCTGTCAGTGAGGAACATCACTGGGGTCATGGAGCGACAGATTCAAAGTGCAAAAGTATGAACGCAGGTCGTGAAACGTGTTACAAAGGCAACGTCAACTACTTTTATTCCAAGATCGTCATCACCACCACCATCAACCCGAAACATCGAAGGAATCGTACAGAAGAGAAGGGGCAATAGAGACGCTAAACAATAGAACGAGGTGTATAAATACTAGTACAAGATTATTGGCACAGTCCTTTTGGTCACACACTGTTTGGACGACTTCTTCGTGGCTTAGTTATTATTTAAGGGAGCTGTTGTAAAGCAGCCTCGTTTGAGGATTGAAAACTGTGCTCAGCTAAACTGCTCGACGCCGGTGTTTATTCATCGTCACCGCTAAGAGTGGAATACTTACTGTACATTTGGCGGCCTTTAGGGAAAGGAAACGGTTGCGAGCCCTGTACGAGGCTTCTCATTTCTTATAAAAGCAGATCGAAAAGGACCTGATCGGTGTGGTGTGTGCTGGAGGCGTGTACAGCGAGAAAGGAAAAAACCTCAGTCACAGTGTGCTCAAACACCACGAGCATGCAGACAACGCCAGGGTCTGACACAACGGCATTCTGTGGCAGGCAAACGATATTGAGAGTCAAGACGTCGAGGCAGATCCCGGGCAGTCTCAAGGCTTGGGCTGTTGGGAACGAGAGAAGGAGATTCGGCCAGGCGGGACTCGGTGGGCGGCAGCCTACTCTTATTCTCACTTGTTCTCGATAAGGGTCTGCACCTTGTGTACCAGCTCCCGCGCTATTCGGAGGATGTGCTGCACGTCGTGGCGCTCGGCCATCTCTGTTACAGAGGAACACAAAGAATGCAGTTATTTAATAGACTGATACTTTCACATGGCCACATGCTGCATTTCCGGTTTAAAACTTGTGTCGTGCCATGAGATTTTAAAGCTGAAGTTTGTTTTTTTGGACGTTATATTTTCTTTGTTTTATGGTAAAACAATTAATAGAAAGGGTTCTTAAACAAGGGTTCAGGGATCATGTAAGATATGACTTTTAAATCTATATTTTTGATGCAGTTTTAACACCATGATAATATTTTAAAATTTCCAATCTGATTTCTAAGGACTAAAATTGGAAATAATTTAATAAGAATCTTATTCTTAGAAATTTAATAATAAGAAGTGCTATATAAATCCATTTGAATTGAAATATATTAAAAATGTTCCCTTTCTGGTTTACATATCTAATGTTTCTGTAATAGTGGGTAGAAAAGATTAATTAAAAATATAGTCTTCCTTCTGTATTAGTTTTAGTATAATGACAAAATAAAAGCCAATTATTTAATTTAGGAAACAACACTTACAGCATCAAATTTAAAGTTTAGAAGGGGTTCATATTATATTTGGGGTCTTTGGCACTAATAAATATCAAGACAAGTAAAATTTTAAAAGTGAGTTGTGACCCTGGACCACAAAACCAGTCTTTTTTAACTGTTTTTGGTTTAACAATGGGAGAAAGACCTCAATATCAACACAGATGTGGAATTCTAGAAAACAGGTTGTAGAAATACTTTCACTTTTAGCACAAACACAAATATCCAGTTAATTCAGTATAAAGTTTTACATAAAACACAAAACCTGTCATTGGTACATTAGTAGCCATAGCCAAAAATGCACTGTATGGGTCAAAATGATTTATTTTTCTTTTATGCCAACAATCATTAGCATATTAAGTAAATATCATGTTCCGTGAAGATATTTTGTACATTTTCTACCATAAATGTATTCATTTTTGGTTGGTAACACAGCTTTAAAGGCGATTTTCTCATTAATTTGATTTCTTTGCACCCTCAGATTTTCAAATAGTTATATATCGGCCAAATATTGTCCTATTTCATATGATGTATAAATCTCAATTTTAAAAAAACTGACCCTTATGACTGGTTTTGTGGTCAGGGTCACAGTTAATTCATGAATATTCTTATTTAGTCAGGACATCAAACTGATCAAAACAAAGTAACAGTAAAAACATATTTCAAGTAAATGCTGTACTTTTAAAAAAAAACAAACAAACAACCAAACAAACAAAAAAAAATATTACACAGCACTAGAGCTGGACAATTAATAAAGGTTAATAAAATAGATTTTTAATAAAAGATTTAGGATTTTAAGATTTTTCTCAGATTTGTGAGATATAAACTCCCAAATGTGAGTTATAAAGTCAAATTCTGAGGGGAAAAAACACAATTTACATCTCACAATTCTGACTTCATAATTCGCAATTGCGATATAAAGTCAGAATTGTGAAAAAAATTCAGAATTCGGAATTGTGAGTTTATATCTTACAAATTCTGACTTCATTTCTCAGAATTGCAATTCTGAGTTTTTTTTTTCTCACAATTGCATGTTTATATCACACAATACTAACTTTATAACTTGCAACTGCAGCTTTATATCATGCAATTCTGAGAAAAGTCAGAACTGCGAGTTTATATCTTGCAAATTCTGACTTCATTTCTCAGAATTGCGAATTTATGTCTAATAATTCTGACTTTTGAACTTAAAATTACGAGTTTATATTTCATAATTCTGAGAAAAAAAGCAGAATTGTGAAATGTAAACTCTTCAGAATTTAGAACTGTGAGTTTATATCTCACAAATTCTGAATTTATTTCTCAGAATTGCAATTCTGTTGTTGTTTTTTTTTTTTTATCTTCACAATTGCAAGTTTACATCTTGCAATTCTGAGGGAAAAAAAGTAAGAACTGTGATTTTATATCTTGCAGATTCTGATTTCATTTCTCAGAATTGCGAGTTTCTATTTTGTATTTTCTTTATAACTCGCAATTCTGAGAAAAAAAAAGTCAGAATTGCAATACAGAAAGTCACAATTATCTTTTTATTCAGCGGTGCAAACAAGCTTCCTTAGAATCGTGTCCTCTATTTCAGAATCCAGAATCGTGCAGTTTTATTGCATCAGAATGATTTCTGAAGGATTCTGTTTTTACTCTATTTTTATTTTTAGTCTAGTGTTTTAACACTACTCATTTTGAACAGCAGCCAAAGGAAAAAGTTGTCTCATACAATGGTGTGAGTTCGGGGTGGAGCTCTTCATTTTGGTTAATCAATGAACAACAGTGTTGGAAAATCTGAAAACAGTCACTTTGGCTCTGTTCAGTTGACTCACCGTTAAAGAACTTGATGATATCAGTGAAGTCCATGTTGTTGTCCAGGATAATGTCCCTGTACACCTCCACCAAGGCCAGTGCAATGAACAGGACAAAGTGCTTGGAGGAGATCCGAGGGGCGACCCAGATGACCTCCCACACCGCAAACACATCCTCATAGAGAAGCTCTGACACAAGATACACAGCAAGTTAAACAATGAAGGTACAATCTGTTCTTTGTGCTTCTGGTATCTAAAATGAATCCTACCTCTTTTGAAGTCCAGTAGGAACCAGCGGTAGCAGAAGTAGAAATGGGTGTAATCTCCATTCTGATGCATGAGCTCAAACAACTCTGAGTCAAGGATCTAAAGGGAAAAGAAAAAAAAAAAAACCTTAATGTTCAGAAGTCGTGATGTCACAGATGGCATCAGAAGAACAGACAAATCACAGCGCTGACTCAGGCAGGAAGAGAGAGAAAGGTCATGTGTCATGTTACCTGTATTAGTGACCTCATATTGGCGAAATGAGTGTCCATGGCTCCTCCGGTAGGGAAATTCTGACTCATCCTTTTCATTAGCTGAGTGAAACAACTGTAGGCCAAGCACTCTTCAGAGGGGGTAAAAAGAAGAGAACATAATTGTAAAAATAGAATATTTTATATGTAATTTGAATCTAAAATATTGTTGTTTAAAAAGTAGTATATATAATATACAATAAGAACATTCACATATATATTGGAATGAAAAAACATGATTTTTGGAAATTGTTAAAAATGGAGTTATCTGTTTTTGCAAATGAACTGTTCATATATATACATATTACAGAAAATTAGGCCAAGCAAAGGGGTTTTCAGAGAGGGGAATCTAATTATAATATTATTATATTTCAGATAGAATTTAATCTAAATTATTAATATTAATGATTAATATATATGACCCTGGACCACAAAACCAGTTGTAAGTAGCATTGGTATATTTGTAGCGATAGCCAACAATACATTGTATAGGCCAAAATGATCGATTTTTCTTTTATGCCAAAAATCATTAGCATATTAAGTAAAGATCATGTTCCAAGAAGATATTTTGTACATTTTTTTGCACCCACAGAATCCAGATTTTCAAATAGTTGTATCTCTGTATTATAATAGTTGTATTATAAAATCATCATTTAAATTTAAAACTATAGATTTACAAAATAGTCCTTTTGTGCAACAAATGAATTTAGAATAGCATGTAGTTCAAATTCATATTCAAAGTGAATTACAACAGAGGAACAAATTAAAGGGATAGTTCACCAAAAATGAAAATTACCCCATGATTTACTCACCCTCAAGCCATCCTAGATGTATATGACTTTCTTTTTTCACATAAATACAATCGGCATTATATTAAAAATGTTCTGGCTCTTCCAAGCTTTATAATGGCAGCGAATGGCTGCTGAGATTTTTAAATCCAATAAAGTGCATCCATGCATCTTAAAAGTACTCCACACAGCTCTGGAAGGTTAATAAAGGATTTGCTTCTAAAGAAAGATGCATTTGTGTAAAAAATATCCACATTTAAATCTATATAAACCATAATCTCTATTTTACGGTAACTGTCATACGCGCAGAAGCACAGAGGAGAGAGCAAAACAAAACACTGGTCAGGAATTAGAAGTACAAAATGAGGATTTGTAAAGAAAAATGTCTGGATTTTGATACAAGCAGAGAGGAGGCTTGCATTCCTTTGCTGTGAACCAAGGAAACTTTACTTCCTTTGCTCCTGTAAACAAAACTTGGTTCTTGCAAGACTAGCATATTCTCATCTTTAATACGCGTACGACAGTTAGCGGATGCTAGAGATTACAGTTTATA
The DNA here is from genome assembly GCF_022985175.1 of Labeo rohita. NCBI lineage: Eukaryota > Metazoa > Chordata > Actinopteri > Cypriniformes > Cyprinidae > Labeo > Labeo rohita. Next base: position 16,302,840 of record NC_066883.1, read on the forward strand.
ACCTTTTAAAAATGGATATTTTTCTTACACAAATGCATCAGTTGGCTTCAGAAGGCCTTTATTAACCAGCTGGAGCAATGTGGAGTATGTTTTGTAATGGATGGATGCACTTTATTGGACTTCAAATTCTCAACACCCATTCACTGCCATTATAAAGCTTGGACGAGCCTCAACTTTCTTTTTTTAAAATAGCTCCTACTTGTCTGAAAGAAGAAAGTTATATACACCTAGGATGGCTTGAGGGTGAGTAAATCATGGGGTAATTTACATTTTTTTCAGTGAACTTTCCCTTTAAGAAAACAAGCTAGATCAGAGGAGGTAGATAAAGAAATAAAGTACAGCAGAGGAAAACTGCAGAGCGGAAAAATATTTTTTTTGTGTGTGTGTGTGTGTCTACGTGCTTTGGTTTATAGTGAGTGCTTGCAGAAAAGGTATGTCCTCAGCTGCTCTTGAATGTTGTGATAGTCTCAGCAGTTCAGGTGGATTTTATAACATTTCTTTTACAATAAATATACAAGTCAAGGACCTAAAAAATCTCTAAATCTCTATAGTCTATATGTCTGTCTATCTATTATGTTTCAGTGTCTCACTCACCATCATCCAGAATGACCATCAGTGGGGCTAGAAGGTCACACATGCCTTGCACATAGCCAATCTCCAGATGCTCCCACACATAACTGGATCATAAAACAGCGACAGAGACATGAGAGACTGAGGTAAACTGAGCCTCAGTTCAGCTGATTTAGAAAATTAGTTACAGTCTGTGATTTATGTTTCAATTAATCTAACAGACTGACTGATTTGAAATTCATTGAGCTGCTATTCTGAGAGACACACAGGCAAGTGAGAACACAGAGATCAACACGGTCCTCTACTGACCTGCACATGATGTTGCGTAGTTTTTCCAGGTTGCTGGTAGTGAAATAATAATAGTTGCGATCGCAGCGCTGGACGTCTTTGTCTATTCTGTGCAAGTTCAGCGCCACTGTGTCCAACAGCTCGATCTGCTCACAGGCACATTGACCAGAATAAAGATTTTTAGTTTAGCAGTCCATATACATTTGTGTACTGTGACTGTGATAAATGTAGATCTGTAATGGTGTATCTGCTTAAATAGTGCATTAATGTACCGTATATGAAGAGAAGGATGGTGTAGTGCCCTCAGTAGTGGTTGTGAGTTTGTCCAGCTGACTGCAGAGTTTGTCCTCACTCAGAGAGTCCCGTCCACCCTGCTCCTCCAGTACCCCTGTGGGTGTAGTGTCCTCCTCCATGCTCTGTCCGTCATCGATGCTGGACATGATTTGGGAATGTCCAGACGCTACGGAGTAGTTCCTGGAGGAGGGCAGGCCTGAGTCCGGAGAGTCAAACTCCACCAGCGGCCTCTCGTCGGGGGCTAACATGGCCGGGGTAACCACAGTGGTTAAGGTGGGAGTACTTCCTCCCTCACATGAGGTGTCGTGACCTCCTCCGTCAGGCTCATCCACGGACATGAATACCTAAAGAGAGAGAAGAGATGCGATATGACGATGCAAGATAATGCTATATTTACCTCCAAGTGTTAAAACATGTAATCAGTCTTATTAAAGTATTTTGCATGCTAATGCTAAATGATAATCATTTCATTCAGTCCCTTACGAAAACCTTTAACCGTGATTTTACTACAACTACGATTTTACTATAATTGCTATAGTTAAACAATAGGTAACCATTAAATTACTCATGGTTTTACTACACTATAATATTTGTAGTAAAACTGTGGTTATAGAAGTAATCAATATCGCAAAAAACTATGGTTACTACACGTTTTACTATAATAAACCCATGGTTAATTTTCATAAGGGGTGGGCTACTCAAAACCCTGCTGAAAAAAAACAGCATATGCTGGTATGTATGCTGGTTTATGCTGGTCATGTTGTTGGTCAAGGACCAGCATAAACCAGCTAAGGACCAGCTTAAACCAGCATCAAAACATACATACCAGCATATGCTGTTTTTTTCAACAGGGAAATATTGAAATAATCAAAAACAAATTGTTTTACCCAATATTTGTGTGTGCTACACTGATGTAACATGCTACCAAATGATAAACAGACTTAAAAGTACTGAAACGTGTAATCAGAAGTGAACAGTTTTACCCAATATTTGTGTACCATGCATGTTTATGCTTATTAAAGTATTAAGCAGTTAGCTTAGAAACATGTTTATACTAAATGATAACCCAGAAAGCACATGTATGTCTGTAAGATGTCTGTTAAACATCACTTAATCTGGAAAGCATCTGCCGTGTACAAACATCTGGCAGACGTCTGTAAGATGTCAGTTTTACATACATTCTAAATCATAAACATCTTAAAGACATCTAATAGACGTCTATTTGACATCTGATAGGAAACGTCTAATAGACATATTGCAGATGAGCAAATAACACTCTAAAAAATACGTCTTGCAGATGTAAATGCAGACGTAAAATAGACGTCTCAGAGATGTACGTGTGCTATTAGGGAAAAAAAGTGTTTCAGTCCATACTCAAAAGTATTGAAAAGTGTAATAAAAAACAACAACAACAAAAAAAATCTGTTTATGGTTTGCTTAGCAACATGCTAACACCAAACTTAATTGAAAATAACTGCAATGAAGAAAGGAACTTTTATTTTATGTGCTATATACAGGTTCTGCATAGTAAGAGAAGCCCAAAGCATTAATTTATGTGATTCTATAAGTGTTAGGATGCAGTCTATATAGGCAGCGTGCTAGAGTTTGTGAGTCACTTCGTGCTTAAACAGAGCTTGTGACTGACCTCGTTGCTAATAGTGGAGTCTCTGTGGATGAGTCTGAGGACGTGGCTGTCTATACTGCTCCCTGACGACAACTTGGCAAAGATGGCCGACTGCATCTCTTTCTCCCGCTGCTTCACGATGACCTCACATGCCTTCCACTCCCGCATCACCTGCTGATACCGTGCTGTGATCTTTTCGTCAATCTACGAAACCCACAAGGGCACATCAGAACGCACATCACACCAGGACAAACTATTGTGACGAAGTGTGCTTATAAAACTTTACCTGAGCCATGTCTTTCTTGTCCATCCCGAACTTGTAGTGGCCCAGCAGAAACGGCCACACCTCCTTTCTGATCTCATGCTCCACCCCTCCATAGTAAACCAACCTCAGCAGCTCCAGCTCCTTATAATTCTGGCAAGAGAGAATAAGGGACAGATGGAGACAGCGGGACTACTGCAACCTACGGCACATGTCGGTGACCGCTAGTACCCTCTAGTGACCAGAGCTGAAGAGCACTAGGCTAACCTTACAGTCTTTCTGATATTTACTCCACACATCTTTGCTGAGCCCTCCAGAGGCTTCGCAGGGCTTGTCCGGTGGGACAATGTTGTGGTTGACCAGTGCTGAAAGGTGCGTCCTCACAGTGGACAGGTGTCGACAGTAGGCCAGCCCTACAAAAAAAGTGGCGAAAGAGCATTACAGCAGTGTATGCACAGCTGAGGATGTTTTATAGTAACTGATATGAATAAGTACACAGATTTTCTTTGGACTTACAGCCATAAAACGCTCGAGACACAATCTGTCTTTTCATATTTTGGCACAGCATCTTCAGTGGAATACTGGACACAGAAGGGAAACATCCGTTATGTCTTTCAATACAGGAAGACTAGACAGATGCTTCTGCAAAAATATATGCAAACTACAGCAAAAATGCATATACATTGCACTTAATAAAAATATTTAACATATGGGTGTTTTTTTTTATTTGGGAACTTTATAATCATAATATGCTGATTTCTATACTTTTATTATCAAACTTGTGCTGTTTAATATTTTTTTTGGAATCTTTTATTCTTTTTTCAGGATTCTTTGATGAATAAAAAGTAAAAAAGAATAGCATCTATTCAACATATAAATATTTTCTAACAATATAAGACTTTGCTATCACTTTTTTATCAGTTTAACACATTCTTGGTGAATAAACGTATTAATTTCTTAAAAAAAAGAAAGAATACAAATTTACTGACCACAAACTTAGTAAAAAAGTATCACTGGTTCCAACCAATTATTAGGCAGCACAACTTTTTTTCAATATTGATAACAAATCAGCATTCAGAATGAATTTTCATTATGATCATGGATCATGTGACAGTGAAAACTGGAGTAATTATAAAAAATTCAGCTTTGCATCACAGGAATAAATTACATTTAGAATATATTCACATAGAAAAGAGTTATTTTACTTAATAATAATAATAGTACACAATATTACTAATTTTTCTGGATTCTTGATCAATAAATGCAGCCTTGATGAGCATAAGAAATATTACAAATCTTACTCATAAGTGTGAAAATATTATTTAATTGTACATAATTAGGAAGTATAAAATGCAAGACAAAGTTGTCTAAAAATGTTAAAAATGTCTTATCCACAAAACAACATTGTGAAAATTGCAATATTATTTAAGGTTATAAAAGATTATTTTATAAGATTATATATTAGATACAGTTGCGGTCAAAATACCATGCAATAAGAGTTGGGGGTGGAAACTTTTTGAATTTGAAGATCAGGGTAAATTTTATTTATTTTGTATCTTCTGTAGCTTCTGAAGGGCAGTACTAAATGAAAAAAATATGATATTTAAGCAAAATAAGAAAAATGTTCACATCTCCATTCTGTTCAAAAGTTTTCACCCCCAGCTCTTAATGCATGTTTTTTCTTTCTTAAACATCAGTTTATCCATCAAAGATCCTGTAAAATAATTAATCATGGTTTCCACAAAAACATTTAACACTAATAATAATAATAATAATAATAATAATAAAATGTTTCTTGTGAGGCAATTCAGCATATTAAAATGATTTCTGAAGGCTGGAGTAATGGTGCTGAACATTCGTTTTAAATCATTAAATTTTCATTTTAAATTTGTATTGTATTAATATTTAACAATATTACTGTTTTTACTGTATTTTTTAACAATAAAAGTTCCCAGAACCAGAAGTGTGAAAGTACAGCTCTCTCACCGGTCATGCATGCAGGTACAGCTCGCTGGAAGCTCGACGGAAGCGTTGCTGCCCCCAGTGGAGCAGGACAGACAAGATGACATATGACTGGTGCACTCGCCCTGCTGCCATGACAACGGGCTGCCGCCAAAACCCTGCATCTCCATCATGTCCCCGTGGTCTACTAGGGCGTGGGAGTGCAATAGTCGGAAAAGAGGCAGAGTGAGAGAAAGAGACAGAGAGAGGAAATAAGAGATGAATAAGCAAATATGAAACCTGCTCTAGTAACCTGCATTTGAGATATATTACTATTAATATTACTAGGATAATTGAAAATTGGTGTTTTCTTTCCTCTCAGAGCTACTCTACAATAAGAAGCTGTTGGACGGCGGAAAGCTGCCATATGGGAGTTCATTTCACATCCCAGACACCATAAAACATCTCTACTGGAAATTAGGCTATTACAGCTGGACTGGAATGGCCATAAACCATCATATTCAGCTCAACGGCCTCAGATTCACTGAATTTCAGGCCTCAGCTCAACCATGAGATAATTAAGGAAGAGTAAATTGCATTTGATTTTTTTTTAATACATATTAAGCAATTTGTTCAGTGTGGATGGTATTTAGATTAGGGCTGTCAATCAGTTAAATAAATTCATTACATTATTTAAGTGATATATCAGTTAATTAAAATTACATATCAATTTTAATTTAAAAAAAACACACCTAATTTTAAAATAATTTAAAGACATTACTGTGGCAGATGTAAATCGCTTAGTAGACATTAAGAAAAGTGTCTCTAGATGTGATTTATGTGTTTTACTTCCATATTTTTTTACATAAAACTGTTTATCCACAGGGGTTGTTTATAACAGCTTGCTTTTGCATCATGTCTACAGTGGGGTTTTTTAAGCATTAGTCTATGTATGAATCTAGTAGAGTCAAGTTTTGCTGTTTTTTAGCATCTCACGCCATGAGCACTGTGGTTTTAAAGGAGAAGTTCACTTTTAGAATTAAAATTTCCTGGGATTTCAGTGGACTTCAATGGTGGCCAAGGGGTTGAAGGTTCAAAGTGCAGTTTCAGTGCAGCTTCAAAGGGCTCTACATGATCCCAGGCAAGGAATACGGGTCTTATCTAGCGAAACGATCTGTCATTTTCTAAGAAAAATACAAATTTATATTCTTTTTATCCACAAATGCTCATCTTGCACTATCTCGCGCATTACGTAATCATGGACACGTGACGTAGACGGGAGTACCGACCCAGTGTTTAAGAGAAAGTCAAACGCCCTTTACAAAAAAAGGTAAAACAACGATGTCGGACGATCTTGAAGTTGGAGGAGAAAACGAGATGGGGTTTTTGAACCGAAGTACACAGACAAAGAACTTACCGAGCGTGACCTATCCAATGTGATTTCACAATGCATGAAGACACGTATGCATATCGCAGGGCTAGTGCAAGATAAGCATTCATGGTTAAAAAGTATATCAGTTTTTGTATTTTAAGAAAATGACCGATCGTTTCGCTAGACCCTTATTCTTAAGCTAGGATCGTGTAGAGCCCTTTGAAGCTGCACTGAAACTGCAATTTGGACCTTCAACCTGTTGATCACCATTGAAGTCCACTATATGGAGAAAAATCCTGGAATGTTTCCCTCAAAACCTTAATTTATTTGCGAAAGAAAGAAAGACATGAACATCTTGGATGACATCGGGGTGAGTAAATCTAACTAATCCATTAAGTGTCTCTAGATGTTAATAAATGTGTTTTATTTCCATATTCTTGAACATAAATCTGTTTATCGAAAGGGGCCATGTACACACAACTTTTCATTTTTTATTTTTAAACATTAGTTTATGTACGAATGTAGCAGAGTCAAGTCTTGCTGTTTTATAGCATCTCACGCCATGAGCACTACGGTTTTAAAGGAGAAGTTCACTTTCAGAATTAAAATCTCCTGGGACTTCAGTGGACTTCAGTGGTGGCCAAGGGGTTGAAGGTCCAAACTGCAGTTTTAATGCAGCTTCAAAGGGCTCTACATGATCCCAGCTGAGGAATAAGGGTCTAATCTAGCGAAACGATTGGTCATTTTCTAAGAAAAATACAAACGTAAATATTTTTTAACCACATATGCTCATCCTGCACTAGCTCAACCTCACACATTACGTAATCGCGCACACGTGACGTAGGTGGAAGTACCAACCTGGTGTTTACAAAGCGAACGCGCAAAAAAAGTCAAACGCCTTTTACAACAATGCCTTTAAAACAACAATGTCGGATGATTTTAAAGTTGGAGGAGAAAATAAGATGGAGTTTTTCGCCCTAACCTACATTTTTGAACCAAAGTACACGGGTGAAGAACTAAACGCACGTGACTTTTACAACGCGATTACGCAATGCGTGAAGACACGCATGCACATCACAGATTAATGAAAGAAAAGCATTCGTGGTTAAAAAGTGTATATATTTTTCTTTTTTGAAGAAAATGAGCAATCGTTTCACTAGATAAGATTGTGAAGAATCTGCAGTTTGGACCTTCAACCCGTTTGCCACCACTGAAATCCAGTGTTTTCCTCAAAAAACTTAATTTCTTTGCAACTGAAGAAAGAAAGACATGAGCATCTTGGATGACATCGGGGTGAGTAAATTCTCATAAATTTTTATGTTTTTAACAAAATGACAGATCGTTTTGCTAGATGAGACCGTTATTCCTCGGCCTTCGAAGCGGCACTGAAACTGCATTTTGGACCTTCAACCTGTTGATCCCCATTGAAGTCCACTATATGGAGAAAAATCTTGGTATGTTTTCCTCAAATAATTTATTTGCGACTGAAGAAAGACATGAACATCTTGGATGACATGGGGGTGAGTAAAAGTGACCTTCTCCATTAAGTGTCTCCAGATGTTAATATATGTGCGTTTTATTTCCGTATTATTGATATGAGCTGTTTTTTAGCATTTCACGCCATGAGCATTGCGCTTTTAGGACAGCAAATGTCCAGTTGAACGTATTTTGGCTTTATTAATGCGTCTTGATATCCCTTGCTTCTCTTCGGTTCTGTTATTTTAAATGTAGTGTCCCAAAAGGCGTTGCATAAAGGTTGTACTTTAAGCTCGAACTGCTCTGCACTAATTGTATAATGTGTTCTATTTATCACTAAACGTGTTAAATTGACAGCCCCAATTTAGATGTACGTTTCTTTCCAGATACTTCTTCCCGTCAGAAATGGCATTAACCAGATGTCCTTAAACACACATAATGAAATCAAAGCAAACCTGAAGTATAAGGATATCAAAAACATGCATCTACGAATGAACAGAAGGAAAAGGTGTAAAACGATGCGGGGATGCCATGCCAGGAGACCTGCCAGTCAATCGATCAATCAATCACAGTGTCACAAATCAAGCCAGGCACTGGTAGAGCTTGGAGAGGAGTATAGAAGGACAGACAGTAACCATTCCTACCATGCTGGATGCATCAGATTGAACCATGACAAAAATAAAGACAAATAAAGAAGAGGAATGTACACTGTGTGTAGTTGTGTAAAACGTGAAGAGAGTGAATCAACTGAACCAAAAGAGTCGATAGTAAACGTAAATGCTCTTCACCTTAATTCTTCAGGTTGGAGCTGGTGACCTGCTATACAACAACGCGGACGGAGAGCACGTACTCAATATCTGTCCCTGAAAGTCTGCCGTGGGCTATGGGACTTTGGTAAGGCTAGGATCGAATGGGCGACGCGTTCACGGAACGATTCGTGCGTCTACTACACCAGAACCCCACAGGACCTAACTGATATAATGAAAGGTGACTGCAGTTAGTGAAGAATTACAGTGAACAGCATTGCAGAAAACCGGCTCAACACAGGAGGAACACCAAAACAACAACGACGACAACTCAAACCAAAGAGGAAAAGAGAGAATTCATAAAAGGGAAGGAAACACTCTGACAAGTAAGCGGTGGAGCACATTCGATCCAAACCAAAAAAGAAACAGAATACATAACGTGTGCAAATTCGACATGCAAAGCCTTCAAGCATTTAGCAGTGAAACCAAATAAACACACAGGAACCCAAAAATAACCAAGACTTCTCGAAGGACTTGCTCTCGTCAACCAAAGAGTGCAAAAGGAAAACAGCAAATCATTGGAAGCATTGCTGCCTGGCCACCGCAGTCAGGCCCAACAGTGCAGAGAGGAGGAGAGACCGTACTCCACGAACTCTATCGCACCTCATAGGTCGGTCTGGTAGTGTCAGCGTGTGTGTGTGAGAGGACTCGGAGGAAAAAGGACAAAGGCAGAGTAGCAGTGTGACAACGTGGCAGGGCAGTGGAAGCTCTCCCGACCGTGAGAAAGGTTAGCGCGGGTAACCCCCGGCAACGGAGGCGTGGAGGGAAAAGAGTGACGACAGTGGAGGACAGTGAGTCAGGGAGAGAGAGATGTGCACTGTACTGACCCCACACACACACACACACACACTTCAGTCACAAACCCAAATGTGAACATAAGGGATATTCAGGTTTTGTGTGCATAAAAGAATCTGTAATAGAATATATAATTTAACATTCATATTTTGTAAATTAATTGATTTTAAATCAAATCTTTTAATATTATGTAAATTAAATCAATAACTGAATGTGTCCTTTTTTCCCCCGTTTTGTAATTAATTTATTGTACTTAACAATGTATTAACTAAAAACATTTTAGAAAAATACATTTGTAATACAGATATTTTACTTATAAGAATTTATTCAATTTAAAACAGTAAAATAACAAAAAATAAGATAAAAATGCTTCAACATACATATTATGTGAATTCAAATAATAATTGAATTTTTCATATTTTTTCGTCCTAGATTTGCAATAAATATTTTTTCTATTATATTTTTAAAAATGTTTGATAATTCATGTTATACAGATTAACTAAATCCATTTTTTTTTAATTGAAGTTATAGAACTAACAATTTAGACAAATATATTTGTAATACATGTATTTTACTTATAACAATTTATTCAAATTAAAATAAAATTAAATTTAAAAAAAGAGAAAAATATGAATTAAATTAATAATTGAATTAAAAATGTTTTAACATCCATAATATATAGGTTAAATAAATAAATACCTAAATGTCCTACCTAGTTATTTTACGTTAGAACTATAAACATTGTAGACAAATAGATTTGTAATACATATATTTTAATTATAAGAATTTATTAGATTTGAAATAAAGTAAAATAAAATAAAAGAATAAGATAAAAATAATGAATTTTTCCTATTTTTTTATATGTAAAAAATGTTTCAACATTCAGATTATATAAATTAAATTTAAAAAAAAAGATTTATATACATTTGTAATACATATATTTTACTTATGACAATTTATTAAATTTACAATAAAATTAAATTAAATTAAATAAAAAATAAAAAACAAAAATGCTTCAGCATTTATATTATGTGAATTAAATTAATAATGCAAATTTTTCTGCATAGTTATTTAGGGTTAAAACTATATATATTTTAACAAAATACATTTGTTATAAATATTAACACAGATATAAATAATGCACTTATAACAATTTATTACAATTAATTATGTAAATAAAACCAACAATTACATTTTGTACACAAAACCAATGATTAGAATTTTGTTACATAATTATTTAAGATTACAACAATTAATTTTATTAAAATAGACTTGTTATACATATAAACATATTGTACTTATAATGACTTATTACTTTTAATATTAATAAAATAAAAATAAAATAAAAATTGTTTCAACATTCACATTTATTAATTAATTAATTAATTTTCCTACCTAGTTATTTTAGGATAGAACCACTAACATGTTAGAAAAATACATCTGTAATACATATGTTTTTCAATTTATTAAACAACAATTTATTAAATTTACAATAAAGTAAAATAAAGACAAAAAAGCTTCTACATTCATATTATCCAAATTACACTAATAATTAGAATTTTTCTGCATAGTTATTTAGGGTTAAAACTACCTAACTTTACAATAAAGTTAAAAAAATATTTTAAAATGTTAAAATTACAGACAATTTAACGACAAAAAAAAGTATAAATTAAGCTACTGTATGTGCTACATTTAAATGCTTATTAAAATAAAATAATTAAATAATGAAATAAAATTATTTTTAAAAGGTGTAAATATAAATTTTGTAAATAAAACCAATAATTAGAATTTTCTCTCCTAATTATTTTGGGTTACTATTTATTTTGGGAACTATTTATTTTATTTATTTTAACTAAATTGATTAGTTACACATACAATATATTCATATTGTACTTATACCAACTATTATTAAAATAAAATAAAATTATGAAATAATACAATTATTTAAAAAATGTGTAAATATAAATTATGTAAATGAAACCAATAATTAGAATTTTCTCTCCTAATTATTTAACTATTTATTTTATTTATTTATTTATTTTAGCTAAATAGATTAGTTATACATACAGTACATACATATTGTACCTAACATTTAATTTCATTTAAGATTAAAATAAAATAATCTAAAATATAATAACAAATGTTTCAACATTCAAATTATGGAAATTCTATCGAAACTACAGACAATTTAACAAAAAAAGATCTGTATAAATTAAGCTACTGTATACGCTACATTTAAATGCTTATTAAAATAAAATACAATTATAAAATAATAAAATAAAATTATTTTAAAAATATGTAAATATAAATTATGTAAATGAAACCAATAATTTGAATTTTCTCTCCTAATTATTTTGGGTTACTATTTTATTTATTTATTTATTTATTTATTTATTTATTTATTTAAGCTAAATAGATTAGTTACACATAGAATACACACATATTGTACCTAATGTTTAAATTAATTTAAGATTAAAATAAAATAAAAAAATGTCTCGACATTCAAACTATGGAAATTCTATGGAAACTACAGACAATTTAACAAAAAAAAGATTTGCATAAATTAAGCTACTGTATGCGCTACATTTAAATGCTTATTAAAATAAAATAAAATTATGAAATAATAAAATACAATTATTTTTAAAATATGTAAATAAAACCAATAATTAGAATTTTCTCTCCTAATTATTTTGGGTTACTATTTATTTTATTTATTTATTTTAGTTAAATAGATTAGTTATACATACAGTACGTACATTTTGTACCTAACATTTAATTTCATTTAGGATTAAAATAAAATAATCTAAAATATAATAACAAATGTTTCAACATTCAAATTATGGAAATTCTATGGAAACTACAGACAATTTAACAAAAAAAGATCTGTATAAATTAAGCTACTGTATACGCTAAATTTAAATGCTTATTAAAATAAAATAAAATACAATTATAAAATAATAAAATACAATTATTTTAAAAATATGTAAATATAAATTATGTAAATGAAACCAATAATTAGAATTTTCTCTCCTAATTATTTTGGGTTACTATTTTATTTATTTATTTATTTAAGCTAAATAGATTAGTTACACATAGAATACACACATATTGTACCTAATGTTTAAATTAATTTAAGATTAAAATAAAATAAAAAAATGTCTCGACATTCAAATTATGGAAATTCTATGGAAACTACAGACAATTTAACAAAAAAAAGATTTGCATAAATTAAGCTACTGTATATGCTACATTTAAATGCTTATTAAAATAAAATACAATTATTTTTAAAATATGTAAATAAAACCAATAATTAGAATTTTCTCTCCTAATTATTTTGGGTTACTATTTATTTTATTTATTTATTTTAGCTAAAGAGATTAGTTATACATACAGTACGTACATTTTGTACCTAACATTTAATTTCATTTAAGATTAAAATAAAATAATATAAAATATAATAACAAATGTTTCAACATTCAAATTATGGAAATTACATGGAAACTACAAACAATTCAACAAAAAAAAGATCTGTATAAATTAAGCTACTGTATACACTACATTTAAATGCTTATTAAACCCAACATTGGAGTGAGTGGCATTTAAGACAAATTTATGATGTAGTCTGTCCCAACACTGGCGTACTGCCATACTACACATTCGTAAGTACATTCCTATTAGTAGAACAGTATGTCCTTGTGGCGTTTCGTGACTTTTCATTGAGCCAACATCTGTTTTGCGTAGTGAATTACGTAGTATATTTTCTGCATATCTGACAGGACGCATCCCTTGTTCTCCGGTGTAATGAAATGCAGGTGTGCCCCAAACACTCTTGTGTCTTGTGCCATTTGACCTAGCTGCAGATATTACCATGGTTACAAGCACACAGACCAGGTCAACAACTTAAAGAGTGACGCCCGAGGCGCCTACTGCGTCTCAATCTGCCCTCACTGACCGACAACGGGCCGCACTGCTGGGTCGCTGCTTGTGGGGACCAGGTAACAGTTGGGATGAAAAGAAAGTGGGAGGAGAGGAAGGATGAAAGGAGGGAGGGAGAATGAAGTGGGCCACTGGTGATAAAAACCTTTCATGACATTAGGATCTGTGAGGTTCCGTGAGCAGATCATAGAGATCATAGCGTGAAGTCTATCTTCCTCCTCCTCATCGTCGTCCAGAGAGGGCGCACGACTGCCCGTGGTGTGGTGGTAGTTTATAGTGACTGCTTGGGCAATAAAAGAACACAGTTTAGCACCCGCCTCTCAAGCAAAGTCACGTTCCACTCACACACGCTGCAAAAAAAATCATTTTAAACCAGTGCTTTTGTCTTGTTTTGCAGGGAAATATAAACTGCGTAACATATTAAGACTTGTTTTCAGAGAATACATCTTGAATCTAAATTTAATTTAAATGTTTCTTCGCGTTTTAATCCTAATTTTAAGCCTTGTTAAATGTAAAGGTTTTTTTTTACATTTATGATTGAAACTGAAAAAGATCATCTTAAACGTAAAATTAAAATCTTAAAATTAATTATAAATGATTAAAAAAGTATTATTTATTGAATTACAAATGTAAGTGAAAACAAGGATCTATTTCTTAAGCAATTATAGTTTTAAGCCTAATTTGAAGCTTTATTTATTTTTATTTATTTATTTAGACATTTATTAAACTTAAATGTAAACGTTTAAATGATCAAGCAGAAAAAGGTTATCTTAAATTTAAAATTAAAATCTTAAAATGAATTATAAATAAATTTAAAATGTATTATTTGTTGAATAAAAACATTTTATTTCTCTAAATTAATAAACAATAACTGTTTCAACATTTCTATATTATGTGAATTAAATTAATATTTGAATTTGTAATATTTTTCCTATTTTTTGTCCTAGTTTGTACTAAAAATATTGTACTTATAACAATTTATTATGTCTAAAATAAATAAAATAAAAAAATATTTCAACATTTATATTATATAAATTCAGGTTTTGAGGCTTAATTTTATGCCTTATTAAATTTTAATTTATTAAACTTCAATGTAAAAGCTTTAAAAGTAAAAGTTTTTTTCGAAATTCATGATCAAAACAGAAAAAGGTCATCTTAAATTGAAAATCTTAACTATAACTTAATCAAAAAAGTAGTTCAAATCATTCTAATTTTTAATGATCATTTATTGTATTAAAAATGTAATTTAAAATATGTTTTTCAAAATCAAGACTTGATCTCTTAAGCAAATTTATTTTTCTAAGTTAATTCAAATTAAATAAAATGTTTCTACATTTATATATTATGCAATTACATTATAGATTAAATATATAATGTATTATTATATTTAAAATAAAATAAAATAAAATAAAATAAAATAAAAAATATTTCAACATTCATATTATATAAATCCTTGTTTTAAGCCTAATTTTAAGATTTATTAAATTTTAATTTATTAAACTTAAATTGAAAAGGTTAAAAGTTTTTATTTTAAATTTATAATCAAGCAGGAAAAGTTCATCTTAAAGTTAAAATTAAAATGAATTATAAATTCATTAAAAAAAAAATTCAAATAATTCTAATTATTAATTATTATTTACTGAATTAAACCCAGGCTTGATAACTTAGTGTCTCTAAATTAATTAAAATTCATAATAAAATGTTTCAACATTTATACATCATGTGATTAAATCAATAATTGAATTTTTCCTATTTTTCCTATTTTTGTGTCCTAGATTTGTAGTACTTATAACAACAATTCATTATATTTAAAACAAAATAGAAAATGTTTCAAAATTCGTAATTTATAATTTTTTTAATATAAACCTAATTTCATTACATTTTAATTTATTAAACTTAAATTTAAAAGTGTGTTTTTAATTTATTAAACAGAAAAAAAAAAACATCTTAAGATTAATTATAAATAAATTTAAAAAGTATTTCAAATCATTCTAATTTTTAATTATTTACTGATTTAAAAATGTAATTCAAGATATGTTCTTTGCCAACAAGGCTTGATATCTAATTTTGTTTTGTCCTAGATTTGTAAGAAATATATTGTAACAATGTATTGTATTTAAAATTAAAAAAAGTTTTAACATTCATATTATATAAATAGTTTTAAACCAAATTTTAAGCCTTAAGAATTTACTAAACTTAAATTTACAAGTTTCAAAGTTGTTTTAAAATTTATAATCAAAACAGAAAAGGTCATTTTTAATTAAAAAAAAAAAAAAAAGTATTTTAAATCATTCTAAATTTTAATTATTATTTATTAAAATTAAAATGTAATTCAAGATATGTTCTATGTGAAAACAAGGCTTGATATAATTTATATATTATGTGAATTAAATCAATAATTGCATTTTTCTTAATTCAAAATCTTTTAAATGAACCAAACGGATCTTGATCTAGTAATATTTTAACTGGAAAACAAGACAAAAACTATGTGAAGATGATTTTTTTTTGCAGTGCATACATACACAGATATATATAAAAAAAAAACAAAAAAAAAAAACACTGTCATCCCAGTAAGAACAGTTGAAAATCTAAAGGCTGCGTCTAATACTCACATCCCTCCCAGCAGCCTCCACAACGGCTGTTATGTTCCACAGAAAAGTGAGAACAAAACACACAGACAACAATGATATGCGGGGATGGTGTCTAATGCAGCCCTGTTCAGCATTCACACATCCGGGACATCAGGTCTGGCTGAACGGTGGCTGCGACTGATAGATATGTGAGTATTTAGAGGGTTTATGATGTAGAATTTCCCCCCAAAAAGTACTTTTAG
The DNA here is from genome assembly GCF_022985175.1 of Labeo rohita. Classification (NCBI taxonomy): domain Eukaryota; kingdom Metazoa; phylum Chordata; class Actinopteri; order Cypriniformes; family Cyprinidae; genus Labeo; species Labeo rohita. Next base: position 16,319,037 of record NC_066883.1, read on the forward strand.
ATGCTTAAGTCACACTTAAAATGATACGAGTTTAATTTTATGTGTGGCTTTGAAGTGTTTAATGTTTTTGGGGTCACTGCAGGACGGATGGATGGACAGATCCTGCATGTGTGAAGACAGACAGAGACAGAGATGTGAAAAAGACAGGCACATTTCTGTTGAAACTCACTTGAGTCGTGACGGTGCCCGGGATACACGATGCGAAACACGTAGTCTGCAGCGATCTGCTCCTCTCCGTCTCCATCCTGATCCACTAAACGGGCCGTGCTGTTCCTCTTACGAAGCTTAGGGAAGACTTTACCCTGTTAGGCAAACACACACAGTCATTATTAAACTAAACCCAGCTGCTCACTTCAAATGAGGAACATTTTATAATTAACTAAAAGCAAAAAAAACTACAATCTGATGTTTCTTCATCAGAACAGATCGCTTGCTCATCAACGGATCCTCTGCAGTGAATGGGTGCCGTCAGTCCGTTCGTTCTTCTAAGTTATTTAAAATTAGATAAAATGTTTCTACATTTACATATTATGCAAATTAAAATTAAATTTTGAATTTTTCATATTTTCTCTATTTTTTTGTCATAGATTTGTAATAACTATACTGTACTTATAACAATTCATTATATTTAAAATTAAATAAAAAATATTACATTTTACATAACGTTTTAATTTATTAAACTTAAATTTAACAGTTTGAAAGTTTTTTTTTAAATGATCAAAACAGAAAAAGGTCATCTTAAATTTAAAATTATAAATTAATAAAAAAGTATTTTTAAAATCATTCTAATTATTAATTATAATTTATATGTTTAGATATGTTCTTTGAAAACAAGACTTGATATTCTAAGCAATTTTGTTTCTTGAAAGAATTTAAAATTAAATAAAATGTTTCTGTATTTATATATTATGTAAATTCAATCAAAAATGTAATTTTTCATATTTTTTTGTCCTAGATGTCTAATTAATATATTTTATGTATAACAATTGATTATGTAAAATAAATAAACAAATAAATAAAAACGTTTTAACATTCATATTACACAAATCCAGGTTTTAAGCCTAATTTTAAGGCTTATTTCATTTTAATTTATTCAACTTAAAATGTGAAAGTTTACAAGTTTGTTTTTTTTAAATCATGATTAAAAACAAAAAAGACATCTTGAATTTTAAATAAATTATTTCATACTCAAAAAATATTTCAAATCATTCTAATATTTAATTATTATTTATTGCATTGAAAATGTAATTCGAAATATGTTTTTCAAAAACAAGACTTGATATTTCAAGCAATTTTGTTTTTCTAAGTTAAAATTAAATAAAATGTTTCGACATTTATATATTATGCAAATAAATCAATAATTAATTTTTTTATATTTTCCCTCTTTTGTCGTACATTTGTAATAATAATACTGTACTTATAACAATTCATTATATTTCAAATTAAATGAAAAAGTTATTAAATTTTACTATTAAATTATTAATAATAAATTATTAAATTATATTACATTTTAATTTATTATAATAAATTTATAACTTATATTTAAAAGTTTAAACATTTTTTTTTAAATGATCAAAACAGAAAAAGGTCATCTTACATTTAAAATTCAAATCTTGAAATGAATTATAAATTAATAAAGTATTTCAAATCATTCTAATTATTAATTATAATTTATATGCTTAGATATGTTCTTCGAAAACAAGACTTGATATCTTAAGCAATTTTGTTTCTCGAAATTATTTAAAATTAAATAAAATGTTTCAGTATTTATACATTATGTAAATTAAATCAATAATTAAAATTTTCAGGGGTTTTTTGTCCTAGATGTCTAATTAATATATTTTATGTATAACAATTGATTATATGTAAACCAAAATGAAATAAAATAAAATAATAAATGTTTCAACATTCATATTAATAATAATTGAATTTTTCATATCTTTCCTATTTTTTTGTCATATATTTGTAATAATTATACTGTACTGTAACAATTCATTATATTTAAAATAAATTAAATTAAATTTGAAAGATTAAATATTTATATTATATAAATTCTTGTTTTAAGCCTAATTTTAAGCATTATTAAATTTTAATTTATTAAACTTAAATTTAAAAGTTTAAAAGTTTTTTTATGATGAAAAAACAGAAAAAGGTCATCTTAAATTTAAAATTAAAACCTCAAAATGAATTAAAAATTAATAAAAAGTATTTCAAATCATTCTAATTATCAATTATAATTTATTGAATTAAAAATATAATTCAAGATATGTTCTTTGAAAACAAGACTTGATATCTTAAGCAATTTTGTTTAATCAAAATTATTTAAAATTAAATAAAATGTTTCAGTATTTATATATTATGTAAATTAAATCAATAATTAAAATTTCCAGATTTTTTCTGTCCTAAATGTCTAATTAATATATTTTATGTATAACATTCAGGGTTTAAGCCTAATTTTAAGGCCTATTTAATTTTAATTTATTCAACTTAAAATGTAAAAGTTTAAAAGTTTTTTTTTTTTTTTTTTTTTTTTTTTAATTCATGATCAAAAACAAAAAAGTCTTAAATTTAGAATTAAAATCTTAAAATGAATTATTTCATACTCAAAAAAATATTTCAAATCATTCTAATATTTAATTATTAATTCAAAATATGTTTTTCAAAAACAAAGAGTTGATATTTTGAGTAATTTTGTTTTCTAAGTTAATTAAAATTAAATAAAATGTTTCTACATTTATATATTATGCAAATTAAATCAATAATTGAGTTTTTATATATTTTTCCTAGATTTTTTCTTTTTTTTTTTGTTCAAGATTTGTAATAAATATATTGAGAGAGATAAAAACATCACAATAATTGACAAAACATGTGGATTACTCATTATGATGTTTTAATCAGCAATTTGGACTCTCATTCTGACGGCACCCGTTCACTGCAGAGGATCCATTAGTAAGCAAGCAATGCTAAATTTCTCCAACTTACTTCTGATGAAGAAATAAACTGTTACATGATATATCTAATAACACCTGCAGTAAAACACTCACCTTGCCCTTCTGGGACCAGAGGGGGGGCTCAAGTTGACCCCGGGGCAGTAGACCCGTCTCCAAACAGGACAGGAAAGCCAGCAGGTGACCCCCAGGAGGGAAGTGCAGAGGAGGCCGCTGGATCCCATCCTGACTTACTAACACCAGAGTACCCCCACAGTCCGCTGGGACAAATTCACATCAATATAGAGTTAAATATAATTAATAATCCGTAATATAATGTGAATTAAATCAATAATCGATTCTGAAATATGTGCTACATTGACGCTTAAAGGGATAGTTCACTCAAAAATGAAAATTCTGTCATTAATTACTCACCTTCATGTTGTTTCAAACCTGTGAGACCTTCATTCATCTTCTGAACACAAATTAAGATATTTTTTATGAAATCCCAGAGCTTGTGTAGACAGAAACAGAAACGGACACGTTCAAGGCTCAGAACGGTAGTTAGAACATCGTTAAAATAGTCCATGTCACTGGTTCAACCTTAATTTTATGAACCTACTTGAATACTTTTTGTGCACTAAGAAAACGAGAAAAAATACTTTATTTAACAATTTCATCTCTTTCTTGTCATTCTTCGCTGTGCATTCATGAGACACACATTATTGTTGTTTTTTTGCGCACCAAAAGTAATTTCAGTTGAACCACTGATGTCACATGGACTTTTTAACAATGTCTTTAATAACCTTAACTTGTTAATCTGGTTGTAATATTTATTTTTGTCATTTAATTGTTTTATTTAAATTTGGCAGAAAACGGAACATATAAAGACATACATTATACTGTACAAAATTAATACAAGACTAATATATTTCTGTTACATGTTAAACCACACTTTTATTTTGACAGGCTGCTGTGAAGTTTTTGAAGTTTTGTATACACAAAGACTTTTTGTGTCCGTCGACTTTAACTAAACTCCCGCTGATAGATGTGCTGTGTTTTGTCTATGCTCAGGAGGCTTTTTTAGAGAGCACTGTCTTGCAGTGTTGCCATGTCCTCATATTTACAAGCACTTTTAGGCATGTTTTTTGGTCTTACCTCATAAATCTAGGCACTTATGGAGTTAATAAAATGGTCTGTTGCAGATAGGAGATATGTTTTTTTCCTAAAGCATTTGGGTGTTTTAGTGTTTTTTGTACTTGTCCTTGTTTATTGTTTTTTTCTGTGAAGATCTGGCAACACTGACACTTTACCGCAAGGCTCATGAGCGCAGCTAGCTTGTGTTAAAATGTCTGTTATTTTCTTGCACCTCACATACAGACAAAGACATATGTCTGATGCGTGTTTAAAGGGGTCATCGGATGCCCATTTTACATAAGTTGATGTGATTCTTTAGGGTCTTAATGAAAAGTCTATAATATAATTTGGTTACAAATTCTCAATGGTTGTGTAAAACAACACCCTTTTACCTTGTCAAAATGAGCTCTGCAAAAATCATCCCATTCTGAGGGGTTGTTCCTTTAAATGAAATGAGCTCTGCTCACCCCGCCCCTCTGTTCTCTCTGTGGAGTGACGAGCCTGTTTATTTTAGCTGCATTTAGCTGCGTTTAGGTTAATGCAGCAACACAACACCTCCATCTCTCAATTGGAGATATTCTTGTCTAACTTACATCCCTGCTCAATATTGAAACAATGGAGGATGGACTGTTAAAACCACTGCATGGATTTTTATCATTACAGGGTAGATTTGTACATACACTGCCAATACACAATAATATTCAAACAACCTGAAAAAGTGAACTTTGCATCCAATGACCCCTTTAAATATGTCATTAACAACTGGTTGTTCAGTTCAATTTCGTACATACTGCATAGAATTTGTGTAAAAGAAAGTTGTCACTACCTGTATTTTTCGGGAGTTAATGCGTACATTTTCGCTTGTCAAATGCAGTTTTCACTCCGAAAATCACAGCGAGCGTCAATATTTGTGTAGTATACAGCCCAGATGCGTTCTCAGGTACCGATAGCCTTAAAACTAGTCTTTACTAACTTTCTGGGCCTTGAATGTGTCGGTTACATTGCTGTCTACGCAGTGTCAGAAAGCTCTCAGATTTCACCAAAAATATCTTAATTTGTGTTCTGAAGATGAACGAAGGTCTTACGGGTTTGGAACGACATGAAGGTGAGTAATTAATGACAGAATTTACATTTATAGGTGAACTGTCCCTTTAAATGTTAAAGATGAATATAGCAGTAAGATGTAGGAAGGAGACTCACGGCGCTGGTGACAATGAATGCAGACGATCTGTCTTAAAGGCACAGTCAAAGCATAGTCCCAATAAATACTAAAGTGTGATAGAGGGTGAAAAAAAAACATTGAGAAAGAAAGAGAAAATGGGTTAAAACAGATCAGCATCAATGTTGTTTAGCTAAATAACCTCACATTTTGACATCTATTTGTTCCATACAAACATATCAACCTTATCATTACAAACTAGCAATCAGCACATCAGGACACTCATCTTATGCTTGGTGAAAGTAATTGCTCAGTCCAACCTAGCAATATCAGACCAATCAATTGAGTTCCTACATGTCATGGCAAAATGAATAGAAGTGATTGGTCATCAAAGCTCTTATTTTACCTGATGGCCTAATTTAACTGATTTCCCCTTGTGTGTGTACAGTATATATTACCTCTTCTCCAAGTCACAGTCTCCCAGAGTGCCATTGATTAGCTGATTGGGCGTCCACTTCAGCGTGAGTGTTTCGGCCGTCTGATGAAGGGACAGGTAACCACGCAGCACCTCCATATCCTTCTTCTGCAAAGAGCAAAGTCTATTCAATAAAACACAGCAGCTTCCCCAACTCCTCAAAAATACACTTTTCATTGTTTATCCATGTTTTTCTTCCTGTAATAAACCCGTACATTTTATGGGTCTGGCTTCTGGTCACATCCTCCTCTATTTTCAGCTGTACAAAACAGCTCATTTTTCTGCTTGATATTGCAGACTGGTGTGTCTTACCATATATTTTTAATGAATTATCTTTCTTATGAACACACATTTGTAGTGCAAACAGTTTTATCGTTAGCGGCTAATGAACCGGAAGTCTCACCCATAGGCTTACGTCCTCATTAAAGAATAAGGTGGATAAGTTAACATACAAGGAAAAGAGCGGACAAAAAGGTGTCAGATCAAAGAAGGAAATACAGATGAGTGTTATAAGCAACAAAGTGACATAAATAAAACCTCTGACGATTTACTGTGATGATGAGAGCTGCAAAACGCATCAGGTTTCACACAGAAATCCAATTAAATCTGAATCACTGCAATCCTTTTGGCAAGGGTCGTTTACACTATTGATTTCTACAAGTCGTTGCCAGACCTAGCACTATCTGTGCCCAGTTACATCAGTCACCGTTGCAAATCTCACAAACACTTTCATGCACACATCCAGTTCGTGCCTGACTCATTTGATGACAAATCTAATGTGGTGTAATGGCTAATCCAGTCTGCCTTTTCCAGTTCACAAGAGTAGCCAACTAGCAGCCGGGAAGTCAGCATGGGCCGGAGAGCTAAAAATGCCAGGGAAACCCATCTGACCATTCATTACACAAGGGAAGACAACATTTTGAGTAGTTCTTCCTATAAAGGGCGTTTCTTCCTCAAAACACTGGAGTAGTACAAAAATAAAACCCACGCCAGTATTACACAATATAACATTAAAACATCTATAAATCACTCGTTTTTCTAAAGAAACACTGTCCAACGGTGACTCCAAATTCCATGAACAAGTGACTAATTTCAGCCACAGCTTCAACCTCTATTTATAGTGTAGGGGGCGGGACATGGGAACATGGGATTCTAGAGAGCATTTGATTGGACAGAATGTTTGATGAGAAGCTGAAGTGCAGGATGATGTCATCAAAATCGTTGATCCATATTGGTGGAAGTTAAGAGACTGTAAGTTCTGAACGCTTATATCTTCTAAATATAAATTGTGTCATTGTTTTGGAGCACACTAGCTTACAGATAAGGCTAACATATGCATACTAAAAGACAAAAAAAAAAATAATAATAATTTTTGACTTCATGGGGACTTTAAAGTAAATCTAAGTGTCTGTGACTAACTGAGCTTTGATGACTGATGATCCGAAAAATTAAAAAAATAGTTAAAAGTCAATTATTAAAAAGAATAGCTGAACATACGTTCACAAATAAAATATACTGTCTAAATTGTTACTCCCTTGAGTTATAATGTTGGAATAAATATAAAATGCTTAAAAATACTAACTTGATGAGATTCATACTTATCCTTATTAAACACAAAACTGATTACAGTGTTAATGCAAAAATATAAAATAGATGTTTTCTTTTTCTGATAGTGTAAGTAATGTTTAATCAACCAAGAAAATGTGATTACCAAGAAGCACTGCAGCTCAATTCCAATACCCAGCAGCCCTTGAGCTCCATTATATTGATTAGATGAGATTCATTGATGTACAAATCAATCTCTTTTGTTATAATCATCAAAAGAACTGTAGATGCAAATCAAACTAGTCTCCTTAAGTGCATTTGCATCTGTATGTGTGTATGTGTGTACTGTCTTACCGGTTGAACGAGTACATTGTTTTTTCCGTAGAGCAAGTGAACGCGTGAGTTTTGGTGCAGGGATTCGACATACTCTCTCGCCGAGGCTGCAAACTTGTCCTCAGACATGCTTCCGGAGGACTGACGCTTTCGGATCTGGGGTAAAGTATGAGATATTTATGCAGTTTACTCTTGGAATTGACTATTTACTCCAACAAAACCACTGCACAATCACTCCTGTATGTATGATATTCTCACCCCAAGTGCAGGCCTGCGGCCTGGCGACACTTCTTGGCCCCTGTGGGCCCCATGAATGCGATGCCTCTGGACGAGCTCATTGGCTGACGGGTCCGTCCAGAAATGATCTGACGTCTTGAGCTTAGTGTACTCAAGAGCGCAAGGCCCAACTATAGAGAAAAAAATATTGATTTCACACAAAACAAATTATAATGTGATAACATATTGTGATAAGAAAAAACTGCCAGAGTGAATTATAATACAAGAATGAAAGCTAACACCATCTCATTTCATTGAACTTGTTCTTCAGTGATCTATAAATCTCTATTAGCCTCTCTATGAGTAGAGTGTGTTTTATGCATCAGTTAGACTCACCCAGCAGTGCCGCCAATATAGGGCCAAACACAGAGTCGTGCATGAGGGCCTCCTTTTCATAATACTTACTACAGACACACACAAACAGCAAACACACACAGTGTGTATGTCAATAACCAGAGACCTCTTTCAAAGGCTAAACAAATAACACATTATTTCACAAACTCCATATGACAGTCCAAACAATCATCGTGGACAAATGATAAATTTCAAGCCTTACTCTTGGCAAACACCACTTTGCATAAATTGAGATGAGCAATGCATGTTATGCAGTTACTATTATTAAAATACATATACGCATGCATAGATATTAAATGTAAAAAATAGCTTAATTTGAGTTCCCGAAGATGAATGACGGTAATTCAGTAATTGATAAAACAATTTTCATTTTTGGCTGAACTATCTCTTTAATTATTTTTAATGAACTGAAATACAGCTCATTACCTTGCGTTATCCACAATATACTGCACAATTTTGTCCAGAACTTTCTCAAAGAGGGCCGTACGGACCCATATGTGCTTGATGGCTTGCGCAGAGAGTGGCTGAGGTGCTCGGCCGGCAGAGGAGCCCTGCCTCCGGAGGGGCTCTTGTCCTGTGCTCTGGGTTCTCCTGAGAAAGACCATTAATAACATATTCATGTATAAGAATACAAGTGTATACGACAAAAACGCACACAAAACAGAAACTGAGTTATTACAAACCATTAAAGTCTCACAGTAATAATTTGCACACATTTTTTCATCACTTAAAATTAGCATTTACATCAGTTTTTCTCAGACATTTTCATTACATGAATTAAAAAAAAGTCTCCATTTTTGCTAAGACTGGGCCTTTATTTAATGTGTCCTCATATAACCAGCTAAAATCCCATAGTTACATTATCTGGCCTTATGAAAGAAGCAAGTGACACAAAAGGGATTATGACTGTGTCTGTCAGTGGGTGTTCCTAAGTGTTTGTGAGTCCATATACTTTTCCATACAGCATCTCAACAGGATGACCTGGCAGCTCATCTACTACAGTGCAGGAGGGCCTGCTGAGGTCACAAAATCCACTCGAACCCGCCGGGCCATTCAGCCAACAGGGACAACACACATATTCTCACACAATGACAGGGACAGAGCATGTGTCATCCCAAAAGACTCACCTCAGAACATTAAAATAGATAAATCCCACAGATAAAAGACTGAGTAACACAAGAGCTGGAACATCTAAGATTAGACTTGCCTTATCTGTCATAGAAGCCACTCAAACCATCAACAAGTTACTCCTGAAAAGCATTTTGGACAAAATGCCCGCAATTACACTAATGTTCAAACGTTTTTCTTCAAGTGAGATGAATATTTTTAATCAGCTAGAATGTATTAAATTGACCAAAAGTGACAGTAAATTTAAGTTCTATACATTTCTATTGATTTCCACAACTGTTTTCAACTTTGACAATTATAAGAAATGTTTCTTGTGCAGCAAATCAGCATATTTGAATGATTTCTGAAGGATCATGTGACACTGGAGTAATGATGCTGAAAATTCAGCGTTGCATCACAGGAATAAATTATATTAAAATAGAAAGCAGCTTTTTAAATTGTAATACTATCACAAAATATAACTGTTTTACTGTATTTCTGAGCAAATAAATGCAGCCTTGGTAAGCATAAGAGACTGTTCAAAAACATGAGAAAAATCATACCAACCCCAAACTTTTGAACAGTACTGTATGTTTTAGCTGAGCTGGCATTACAGCATTACAGTAACACTGTTAGTTTTTCCTGAGAGCCAGACACCAGCTCTAGGGTGACGGAGAGTTGTTGTTGCACTTGGAGAAATGAAGAAATCACAAAAGATCCAAGAGAAAAAATATATTGCTTTAGGGCACTGTCACAAGCTAGTGAAGAGAGGCAAGATTTAATAGAGCTGTTTTGTTTTTTTTTTTTTTTTTTGGGGGGGTCACCAATGGGGAAAAAAGTTCACCTAAACATGAAAGTTTTGTTTTGTTATTTACTCACCCTCATGTATGATTTTCTTTCATACAGGTCATTAGACGGGGGTAAATAAATTATTTTGGGGTGAACAAACCCAGCCTAAGGCTGAAAATAAACCTGGAATATTCCTTTAAGCCAGTTTCTCTGACAAAGCCCATCTGAGATCCGCTTGTTGTCTGTGGAGAGCTTGGAGGACTGCTGTAATGTTGAGCGCACCGATGAGAGAGTCCATCATGGGCGTAAGCCAATAACACCCCACAGCCATCAATCTCCCTCCAGCCCGGACATCACACTACACCACAGCTGCAGGCGCACCAGAGATGGATGAGTCTGCTGTCTGTGCCACAGCGCCCTCATCTTCTCTGATTTACATAAGCATTGATCGCATAACGGCCTACCACTTACACAGCGTGTGTGAGAGCTGGCCGCAGCAGTGGACATTCAGTATAAACAAGCAAATAAATCCCTGCACCTGAGATGAGCCGTGCAGATGCTATGGAGATGAAACTGTGCAGTTCTGCTCCAAGAGCAATAATGTAGAGCATCCAGTGCAGAGGCCCATTAATAAAGACACAGTGAGAAAGGGTTCACAGAGTGTATAATGAATCCTTAAATAGCACATATTTTTGTATAATGACTCTAAACCGTATATTTACCGTTGTTCATGGCAACATATAGATGCTACTTTTCACTGCCTCTCTTTTTATACCAACACAAATTAATTGTCTTCTTTCAGTCTTTTGATAAATGAATAGCGGTTCAGGAGTCAAGCAAGTAAAAAGCAAGAAAACTAAAGAAAACAAAAATTAACTTGAAGTGCAAATTAGCAATAGTATAAAAATTAAAACTGTAACATTGTTGCAGTGTTTGTCTTTTTGCTTCACTGACTAGCTTTAAGCTAATTTACACATAATATAATAATTTCAACTTCATGTCCATGTATTTAATTAATAATAATACTACTAGAAGTATAATAATATAATAGTATTAGTATAATATTACTAATAGTGTATTAGTCAATATATAATCTATATATACTAATTACTAATACTGCAAATATACTGTATAAATATATATGTGTGTGTGTATAATATATATATATATATATATGTACAGATAACTAATGCTGTGTATATACACACACACAGGTGTATCTTAATAAATTAGAATGCCATGGAAAAGTTCATTTATTTCAGTAATTCAACTCAAACTGTGAAAGTCATGTATTAAAGACTGCTGATCTGACCAGTTGTCCAGATGACAATCATTGACACCCTTCACAAAGAGGGTAAGCCACAAACATTCATTGCCAAAGAAGCTGGCTGTTCACAGAGTGCTGTATCCAAGCATGTTAACAGAAAGTTGAGTACAAGGAAAAAGTGTGGAATAAAAATATGCACAACCAACCGAGAGAACCGCAGCCTTGAGAGGCTTGTCAAGCAAAATCGATTCAAGAATTTGGGTGAACTTCACAAGGAATGGACTGAGGCTGGGGTCAAGACATAAAGAGCCACCACACACAGACGTGTCAAGGAATTTGGCTACAGTTGTCGTACTCCTCTTGTTAAGCCACTCCTGAACCACAGACAACGTCAGAGGCGTCTTACCTGGGCTAAGGAGAAGAAGAAATGGACTGTTGCTCAGTGGTCCAAAGTCCTCTTTTCAGATGAGAGCAAGTTTTGTATTTCATTTGGAAACCAAGGACCTAGAGTCTGGAGGAAGGGTGGAGAAGCTCATAGCACAAGTTGCTTTAAGTCCAGTGTTAAGTTTCCACAGTCTGTGATGATTTGGGGTGCAATGTCATCTGCTGGTGTTGGTCCACTGCACCCATTTACCAAGAAATTTTACAGCACTCCATGCTTTTTAAAGATGCTGATTTCATTTTTTCAGGATTTGGCACCTGCCCACACTGCCAAAAGCACTAAAAGTTGGTTAAATGACCATGGTGTTGGTGTGCTTGACTGGCCAGCAAACTCACCAGACCTGAACCCCATAGAGAATCTATGGGACATTGTCAAGAGGAAAATGAGAAACAAGAGACCAAACAATGCAGAAGAGCTGAAGGCCACTGTCAAAGAAACTTGGGCTTCCATACCACCTCAGCAGTGCCACAGACTGATCACCTCCATGCCAAGCTGAATTGAGGCAGTAATTAAAGCAAAAGGAGCCCCTACCAAGTATTGAGTACACATACAGTAAATGAACATACTTTCCAGAAGGCCAACAATTCACTAAAAATGTTTGTTTATTGGTCTTATGAAGTATTCTAATTTGTCGAGAGCCAAAATCATCACAATTAAAAGAATACATGAGTTTCACAATTTGTGTTGAATTACTGAAATAAATGAACTTTTCTTATATATATATATATATACATACACATACACACACACACACACAGAGTCTCAAAAGATTTTTTTACACATTAAAAATAATTGACAATAACTGAGCAGCAATCAGCATATTAGAGTGATTTAGGAAGGATCATGTGACACTGAAAATTCAGCTTTGCCTCCACAGGAATAAATTACATTTTAAAATATGTAAAAGTATAAAACAATAAAATAGTGAGATTGTAATAATATTTTACATTCTTACTGTTTTTACTGTATTTCTGATCAAATCAATGTAGCGCTGGTGAGTACAAGAGACTCTAATTATAAAAAAAAAAAAAAATCACATTATATAAAAACTAATTATAATTGTGAAGCTAAATACGAGTGCGATCAATGAAATCATTTAAACAATAAAGTACAAATGTGTTTGGGGTGCAATATAACTCTCTTGCATAAGAAAGTAATGACATGCAGTTGCTTTATTAGACCTGAGTTTGAGCCCTGAATTGCTGCGGTAGAGGTATTCAATAACCAGCAAGCATCTTGTTGCTCTAGCGATGGTGACACCATGGTGTTGCTGTGGCAACGCGAGTAACCGAGTGAGTGCGGTGGGGGAGGGGTGCTTAAAACAGACAGGCAGGGAACACCGTAGAACATGTGACCCGCAGCACTCCACATTAATGCTCTAAATGTCTGTGAGAGCAGCTACTGTACAGACACACCAAAGTGGCTTCAGCTAATCTCTGACCACAACATGATGTTGAGTCACCTGGAGATTGTGGCTATTAGGCCCGAGCGGTCCGCTCTTGAGTGGCACATTGGCCATGTGGCTCTGCTAATGGAGAGTTAATGGGAAAATAAGAAGCTGACCGAAACCCCGGAGCATCCGCCCAAAGCATTCCTCATTTAAAGTGCGGCAGAGCCAGTCTTCTGTTTAAAGCCAAACAAAGCAGCAAATCATCCTTCTCCACACACCAGATGTGATCTGCTTCCTGCTTTCATCATCGTCTGAACAGTTTATCAGTCATAAAGCATTGCTTATATCACTAATATGATCAGTTCCAGTTTATGGCTTTCTTTGACTTTCAGTATCTCTACTTACAGTTCATACTGATAAGCAGAATAAGAGATACAAAAAACTACACTGTATGGGTCAAAATTATCTATTTTCCTACTATCGATATTAAGTAAAGATCATGTTGCATGAAGATATTTTGTAAATTTCCTAATGTAAATATATCAGAGCTTAACTTTTGATTAGTAATATGCATTACTAAGAAATTGATTTGGACAACTTTAAAAGCGATTTTCTCAGCTTTTAGATTATTTGCACCTGCAGATTCCAGATTTTCAAATAGCTGTATTTCAGATTTTAAAAAATTGACCCTTATGACTGGTTTTGTGGTCCAGGGTCACATTTCTTTTCTTAAATCTAACAACATTAAACCAACCAAATGAAGTTTGAATTTCATTACATTTAATTGTTTGCTTTTCTGAAACAATATGTTGAACACCAAAGTTTTAAACTTCCCAAAAACAGACAAATCAGAGAATTTTTTGAGAAAAATTAAATAAAAACTAAATTAGAATGAATAAATAAATGTCACTGAAACTGGTGGGGTTAATTAAAATGCTGGCTCAATTTACCCCACAGCAACTTTGCCCCACAGCTGCCATTTTGGGATAAAATAGCTAGCTTACCAATTCAGGCTAATATTTGGGTTAACGATTTGCATGGTTTTATACGTTGCTAAATCACCTATATGCATCATAAATATTTTTAGACCTGGATGAATTTGCTTTGATGTAGCAGCCAATACATTTGATTAGGGATGCACAATATTATTGCAATCAGTATAAATTCCATGATTTGAAAACACTTGTAGATTAAATAATTTAATGAACCGAAATATATTAATATAATAATAAGACAAAAGATTTTTTTTAAAACTCTTTTGCTTTAGACTATCTATTAATAATAAATCCTTAAATAAAATGTTAAGGTTTCAACTGCACTTGTCTGAAGAGAGAGAAAAAAAAAGCTGAGAATGATTTTATTATACTTATTTTTAAAGCTTATTATGTACTCTTATACTCCTAAAAAAAGAAAAACTAAACAAAAAACTTTAATAATGGTTATTAGTTCTAGCAAGTTTGTTTTTGCTCAAACCTAACCAAAATGAAAAATACTTTGTTTAGAATTTTCCGCACAGGAGAGTCTTGGTGTTTTGTTTCTAAACAAAAGGAAATATGCAAATATATATCGGTATCTGTAAAAATTATTTGAAAATTTCAGCATAGCAGATATCGGCCAAAATGTAATATCGTGCATCCCTATGTCTAATATGCTATAATTTTTAGTAAATGCTTAGTAAAAGTAAATGGGTGCCTTCCACTTATCCCAATTGTTTTTTCTTTTTCACAGTCACAGGCAGAAATGATGACTCGTTCCAAAATATATGGTCACATGACAGTAAAATCATACAGTTGTTGAGATATAGGGGGTGGGCCAACTTACCCACTGGCTCATCTTACCCCACACTCCCCTACTACTTTTAAATTCAACATAAAATGCCATTTGCAATCTGTTTTATTTTGTAAACAAAATACACATTTAAGAGTGAAACACCCAATCAGAATCCACCCGACTTTAAGGAGCTTGAGCATTTAAAGCGGCAGACAAAAAACTGCAGCGTGTGATTATAATAAACAGAACATTATCGTCCACTGGTGTGAATGCTGTAGCTATTGTTATAGGTCATTATTGTTATGGTTTTTAGTGTGAACAAGCCTTAAGTGGCGCAAAAATTATTTATTCGCAATATTTCTGAAAACTTCGGAAAATGTAAATCCGCAAAATTTTGTAAATTAATTAATCAGATTTTAGAAAAGCTACATTACCAACTAAAGCAGTAAAAACAAAAGCTATATGGCTTTTGGCCAAGATTACACAATAAAGGGGTTTGCACTTACATCATGGTTTGGTCAGTAACCCGGATGTGCGGCCATATTGGAGATACTCGGATGTAAACAACAGCATGGATTACACAGCTGATGTACTACTGAATATGTTTTTCTGCTAATTCATGCTTTCTAAACCACAGAAAAAAATGTGTGGAAGCTGCTAAATCATATAGAGAAGTAACCAGGATAGGCCACAATATTTTGACAAACTAAAATTAATAGGTGTTAAAGATACGTACGAGCAGTAATTAAGATATTAGCCTAATATTTCACCTACCTGACTGGAAATAAGAACAAACACGAATGTTGTCAAGATTCTTGCCCTGGAAATCCTGGCTCAGTTTGGCCAACCACAAATGCCTTTTGTTCCTCAGACAGTTTTTTCCACTCTTCTCCTTAATTTGTTATAACTTTTGCCAGCCTATAGCACTCTATAGCAGTTCTTCCTGGTCCGACCGATTAGTACAGCCCAAAAAATGACAATAATTGACCATTTTCAGCAGCAATAATCAACAAAATACGCAAGTTTCATTAGTTTCACTGGCATTGTTTACAATCAGTGCCACCAATATGGCCGACTGATGACGTGTCGTGAAAACACTCTATAGCCCACATGCCCTAGGTGATGTCAGTTGAAAAGAAAGTCAGTTTACTAAGGGCTCATCCACACGGAGATGCATTTATCTGTACTAGTAAAATTTTTGTAACATTTTGGCATTTCATCCAGACGGATCCGGCGTTTTGGGAGCCTGAAACCGCTATTTTTTGAAACCGGGTCCCAGAGTGGATAAATCTGAAAATGACACCCTTGTGTTTTTGTGTGCATTTTTAGTTCTCTGTGGCAGGATTACAGTGCCTCATACTGGTCTGGCACGTACACTAAATAGTTTTGAGTCAGTTTCACTGGTTTTGTGTACATACAGATATTTCTTGAGGCGACGCCGTGTTTACAGAAGAACGAGGGGAAAGAAAAGATCAGATAGGAAAGCTCTGGCTTCGTGTGGATGAGCCTGAAATTAAAAGGCAAAAAAGCAGTGGAATAATGTGGGTAAGTAGTGCACAATAAAAAGCCAGACCTGGTGATTTCGGCCTGCTGCTGTAGCTGTTCCTGAACCTTGCGGCAGATCTCACTCACTGTGGTGTTCACCTTGCCAATCTTGGTGAAGAGGGCGGCGATTTTATCGCTCCGGAGGAATCCCGCCGCTCTTCGCTTCAACAGGTGGCTTAAGCAAGCCTCAATGGAGCCTGTGGTAACATCGAAGGAGGAGTCAATAAGCAAAGATCAAACAAAACACTGAATAAACTTAAGCAATTAGCATCTTGTTATTTCCAACAGCTTTATGAATTCCTTTAATAACAGCCATTTGTTCTCACATGTCAAATTTTCAGTTTCATTTCCTTCCCGGGAGGCTTTGCTGTCAATGAACTTGCACGATGCAAGGGAAAATCTTATTGGAGAAGTAACTGTGCTCTGCCTCATACTCCTCAGCCTCCTTTCGTGAGGTAAACAGCCATGACAGGAGCCCAATTGCAACTGGGAACGAGATTTACAGCAGGTTCCTGGAGCACAGCTAAATATTTCAGTAATTCAAAGTCAGGGCCAGCTACCTGTTACCACTTCAGCTGGGATTCAGTCCCCTCAAGCAGCGTACGCTCTCTTCGAAAACAAATAAACAACAGCAACAGTTCCCCAGTCCCCTAATCTCACCGATGAAGGATGGAACGGATGTTCATATTGGCGTAAAAAGACGCCTAATGCGTTCGTCCATCTTTCTTGACAAGTAGCCAACTGCTCATGTGCAAAGAACAACATAAATCAACATGAGGAAACTTGCTCGGCAAATGAAATCAAGATTATTTTTTTACATGATTGCAATGAAAGGCCAGTTATGAGATTTGCATTTGCCGTGACAGCTGGGTAAAGTCTACCTGTTGACTCGCCATGTGATTGATGCTATCAATATCTCAGCAGAATCGAGGTCCTTTTGCTGCCACATAATCGACTGCATTTGTGAAAGCAATCAGATGTTTATGGCGGTAATAGCACTTTTATTGCTCAGCTTGTGCCACCAGGGGCGGCGGCTTAAGCATTCTCATTCTCGGCTTCAGGTTTTTTCTTTTAAGAGGCTGTTTGATACATTTAGACTGGTGAAACGCACATTCGCGAAGGGAAAATGGGAAATGCATTGGTCTACTGTAGTCGACATCCAGGGACCTTTGGGCATTCAGTGCAAATCAACCACTACACCATTGGTTTTCAGTGAGAGTTTACGACCTTATTTTTTGACTTGTTGTGCAGACCTGATCAACAAGCTGCAAATTTGTTGCTAATCTGCACCTCTAATTTCAGAGCATACATGGGGATGAATCATCTAAGTGGCTGCTGAGTGCTTCCCCCTTGAGAACCCAGCACGATAACTGTCTGCTCCCAAAAGCAGCTCTGATTTGAACAGTAATGCCCTGAGAGGCACCAAAAGAAATGCCACTTCCTGTGTTTGTCGGATCCATCATCTATTGAGTAACAAACGTGCAGACAAAGCGTTGTGCAGTTGAGAAACGAGCTGAACGCTCCTGAAGATGTATTTACATAATCTTTCTTGTGCCTGCTGGTTTGAACGCCTTCCTGCATGCATCCATACACCCACAAGCTACTGTGGTCTCATGCTCGCAGCACACGTTTGAATGCATACAGCAGTATCAGGCAAAAATAATGCAAACATACATAGAAATACACTCTTAAAGCACATTTTTCACACTTTCACTAGTTCCCGCTCCACAAAATTTCCAACTGCTTTTGTTTTACTAATGCTAATTTCATAGCTAGCATTATATTGATCCTAATTTATATAACAGTTTCACTTTAAAAAAAAAAAAACACTAAAATACTGTTTACAAACTGCTCTGGCAACGGGAAATGACTTGTTTTACACTAAAAGGGGAAGTTCACTTCCAGAACAAAAATTTACAGATAATTTACTCAGATAATTACATACAGATAATTTAATTTAATTGGATGACCCCCTTGTCATCCAAGATGTTCATGGCTTTCTCTGTTCAGTTGTGAAGAAATTTTGTTTTTTTGAGGAAAACATTTCAGGATTTCACTCTATATAGTGCACTTCTATGGTGCCCCCAAGTTTGAACTTTCAAAATGCAGATTAAATGCAGCTTTAAAGATCTCTAAACGATCCCAGCGAAGAATAAGGGTCTTATCTAGCAAAATAATCAGTTATTTTCCAAAAAAAAAAGAATTTATATACTTTTTAACCTCAAATGCTCGGCTTGTCTAGCTTTGCGTGACGTCTGTGTATTCCGGTTCATGACAGGTAGGCTAGGTCGAAAAACTCATCTCTTTTTCACTTCAAAAATCATCCTACATTGCCGTTTTACCTTTTTTGTAAAGGCCGTTTAATGTTCTTTGCATGTTCCCTTCGTAAACACTGGGTCGGTACTTCTGCAGCGATGACTTCTGCTGGACAATTTTAAAGTTGGGCACCATTGAAGTGCATTATATGGAGAGAAATCCAAAAATGTTTTCCTCAAAAAACATAATTTCTTTACGACTGAAGAGAGAAAGACATGAACATCTTAGATGACAAGGGAGTGAGTAAATCATCTGTAAATTTTTGTTCTGAAAGTGGACTTTTCCTTTAAGTTAGTGTAGATCAAGTCATTTCCTGTTGCCAGCAGGTGGCGCTATGATAATAACTAAATACTGGCCTTTAGATGTGTTCAGGCCAGGACTCTTCTTGGCAGATCAAACATTGTATGGCTGAGTTATAACAACTTCCTTTTATGGTGAAACATTGAACTTAGTTAGGCCGCCACGGATATGCGCTTTAACAAAAACTCAAGATCTTCGCAATTTAACATTGCAAAGAACTTTAGATTACAATGTCAGTAGACTGACCAAATATAATATTGATGTCATTAAATCTCTGAGGAGTTCGTTAGAGTATAAAACATGCCACTTCCTGTTACCATGCTATGACTATAACTGAATATGGGCATGTGTTCAGGCCAGGACTCTTATCAAACATGTGAATTTTGGTGCAGATCAGATATTGTAGGCCTGAATTATAACAACTACCTGTTTCATTTGCAAAACATCGAAGTTTGTCAGACTGCCACGGGCATGCCTTTCAACGAAAACTTAAGATCTTCGCAATTTAACGTCACAAAGGGCTTTAGATTACAATGTCCAAATTTGGTTTTGATCTGATTAAATCTGTAGGAGGAATTTGTTTATGCCTGAAATGGCAAAAATGGCACAAAACTTGCTGTTGGGTTTCGGACTTCGTACCGGGGGACTTGTTTGTAGGTATTGGTGTATTACATGTGTGTACCAAATTTCGTACATGTATGTGAAACATAGCTCAAGGGACAATTCATTAAAATTTTATAGGTGGTGCTATCGAGCCATTTAACCACACCCACTTCTGAAACCCATATCAGACCATTTTTGGTGTGTGTGCAAAATTTTTTGAGTTTTCAAGCATGTTTAGGCCCTCAATGTAATTCACTTTGGAGAAGAAGAAACTAAGCAATTCCAATAGGGTCTTCGTTAAATATATTTAAATAGAAAACAGTGATTTTACAACACTGTATTTTTGACTTACCGACCCCAATTTTGAACAGAAGTGTATATACAGCATAACAAATCAACCACAAAGTTGAAGAAACATCCAAATAGATTCTACCATCTAATGTAGGATGCGATGTGCATTTAACTGAACCTTTAAAACAATGCATATCCCATCACAGATACATTAAAAAGCTTCATCTGAACTGTAACAACCTCCACTCAATAAGAACAGCATCTGACAAACTATGTGGGGATTTAATGAGCAACAGATTAGATATATTACCCCTATAAATCATGCAGTTTTATGTCTTTGCTTGTCTTAATGGGGCGTTAATGACCAAAAGCCTCCCGTGTTCTTTTTAAATAATGACAGCTGAACAATGTAACTGTTAAATACTTACATCCAGTTTATACAACTATATGCAAGCCACTGATAGGTTCCTCTTCTTTGACAAATTACAGAGGGGATTGTTCAAAATTAGCATTAGAAAGGAAGATCTAATTAAGCATGTAGCACAATTATCCATAATCCTTCGTCAAGCTCAAACTGAGCATGCCGATAAAATACGGCAGATCACATAATCAAAAAGCCATAGTATTGATGCAAGTCACAGTATTGAGCTCAGCTTTTTGAAATGCTATGATGTCACACACGTGAACGCGCTCACGAGCGACTGTGTACATTGATTGATGGCTGTAATCTGAGCTACTATCATCTCTGTGAGCGGTGGGGGGTTGAATGCCGGCGGCTGGGCGCGATCGCTGCCGTCCTTAGGGAAACGCACCTGTGACTGTGCAGTCAAGCTGTGAGTCACAGTAATAGACAGTAATGAACTGCATTACTGAGGTACTCGGCAGCTGCACAGAGCGTGGGCGACAGGGGGAGGCGGGGGGCTCGAGAAAGAGTTGGAGGACCATAGGAAGAAAAAAAGATTAGACAAGGAGTGAAAATGAGGGGCAGAGAAAGGCAGGCCAGAAAAAAGCCAGAGTTAAAGTGATGAAGAGTGAGGAAATAAGAGGGGAGAGAGCGTGAGAGAAACTACAGACCCACAACAAGAGATTAATAGAGTGGAATAAAAAGGGGAGAAAGACAACGGCAGAGGTTCAGTGACTCATCGGTCTCTGGCGTAAAGAGGGTTTAGCACTGCTGTACTTATTAATCAGCCTGATCTGTGCCCTCAGTCTGGACTCAGGCTCTGTCCTCAAGGGCCGGACTTACGGAAAAGAGCATGTTCACAGAGACATCTGAATACCAATGACATCCGGCGTAAATGAGGCGAATAAGATAATGCACATTTTGAGTGGAAGCAGATACACGCTGTTTTGGTGCATGTTTGGTGCATTGGTGCATGTCCCCCTTTTTCAGAATAGGGCTGTGCCTTTACAGCTCGTACCTCAGATACTCAATAAACATGTTTGGTTTTGATTGTCATGTCTAACGTGCTGAAATCATACATTATATCAGTTATATATCACAGCGGATGTCACATGGCATGTGAGTATTAAACCAACTTCTCTTTCATGTCTTATTGCGCTTGAACTCTCAAATACGCAGTTTATGTTAAAAACACACAGGAGTTACAGAAAACAGTCAGTTATGCCTGTGAAGGTAAAGAGCTGGGAAAGAAATCGCATGTTTAAATTAGATCTGAGTGGCAGCAGCGTAATATACAGTAAAAAAAAAAATCAAGTAAAAAAAAACAAACAAAAAAAATCAATAAATCCAATGCCTTCTTGTCTCTTTTGAGGCTGGGACTCTAAATAGTGTTCTATGACAGAACAGTTACCATTCTTTGCTCAAACTTTTGCCATTGCATTAGAACTTCTGCACCGTTGTTGCCAGCGAAAACAAAATAGCAGCGCCATGGGTGGAAACTTGCAGATTAAGAGGCGGTAATATTATAAGATCCCCTTCCTACAAATCTGACATGCTCATTTTTTTACATGCTTGCAGAGAAAGGCTTACCAAAACAAAGTTACTGGGTTGTCCTTTATCACGTTTTCTGGTTTGATAGATGCACCAATGACCCATTTTCATGATATGTCCCATTTAAATAAGCTGAATTACTGAAAACCTTCATCCAAAAATATAAATTCTGTCATTATTTATCAGGCTTGTGGTTGTTAGCTAAAACAAAAACTATTACATTTTTTAAGCAATTTAAATAAAATAAAATATATAAAATAAAATAATATTCAATGAAAAACCTAATCTTAAAAAAACAATGAAAATTGGAATTTTGCTTTAGTTTTAGTTGATGTGCTAAAACTAAAATTGAAATAAAAATAAATTAGCAAAACAAAAAACTATACAAAAATAATGACAAAAGCACGTAACAAATTTACTAAAACCTAAAATCAGGGTTCCCACACCTTGGTTAACTTCAAATTCAAGGACCTTTCCAGGTCCAATACCCTCAAATTCAACGACTTCATGTGGGGACACATTTCAAGTGAGAGCAAGGTTACATCGTGTTACCTTGTAAGATACATTGTTACAGTAAAAAAGCATTTGCATTTATTTTTGGTCATATGACAGAGATCTGATATTCTATTCATCGTATTTCTGTTTTGCATAAAACTAGAGAATATTCGGCTCTGCACCTGGCCAAGTGATGGTCCTTTGGATCTTTGGTAATCTTAATTATTATAATTAAAAAGCCCCCAAAGTAGCGCAGTTACCATATACCATATCAAAACTCAAAATATTTAATTTCCATACCCAAAATGTATATTTTATAGTCACCCTTAAGTAGACTGATCATAAACACAGCTGTCACGGTTCTCACATCTGCCGTGTTCTCAGGTCTCGTGATCTGTATGTTTGTCATGTGATGTCTGCTCGCTCAGCTGAGCTGCTAATCAGTCCGGCACAGGTGTCTCTCATTATCGCTGGCTATAAATACTCACCTCATTCTCCTCTCCCTCGTCCGATAGTTCATCCGGATCTCTGTTCCTGTTCCTGTCGTCTCTTTAGTCTGGTCTTCGTGTGGATTGTTCGTGTTGGATGTCGTCGTGTCTTCTTCGTGCCTGCACCGGATTCACGCCATCACCACGGGACTTCACTCCACGCTGTCACCAGCCATCTTGCCCCTGCATCACCCAGCCGAGAGCCTTCATCACCGTCACTGTGTTTGCTTGTTTCATTATAAATAAACTGTCATCACCCTGCATTTGCTTCCTCCACTCATTTCACGTTACAGAACTATCGGACCAAAATGGAAGCAGCAGGCACCTCACAACCCACGATGGAGGATTATCTTCAGGATTGTATCTCTCGGCTGGAGAAACAGGAAAAGAGCACGAGCGATTCCGGTCAGGCTATCCGTGCTCTTGTGGTGCAGGTGTCCGAGCTGACCCAGCGTATGCAACAGTTGCAACTTCCCGCTGCGCCAGTCACGCCGCCCACGCCGCCCGCCCCTCTCGCAGCACCCGGACCATCTGCTGCGGCTCAACAGCTGGAGCCCCGCCTTCCCCCGCCGGAGGTCTATAGTGGTGAGCCGAATTTCTGCCGACCTTGTATTGATTACCGGGGGTTGAATAATATCACGGTAAAAAATACCTACCCTTTGCCGTTGATATCTTCTGCCCTCGAGAGGCTGCAGGGAGCGTCGGTCTTCACTAAATTGGACTTAAGGAATGCTTATCATTTGGTCCGCATCAGGAGGGGAGATGAATGGAAGACCGCCTTTAATACCCCCAGGGGGCACTTTGAATACTTGGTCATGCCCTTCGGTTTGTCCAACTCCCCAGGGGTCTTTCAGGCACTCGTCAATGACGTGCTGCGAGACATGGTCGACCAGTTCATATATGTCTACCTGGACGACATATTGATTTTTTCCTCGTCTCTCCAGGAACATGTGCAGCACGTCCGGCGAGTGCTTCAGAGGCTGTTAGAGAATGGGCTTTTTGTCAAGGCGGAGAAATGCGTTTTTCATGCACAGTCTGTTCCTTTTCTAGGGTACATCTTGTCGGCTGAGGGAATTCGTGTGGATCCAGCGAAGGTTCAGGCTGTGGTGGATTGGCCAACTCCAGATTCCCGTAAGGCCCTGCAGAGGTTTCTGGGGTTTGCCAATTTTTACCGACGTTTCATCCGCAATTTCAGCCAACTAGCCGCGCCTCTGACCGCCTTAACCTCCTCCAGAACGACGTTCAGGTGGTCTGACTCAGCTGAGGCTGCGTTTGCCAAACTGAAGAGCCGCTTCGTTTCGGCTCCCATTCTCGAGACCCCTGATCCATCACGTCAGTTCGTGGTGGAGGTTGACGCGTCGGAGGTGGGGGTAGGTGCGGTTCTATCACAGCGTTCGGCCACAGACGACAAGATGCATCCCTGCGCGTTTTTTTCACATCGTCTGTCACCTGCTGAGTCAAATTACGATATTGGTAATCGAGAGCTGTTGGCAGTCAAGTTGGCATTAGAGGAATGGCGTCATTGGCTGGAGGGGTCGGGGGTACCTTTCATTGTATGGACCGATCATAAAAACCTCGAATATATTAAAACCGCCAAAAGATTGAACTCTAGGCAGGCTCGGTGGGCACTTTTTTTCGGACGTTTTGACTTTACCATTTCGTACCGTCCGGGTTCCAAAAATGTCAAACCCGATTCTTTGTCGCGTATTTTTGACCACACCGATCGCCCGTCCACTCCCGAGAGTATTTTTCCTGAGACGCTTATCGTTTCAACTCTCACGTAGGAGGTCGAAACGAAGGTTAAGACAGCCTTAGAAGGGGTAACGCCTCCGGTCGCTTGTCCACCGAACCGGTTATTTGTGCCAGAGGAATTACGGTCCGAGGTTATTCAGTGGGGTCACTGTTCTAATGTAGCATGCCACCCAGCAGTCAATCGTACCATACATGTGGTTAAGCAACGGTTTTGGTGGCCTCTTATGGCTCGTGACGTTCGCAGTTTTGTTTTGGCTTGCTCAGTTTGTGCCATTGGTAAGACATCTAACAGACCTCCAGATGGACTCCTTCAACCGCTGCTGGTCCCTTCGAGACCCTGGTCCCACATTGCGCTAGATTTTGTCACCGCCCTCCCGCCCTCTCAGGGCAACACGGTAGTTTTGACCGTGGTGGACCGGTTCTCGAAGGCGGCCCATTTTATTCCCTTGCCCAAATTACCCTCAGCCAAGGAGACAGCGGTGACTGTCGTGGACCACGTTTTTCGCTTACATGGCCTCCCGACGGACGTGGTCTCCGACAGGGGACCCCAATTTGTGTCCAAATTTTGGCAAGAGTTTTGTAGATTACTGGGGGCAACTGTTAGTCTCTCTTCGGGGTTCCATCCTCAAAGCAATGGTCAAACTGAGAGAGCCAACCAAGATCTGGAAAGAACTTTGCGATGTATGGTCACTAGAAATCCTTCCTCCTGGAGCCAACAACTCTCAATGGTGGAGTATGCCCACAATTCTTTACCAGTATCGTCTACGGGCCTATCACCATTTGAATGTAGCTTAGGGTACCAGCCACCAATTTTTCCTAGTCTGGAATCCGAAGTCGCGGTCCCCTCCGCCCACGCTTTCATCCAGAGGTGCCATCGCACCTGGACCAGAGCCCGCGAGACTCTACTCCAGGTGGGGGCGCGCACCAAGGCCAAGGCTGATCGCCACCGGTCAAGGCCTCCCGTATACGTCGTCCGTTCCAAAGTGTGGCTTTCTACCAAGAACATTCCGCTCCGATCCGTCTCGAATAAACTTGCTCCCAAATTCATTGGCCCGTTTCCTGTCACCAAAATCATTAGCCCGGTGGCAGTCCGCCTTAAACTTCCTCCAGTATACAGGAGAATTCACCCCGTGTTCCACGTTTCCAAAATCAAACCCGTTTTTTTCTCACGCATTAATCCGCCAGCCCCGGTTCCCCCACCGCCGCGACTCGTAGACGGGGAACCCACCTATTCGGTCAATCGTATTCTGGATTCTAGGCGGAGGGGGCGCGGATACCAGTACTTGGTGGACTGGGAAGGTTACGGTCCGGAGGAGAGAAGTTGGGTTCCGGCCAGAGACATCCTGGATCACTCCCTTATCGATGATTACAATCAACGGGTAAGGCGATCTGGGAACGTCGGGGGACGTTCCTAGGAGAGGGGGTACTGTCACGGTTCTCACATCTGCCGTGTTCTCAGGTCTCGTGATCTGTATGTTTGTCATGTGATGTCTGCTCGCTCAGCTGAGCTGCTAATCAGTCCGGCACAGGTGTCTCTCATTATCGCTGGCTATAAATACTCACCTCATTCTCCTCTCCCTCGTCCGATAGTTCATCCGGATCTCTGTTCCTGTTCCTGTCGTCTCTTTAGTCTGGTCTTCGTGTGGATTGTTCGTGTTGGATGTCGTCGTGTCTTCTTCGTGCCTGCACCGGATTCACGCCATCACCACGGGACTTCACTCCACGCTGTCACCAGCCATCTTGCCCCTGCATCACCCAGCCGAGAGCCTTCATCACCGTCACTGTGTTTGCTTGTTTCATTATAAATAAACTGTCATCACCCTGCATTTGCTTCCTCCACTCATTTCACGTTACAACAGCTAAAAGGCTTCCAACTGGTGCCGTCTCAAAACTTAACATCTTAAAGAGTTTTATCACAGGTAGTATGCAAAATGTTTAAATACAAGCATTTCAGTCAAATGTAAATCATGCAATATTTAAAAAAATAACCCACAGGAGAAAAATCAACCCTTCGCAACAGTTTAAAATCAGCCCAATTCTGTGCAGAAAAAATGCAGATTTGGCAACCTTGCATCCAACACAAGCAGCAGGAATCGGATTGAAATGACAAATCATGCTGGAGGATTTGCTGCTCAGCAGATATTGTGCTCTTGTAAGATGTGCTCCCTTTATACAGAGTGCGTGTGATTGCGAAATTGAAAGTGAAAGTGAATAGTCGCTCATTCAATAGAGATTTAAATACTCTGCATACTATAGTGGTTCCCTGACGCACTGTAATGGCCCAAAATTCATTTGGAGCAGGATAAGTAAAACAGTCCCACATAGGGTTTAATACAAAAATGCACACAATGAATGGCTGTGGAAAGCAAAAGCGATTTAGAAATCATTTTTTAGGTCCAAAAAGAGGACATGTTCAGGGAAAAGAGGAAGTATGGTCACCCTAACTAACGTAAATCAAGCAAGCTAGTATGTGTTGGCAAATGAGGGACTGGAGGGATTTATATGAAATTTTTTCCAGAAAACGTTTTGCACAAAATAAATTCAAGCACTTTCAAGGACATGTATCTAGTTTATTTTCAAAAACAGGGCCTTGAAATTGTTTTTTTCAGATTCACAAACTTTCAAGGATTTGAAGGACCTGTGGGAACTCTGTAAAATAAACTTCAAATGAAAACTGAAAATATAAAAGCTTCACAATATGAATAAATACTAATAGTATATAAATAATTTACTCATGCTTATGTCATTCCCAATCCATTTGCTGTTTTTTTTTTTCCTGACTAGGATATGAGGGATAGAAGTACAGTGTGTTCATTGGATTGTACTGTTGTTTAACAACATACTGATTCTTCAGTATGTCTTTCTGATGCTATTAAAACATTTAGACTGTAAGTATATCCCTCAGCATCATTTTCATCCACATTAAATTCAGTATTTTGTCTAAGGTCATTCGTGTTCCAGCTTTAAATCGGTCATGACAAGTCACACTTTCAACTGAATGACATTTTAAACAAGAATTTTCTCCAAAGGTAAACATTATCTGTCAACAATGATAAAATGCATAGATTTCAGTCTTTTTATCATTCAAAGCTTAAACTGAAAGCCATACAGGTTTGGAAGACACCTTGGGAGAAGGCAAATCATTGTGCTCCACAGATGTTGCACTCAAAATATATATATATATATATATATATATATATATATATTTGTACAACTGGCACCACCAGCACCACAGAAGTGCCCTGCTATTTTGGGGAGGTGAGAATGAGCTGAGTTTAAACAGTTAGACACCTCTATTAATAGAGGCATCCATAGTTTTTGTGAAAGGAGTCAAGTGTGAACACAGCTCATTCCTGTCACCAGGAAGCCTTGCAAGATGGCAGTCTATTTAAATATTTCACACGGATATACACACAACAACAGCGATAACCCAGCATGAAGTAATCACACACCTGTACTCAAACATACCTCTGTCAGTATATCATGCATTCACACTATTCCTGCTCTTACGACACCTTTCCCTCTTCCTTTTATGATCAAATAACTGTTCTGTGTCTCATCCTTTCAAACCAGTGACTCCCAGCCAAACAAATATATAACAATAAATACATAAATAATAATAATAATAATAAATATATATATATATATATATATATATATATATATATATATATATATATATATATATATGTGTGTGTGTGTGTGTGTGTGTGTATGTATATATATATATATATATATATATATATATACTTTCACACAATTAAAGTGCATTAAGCACAAAATCAGTTGTTTCAATTTAGCAGATTTTAAATCTACCAGTTTAGTATACAAAAGTACAACTGCAGGGTATTTTTATTAAGCACATAAATATGCAAATGTAAATTTGTAGCACAAAATAAAATAAATACATTTTAAATATATATTAAGTATATATATTTTTGTACCTAGGGTGAATTTTATATAATACAATTACATTTAAATTAAATTAAATTAAATTAAATGATAAAATAAAATAAAATAAAATAAAATAGTATTACGTCAAATGAATACGAAACAATTTGGCAAGGTCCTTGAATAAAAAAAAATGTTTAAATAAAAATCACATGACTTTCTAATGAAACTCAATATGTTCTTTGGATCTCAAATCATGCTGGAGAACATAATCATCAGGTTTGACACCTATGTTGCCAAGTCCACGGTTTTCCCGTGGAATTGGGTTACTTTAACACTGTTGCCGCAGCTTGTTTTTCCGTATTCGCAGGTTGAAGTGTCCCCAATAATGTAATATTTATTACCTGGAGGGCAAATTTTACCAGGGGAACCCCACCAAAAACATGTAGGGTACAACGCGGCTAAAGGCACACCTTAAGAAAAAAATGTGTCGTTTAAAATGTATAAATTACTGAAAAAAATGCATACCTTTGTATTGAACATTTATGGAGCAACAGATTTTGCTTGACAACAAATCATACAAGGCATTTATTTTGATTTAAAATCTTATAAATGGCAATAATGGACTGATATGGTGCCCCGATTTAGAACTTCCAAAAAGCAGTTTAAATATAATTTAAATGTGGCAGTTGTAAATGATCCCAGCCGAGGAAGAAGGGTCTTATCTAGCGAAACGATCGGTTATTTTCATAAAAATAATACAATTTAAATAATTTTTAATCTCAAATTTGAGTTAAACTACAACCATTTTACCACCGCATTTGGGATCATTTGAAGCCACATTTAAACTGCATTTTGCAAGTTCAAAATCAGGGCACCATATCAGTCCATTATATGGAGAAAAATGCTGAAATGATTTTCCTCAAAAAACATAATTTCTTTACGACTGAAGAAAGAAAGACATGAACATCTTGGATGACAAGGGGGAGGGTACATTACATGTAAATCTTTTTTTTGGAAGTGGACTTCTTCTTTAATTATCATGTTAATTATTGTGCCTTCTAGCCCCAACAGCAGGGGTACTTTTTACCCCAAATACCATACTTTTACATATTCTTTCGTTATTTAAAAGCTGCTGCTTTAATTATCTTGAACAAAACTGAAAATCATTAAGACGACATTCATCTCAAAATATATGCATCTATTTAAGCGATTCTCATTTGTTACTTAAATCTACAACATTTTAAAAGACATCAAATATTAGATCAAGTAAGCACAGAATCAACTTTGCGCTGCAGCCTGCGATCTTGTCAAGGATCAGACAAATTTGCACGTGCATCTTGAAAAGCGAATGTTTTAGAAAGTCTTACACCTCATTTTTTTGCCATATAGAGGTTTAGAGGACAATAATATCAAAGGTGCCTTTTACCCCGAGGCATCTTTAACCCCCGTTGTACCCTGTTTAACCCCGGAATGCAATTTTGATTGGGGGACCCCCCTCAAAATGCGACTGGGCTAGTTTTGAGTCGCAATTGGGTGGGTTTTGTTGTGAAAACTTAGAACCCTGTTTTACACAAATTTGTAGAATTTATGCCGCTCAATTCTGCTTTGAAACTAATATGGATGAACCAAATGCTAAATATATATTTTTATGTTTTATTCTTATTTTATTGTTTACTCGTGGTCACAAACATTTGCATAAATTTAATGAAAAATCGCTACTGATGTAAATTAACATGCCAAGACCTTAAATCTGACACAGATATTATTCAAATGTGCCTCCAATGGCCTTTCAGGTTATCCCCTCATACCAGGTGATTAAATATTGATTTACTCTAACAGTCCATCAGACCAGCAATCTCATCTGTGAGACATACGGCAGTGATCACAAGCTTGAGTTTTATCTAATCACTCTGGACTAAGACAGAAATCAATCTGCTTGCACCTCCCTTCACCCACTGTGTGAAAGCGAGTTTACTTCATCAATGCTCTCTTTATCTAAGCACCTTCAATCAGCTGAGAGATGTGCAGCGCTCAGCCACAGCTGCTGAAACTATGGGGAAGAGCAGAGCGGTCACTAAACACCTGTTTCAGAGACGAGAAAACATGACAATGCTGGCATTCACTTGACAGAAACACCCACTGACATGCAAACAGAGAACATTCCCTGATTCTGCTGTCAGAGATAGCGATCTGTTTTAGGGAGTATTATTAAAAAACAAATGCAAGTAGACCCATTTTCAGACATGCCTTAACTATAATGATGATAGAGTGATTTCTCCTGTACGTGGAACCTCTCTGTTATATAGTTAGATAGAAGCAAACTTCCTTTCACTACATTATTCAGTGACATTGCCAAGCTTGCTTCAGTCATGACAAATGCACATCTGTCCTCCAGAGGCCCATCTCTTTTTTCAATATTTTATTCAGAACAGCATTTCATAGATAAACACCATACGAAGCATGATGGGTTGATGATTCAGGCCAGATATTGACTTTCAAATTTTCAAAACACCTGCTCTAAATGTGCCTACCATGTGATAACTATTCAGTCATCAGCCTTTGAAGTGGAAATACATCTACATGCTACCCAAATACAAACCTAGGCTAAAATTTTAGCGCATCCTTATCAGATACAATGATGGAATGAGTAAAAAAAGAACAGGGTTAATTAATTAGAGCTTAACAAGACAGTGAGATTTTTGTGCACTTTGGTTTTCACGCTCCACAGGAAATGGACATGTGCTAGCTCTTCTCAATCCCAAAAAAAGAGTCTCTCCCACTGGGGAGTCACTCCTACGCGTTACCTCTCTAACACCCAGCTCTAATTAAGGGAAACAACATCAACTAGTCCAGTCCCAGCACTGAGACACTGAGAGAACAAGAACAACAGCACACACAGACATAGATTAACAACTTAAAGGACGCTGAGGCGCATCAGGAGTCATGTCTGTCTGGCAGCTAGGGATCGTGGGATTTGATGAGGGTTTAGGGAAGACAGTGGAACATCTCAGGCTAACACACAAATAATGGATAAAGATTGTTTGACAAACTGATTGTTTGCAAATAGGTATATAATGAAGAGGGAGTTTGAAGAGATACAACAAAAGAATGACAGATAAATAGATGAGAGAACAATAGATGGAACGATGGAACAATAGAACAACAGATAGATAGATAGATAGATAGATAGATAGATAGAAGAACTATAGACAGTATGATAGACAGACAGACAGACAGACAGAAAGACGGACAGACACATAGATAGACAGATAGATAGATAGATAGATAGATAGATAGATAGATAGACAGTATGATAGACACACAGCCCGACAGACAGACAGACAAATAGTACTATAGACAGATGATGATAGATAGGTAGAACTATAGACAGTATGACAGACAGAGAGATAGATAGATAGATAGATAGATAGATAGATAGATAGATAGATAGATAGATAGATAGATAGATAGATAGATAGATAGAAAGAATGATAGAATGATAGAAAGAATGATAGAAAGAATGATAGATAGATAGATAGATAGATAGATAGATAGATAGATAGATAGATAGAACGATAGATAGATAGATAGATAGATAGATAGATAGATAGATAGATAGATAGATAGATAGATAGATAGAACGATAGAACGATAGATAGAACGATAGATAGAACGATAGATAGATAGATAGATAGATAGATAGATAGATAGATAGATAAAATGCTGTAACGATAGAACGATAGATTGATAGACAGATAGATAGGTAGATAGGTAGATAGATAGATAGATAGATAGATAGATAGATAGATAGATAGATAGATAGATAGATAGATAGATAGATAGATAGATAGAAAGAATGGATGATAGAACGATAGACAGATAGATAGAAAGAACGATAGGACGATAGAACGATAGATAGAACGATAGATAGAACGATAGATAGAACGATAGATAGATAGATAGATAAATAGATAGATAGATAAATAGATAGATAAAATGCTGTAACGATAGAACGATAGATAGACAGATAGATAGGTAGATAGATAGATAGACAGATAGATAGATAAATAGAACACTGTAACGATAGTTAGAATGATAGAACGATAGATAGATAGAACGCTAGAATGATAGACAGAACGATAGATAGATAGATGATAGATAGATAGATAGATAGATAGACAGACAGACAGATATTGCAACAGACAGTCCGAAAGACAGTCCGACAGACAGACAGACAGATAGATAGATAGATAGACAGATAGATAGAAACTTCAACAGAACGCTGGAACGATAGAACGATAGATAGATAGAGAGAGAGAGATAGATAGATAGATAGAACACTGTAACGATAGATGAACGATAGAACGATAGATAGAACGCTGTAACGATAGATAGAACGATAGAACGAGATAGATAGAACGCTGTAACGATAGATAGAACGATAGATAGATAGGTAGATAGATAGACAGATAGATAGATAGAAAGAACGATAGGACGAAAGATAGATAGATAGATAGATAGATAGATAGAACGCTGTAACGATACATAGATAGAACGATAGAACGATAGATAGATAGATAGATAGAACGCTGTAGCGATACATAGATAGAACGATAGAACGATAGAACGATAGATAGATAGATAGATAGATAGATAGATAGATGATAGATAGATAGATAAAATGCTGTAACGATAGAACGATAGATAGATAGATAGGTAGATAGATAGATAGACAGATAGATAGATAGAACGCTGTAACGATAGTTAGAACGATAGAACGATAGATAGATAGAACGCTAGAATGATAGACAGAACGATAGATAGATAGATGATAGATAGATAGATAGACAGACAGACAGACAGACAGATATTGCAACAGACAGTCCGAAAGACAGTCCGACAGACAGACAGACAGATATTGCAACAGACAGTCCGAAAGACAGTCCGACAGACAGACAGACAGACAGACAGACAGACAGACAGATAGATAGATAGATAGATAGAACGACAGATAGATAGATAGAACGCTGTAACGATAGATGAACGATAGAACGCTGTAACGATAGATAGAACGATAGAACGAGATAGATAGAACGCTGTAACGATATATGAACAATAGAACGAAAGATAGATAGAACGCTAGAATGATAGACAGAACGATAGATAGAACGATAGAACGATAGATAGATAGATAGATAGATAGATAGATAGATAGATAGATAGATAGATAGATAGATAGATAGATAGATAGTCCATCGTCCAATCAGTGAAGAAGCCATCAGAGAAACACATCAATCTATGCAGGGCTCTCTATAGTCATCCAGTCACACACCAGCACACACACACACACACACACACACACACATACATCATTCCAACAGGTGCACTGATCACGACTGAATGTTCCCTGGTGAAAATCAGCCACAAAAGGCAACACAGAAATAACATTCCATCTAGACTGCCAGTCATCAACAACAAAAACACCTCCGTCAGAGCCACCTGAGACAGGTCTTCCCATCAACCCCAGTGGACAGCTCCTGTGAATCCATGTCATCCAACATCAAGCGTCTCTCAGTGCAGCCTTCCGGCTGATGAAATCATTGGGAATATGACACCGGTCCTGTGCTCGTGAGCAGAGCAAACTGTACAACCTCAGTGGAGTTCAAGCTGTGAAGGTCAGATGGCACCTGGTCCCCCAGAGCGCCGTCCCCTGCAGACAGCATCAAAACCAGGGCATGCAGGGGGCCTATGAGCTCCTCAGCACTGTGGCAGGGATAATCTTATCGATTGTGGACACACCTGATGTTATTTATCAGCCTGGTACCTGTATCACTGTCAGGAAGCAGGGATGGAGCATGAAGATATCCCAGGATGCATTTTACCACAAATCTGGAGGCAGAGTCTCCTGCTGTGGTCACCTTCACTGTCACTTCAGGCCACAGTACACTGTCTTCAGAAATAACCCTAAAGAAGACCACCAGCTGAGGGGGGTTACATAACCATGTGTGTTTGTTTCAACAAATTTGTGTGTAATAGCCTCTGACATGGCCGAATCCCTGTATAGAAACTGTGTTGTCATGGAGATAGACTGTAATTAGTGGAATACTAGAGTCTTCTGCAGCATCTGTGGTCCCCTAAATGATGCCCACAACCACATACGTGGAAATACAGGACTGGCTGCCAAAAAGAAAAGCTAGATTACTGAAGTGTCAGACAAACTTTTAAGGGTTATTTCATCCAAAAATGAAAATTATGTTATTAATTACTCACCCTAATGTCGTTCCAAACCAGTAAGACCTCTGTTAATCATCGGAACACGAATTAAGATATTTGATGAAATCTGAGAGCTTTCTGACCCTGTATAGACAGTAACGCAACTGACACGTTCAAAACCCAGAAAAGTATGGACATCGTTAAAATAGTCACCACAGACATCAGTGGTTCAATCTTAATAACTATAGACAGTATGATAGACGGACAGATAGACAGACAGATAGACAGATAGATAGACATAGATAAATAGATAGATAGATAGATAGATAGATAGATAGATAGAACTATAATAGTAAGATAGACAGATAGATAGATAGATAGATAGATAGACAGATAGATAGATAGATAGAACTATAGACAGTATGATAGACACACAGCCCGACAGACAGACAGATGGAACGATGGAACAATAGAACAACAGATAGATAGATAGATAGATCGATAGATAGATAGAACTATAGACAGTATGATAGACAGACAGACAGAAAGACAGACAGACACATAGATAGATAGATAGATAGATAGATAGATAGATAGATAGATAGATAGATAGATAGATAGATAGATAGATAGATAGACAGATAGACAGTAGATAGATAGACAGACAGACAGACAGATAGATAGATAGACAGACAGACAGATAGTATAGATAGATAGATAGATAGATAGATAGATAGATAGATAGATAGATAGATAGATAGATAGATAGATAGAACTATAGACAGTATGATAGATAGATTTAACAGTTACTTGCTTTCGGATTTCATCAAAAATATCTTAATTTGTGTTCAGAAGATGAACAAAGGTCTTACGGGTTTGGAACAACATGAGGGCGAGTAATTAATGACAGAATTTTCATTGCTGAGAAAACCATCCCTTAAACACTCATTTTCTGTTTTTTAGAACTGGACGTGGCATGTAAATTCACCACTGAATACATCATTTCATAGATAACTAAAACAGTTTCATCTACCCACATGCTTATCCATGTGATTCGAACAGACGCAGGAGCTATTTTAGATGCAGACATTACTAGTCTCTCTTAATCAATTGTATTCTACATTCACAACTCAAGCCCATTCAGAAAAAAAAGCACTGCTCCATCTGCTTCTTCCATTAAAAACCTGCAAAAAAAAAATCTCTCTTGACTTTTCCCACTAAATTTAACTGTCGATTCTGAGTCAATGAAGGAGCAACCGATCTGGAATAGCTACTACCTGTTCTACATTCGACTTGGCCATATCCGAGCGAACAGCTGTGCGCTTCACAAATAAAGTCTGCTCACAGTCTAATTTGAATCTGGGTCTCAAGTAAGACTCATTCGCAAGATGCTTCATCGTGAGCATCAGCTGAGGGACGCTGGGTAAACAGACATGACTCACAACTCTATTCATTCACTCATTAATGTCTAATTAGCTCACAGTGGCGCAGGTGTTCAAGAGAAAATCTGCAAACTTCCGTCTCAGCTCCTTATGACGTTTAGGTATTTAAAACTGCAGCATAAAGAAAGTTGGACTGGGTGAAGTGAAAAGACTGGTATGTTTTTTTTTTTTTTTTTTTTACAGGAAAATAGGAAACAACAACACAATGCTTTACTTCCTTGACTAGCCTTCTAGTATTGTTTGCATTCCATGAATCAGGAAGTATCGGATGTCACATGATGTGACCTGATGCCCTAACTAGCCATTTCTTTCAAGTCTCAGATTTAAAGAAACAGTTCACCCAAAAATTGATTTTTGCTAAAAAAATTATTTACTTACCCTCAGCTCAGGCAATGCAAGATGTATATAATATATATTTATATTATATATATATATATATATATATATATATATATGTATACAGGAGCCAGAAGCAACCGAGTGAAATTAAAAACATCTTAATGATGGATCTGTTGCTTACAAACACAGCTTTTCACATTAAGTGACAGACTGGAGTGGTGTGGATTATTCTGATGTTTTTACCAACTGTTTGGACTTTCATTCTGACGGCATCCATTCACTGCAAAGGGTCCACTGGTGAGCGAGTGATTTAATGCTACCTTCTTCCAAATCTGAATGGCTTTGGGAGGTTCTTTGGAATATAAAAGTATGTCTCTTCAAAATATGTTTTTCTGCGTTCTACAGAAAAAAAAAAGCCACACAGGTTTGGAACAACATGAGTTTTCATTTTTAAGTGAACTATTTCTTGTAAGGGTCATTATAATAGGCAATAATCAAATATGAATTGATCAAATGCATGCAGTTTTAAGGGTTTAATGCACAATTAATATAATTTATAGGGCTGCCCTCGACTAAAGATTTTTCTGGTCAACTAGTAGTTGTTCATTTTAAGCATTAGTCGACTAATCGCACATTTATTAATAAACCATTTAAATCATAGTAATGAGCCTTTAATTGCATACATAGCCTAATAAGCACTCAAGTGCACGCATGAAGTAATGATTATGAACGTGTCCAGGAAACACAGTAAAAAGACTGCATTAACTTAACTTAACATAATAATTTATTGATAAACTAGTGTTTTTTTGTTTTCAGTTTAAGAGATGAAGTCAGCGACACTGATATCTCCGCAGTAGTGGATTCACCTGTATGCATGTTTCATACGGATTACATAATCTGAGAATATTTGTTTTTCATTAGAATTGGTTCATTTTAAAGTAGACAATTCGCTCTTTATAGATATATTTTTCATGTCTGTACATGGTGTTTCAGTTATTTTTTTTCTTGACGCGCTCAAGTTCACAGAGACCAAGACGGCAGAAAGCGCATCCTGTTTGCTTTCATTATTTTACAAAAACGCAATGTTTTGTTGTTATTGTGAGCGCACACAAATAAACAGAGTCTTCACAGATTCGAAAGATGCATTAATCTTATCTGTGTGACCAAAAATTACGGAGTATTTTAATAGCAAGTGAGCACACCGGAGCCTCCATCTATCATACAGTAAGCACGCTACTGTTCAGCTTCCACACTCCGCGCACATTTTTCTAGGTTAACAGTAGATTGGCCATTTAAAGTTGCTAACACTTACATATTTCAGATGATTAGTCATATTTGAGGTCAATAAATGATAGGTGAGCGTTTGGATGTCCTGCCCAATGTACTGTATTTTCACATAGACCAGCCGTTAACAATCTGTCTGTCACAGACTCCATGACTTTTTTTTTTTTTTCTGCAATTAAGTGACTAATAAAATTTTGGTCGACCAAGCCTCTTCTCATTGACTAACGGTTGGTCAAATATTAGGGGGCAGCCCTAGTAATTTAATGCATAAACTTTTAATTAATAAAAAACAGCAACAACATAGATGTTGCATTGATTTTAGCAAACTGAAATGACAGCAGAAAATCAGCATCTAAAGAGGATTTGACTAATTTTCTCTGTATCATTCATGAATGGCACCAAATTGCAGCTTACAAGTAATATAGTCCCTTCACAATTCAAATACTTTCTAATTCATATTAAATACGTAAATAGTAATTTGTGCTCTCACTCTCTTCTGGAGACCCCTGACCCCACCCACACTCGGCTCTGGTTTGAAACACAGCCTGAAGGATTTACAAGGTCTGTGTTTTTCTTTCTATTGATCAGCCAGTGGGCTACAGAGCCAGGAGCCAGCTGACCCCTGACACAACCCACTGCTT